>NC_086214.1:3334375-3637500 GCF_035770615.1 Melospiza melodia melodia
CGATTCGGCCACACGTCGGTGCAGCCTTTTGTGTCCCGTTTGAATGAGAGCTTTCAGCCTTTGTGCTCCTCCTCCCACGTCCCTCTGCATTTGACCTTCTGTGCTCCATGGAGAATTGTAATGGAAGGTAAGAACATGGAGCAGTGGTCCTGGTCTGGTCCTGGGGTGGAGATCAGCTGGTCAGGCACACAGAATTACGGAATCCCAGAATCATTTAGGTTGGAAAAGATTTACAAGACCATCAAGTCTGTGACCCCTGCCTTGTCACCCAGCCCAGAGCCCCGAGCAGCATGTTCAGTCATTCCCTGGACCCCTCCCTCCCAGCTCAGCAAGACATGACAGTAGAGTGTTCGAAATCCACTCGGACAGTGCAGCTGCTCCCGTGCTCCAGGAGGCAGGAGACTCCCTGTGCCAAATGTCCATCCACCAAAGTGGATGCCGATCAAAGCTCTTATATCCCCCTATAACCAGGAGACATGGACAGAGGGTGATGCATCCAGTTTAACTGAACTAAAGCAGCATCATTTCTTCCTAGAGGTGCCCATCCCTCTTCCTCGCTCTAACTGGAGTTGTGGGGTCCTACTATTACACAGCTGAGATCTCCAGATAAGTCTTTCTGAAGAAGACTGAGATCTCTTCCAAAATGGGTTAACTAGTTGTCATGGTTTGACACTGGCACAATGCCAGTGCCCCCATGAAAAATTCCCTCTCCCTGGCATCTGCTGTGAGGTGGTACCCGGAAATAAGCAAAGCAGGCTCCTGCTTAAGGAAAAAGGGAAAAAAACCCAACTTTATTAACTAAACTACAAAAAACTAAACTACACACAAAAGAAAAAAAAGAAAGAGACAAGGAAAATGAAAACCTCACAAAAACACTCTCCTCCTCCTCCCCCCTAAATTCCCAATACAATACGTCTTCCAAAATCACCAATTCTGGGTTCAGCACCATCCTTTAGAATGCTCAACTTTCAGTTCCTCAAGAGGAGAGGGAGTCCTTCCGTGTGTCATGGTGGCCTTTTCCGTCCTTGTTCCGGTGCTCTCACCACCGAACAGGAATCAGGGCTGCTTCCAGGGTTGTCTTTTTAAGGATGCTTTGTCCAGTTCCAGAAAAGCACAGTCTTTACACCTTTGGGACATCTGTCCCCCCCATATTTTATATACCCCCTGGGGCCGAGGGGTACCCACACTGAATCTTCTTTGGCTCTGGGACATTTCTCCCCCTGGACTCAGTCTCTGTATCACATGGAAACATGGCTCTGTCCATGGCTACACAAAAGTGTCCAGCATAAAATGCCACTCCATCTTCTCCATTTTTCCATCTCTCACTCTCTCTGGTCCAGACCTTCATCACTCGTCTAGGAAGGGTTAATGTTCTGTGAAGTTTTCATTGTCCCAGAAGGGTTAAAAACTCCTCCGAGCAGCTGGACTCCTGGCTGCACCCCCCCCCCCCCCCCCATCTCCACCGGGCTGCCTGCTGCCAGCACATGTTTACTAAATTTCAAGGTAACGGCCACAAATGCAGGCTGCACTCTCTCTCTGTCTGTTTCCAAGGAGCGGGGGGGACGGGACAGGCTGCCCATTGCTTCCTGGCATTTCTTTACTTCTTCCTTCCACCCTTGGTGGGGGGCCAGGCCTACCTCTCCCAGGCCGGGCCGCATGGCTTTTCCCCTCACCCTGCCCAGCCAGCAACTGGGCCGGGGGAGAGACCCAACTCCTTCCCGCCGGAAATCCAAAGAGAGCTCTGAAGGAAAAGAGTCCTGCTTTTAACTCCTTGGGTTTGTGGTCTCAAGAGGCGGATCCAATGCCCCACTGGTCAAACCAGGTGCTCATCTTAAAATCCGAACACCCATTGGTGACCACAGCAAAAACAACATATCCCAGATGTCCCATTTTCGGTCAAACCACGACACTAGTCATGAGAAATATAATTACAGTAGTGCAGCCAATTTTCCTGGTTTTGCTCATACTGTCTCCTTAATTGTTATGAAAAAGATGTGGACTGTCAGACATTATGCTATCACTACATTTAATGTTCTAATAAATGTCTGTCAACTAATAGTGAATTACAAGCAAAATTCATTGCAAAACCTAAAACCTTGGAGAGACCCCGAAGCACCAGGACATAATGGAGCCTGGCAGGCTGAGGAGCAGACTTAGAAAGGGACTGGTGCGTGGCAAGTGGATTTAGGAGTGTGGAAGGAAAAGCTAAGGGATGGGGAGGGATAAGGAATTTAGTTACTATGTGGGGCTTTATTTACTGGCACCTGCAGACATGTGCAGGTTCATACAGGTAGCCCTGTGAGGGTGCCCCGAGCAGCTGTGGCTGCCCCAGCGCTGGAAGTGTCCGGGGCCAGGCTGGACAGGGCTTGGAGCAACCAAGCTGGGACAGTGGGAGGTGTCCCTGCCCATGGCACAGGTGGAATGAGAGGGGCTTTAAGGTCCTTTCCAACCCAAACCACTCTGGAATTCTATGATTCTGTGATTCCATGATTCTCTGATTCCATATACACATGGTGAAATGAAAATATGAAGATGAAAACCCCACCCAGCCCATAGTAGACTGTTTCAGCTGCATGAAAGGGATCATCAAAGCTGCACCTTGGCACAAAAAATCTTTCCTTGCTTTGAAATGGCTGCAGGAGGCATCGACCCCCTGATCCGAGGCATGGTTGTGGACCATGCAAAACTGATGGAACAGAACCAGCTGCTCATTGAGGAGCTCCAGAACCACCTCTTTGAACAGACAGAGGTGATGGGTCTGGATCTAGGAGCCATGAACATGCAACGGGGAAGAGACCATGGCCTTCCAGGTAAGGAGATACAAGTCCACACCTCCTGTGAATGAGACCGTTTTTCCTTCTTCTGCTTATTCCATGAATGAATTAAGCTTTTTCTATACTAATGGGAAGAACCCATTGATTTGAGGGTGAAGGATGGACAGACAGTCAAGCTCAGGGAATAAGAGGTTTATGTATGATAAAAATCTTTTTGTAAGACATACAACAAGGACAAAAGGCTTAGAAACCAAAGATGATATTGGGGATAATGTAAGAAAGTGGGTGAGAGACTGAAAGTAGAGACACAAGTGACCAAATTAGGCTTTCACATGGGCTTGGACACCTGCCCTGTGATTTGTTCTTTGCCCACAACCTTGTCTTGTGTCCCAGACAAGCCAGAGTCCTGAGCAGAAGCGACTTGCACCCACAGGTGGGACTGCCCCAGGTGCTAGAGAAGAACAGGTGCTTTTGGATTAAACACAACCAAATTTCTTCTTTTCTAATAATTTTATCTTAGAAATTTTGCCTCCCAAAGCTGCAAGGACTGATGCATTCACCCACAGCAGTAGAAAGATTTAACCAACAGGATGAGGTGTAGTCACAAAGATGACCCAAACTGTTTGTTTAGTGTACATATGAGAAAATATTTGAAAATGTGACATTTGTTGGGACTGCCCAGACAATAGTGCCTTCCAGATCCTTTAATACAATAAGAAGAAGCAGGCAGTTCTCATGGGCCAGGAAAGGTGCTTTGGAGATGTGGTGGTGAGTCCTGGTCATCTACTGCTCCTGCTTTTGTAGGTTACAATGCCTGGAGGGGCTTCTGTGGGCTCTCCCAACCCCAAACTGTAGAAGAACTGTCTGAGGTACTGGGCAATCCCAAACTGGCCAAGAAGTTCATGAATGTGTATGGGACACCGTACAATATTGACCTGTGGATTGGGGCAGTTGCAGAGCCCGTGGTTCCCCAGGGCAGAGTTGGGCCCCTCCTGTCCTGCATTATTGGCACCCAGTTCAGGAACCTGCGAGATGGGGACAGGTGAGAGATACATTCCTGTGGCATTTTTTAGGGGGTAAATGCTGACTTTTCCTGTGACACACTAATCCAACCCATTCACAGCACTCCAGGGAGTGCTCCCAGCCAGGCTCATCCTTTAATTTCAGCCCAGTTGCCAAAGGATGTTTTTGTCAGCCTGTTTCTCTCGATTCATGTGGCTGGGGAGTACCAGCTCCAGATCATGGGGGATCTGCTGTGGCCTCTGCCTGAGGTGTCTTTTGCTCTCAGGGCATAAATCCCTGCATCCCAGCAGTCTGCTGATGCTGTGTGGAAGAGGCAGGCTCTCTGTACTGGCAGAACCCAGATCTGGCCACACTGGAGACACCTCTTTCTAAAGGGGTGTTCCTAGGGAAGGTGGATTAAGGACCATTCAGACTCACCTTGGTCAGGTTCCCAGCAAGTAACCAGAGATTATAAACTGCTTCTGAAAATTTCATTGCAGATTCTGGTGGGAAAACCCAGGAGTTTTCACTCCACAACAGTTGCAAGCATTGAGAAAAATCTCAGTGTCAAGGGTGATCTGTGACAATACTCATATCAAAAAGATACCCAGGGATGTGTTCAAGATCAACACTTATCCTGAGGACTTCACTGATTGCCAAGAGATTGATGTGCTCGACCTCTCATCCTGGAAAGAGGAGCCTGAGAGTGCCACAAAAGGTACCAGTGGTCTAAGATCTGTCAAAAATAATAAATGCACTATTAGGTCTTTTCCACACCTAAAAAATTGAAAGAATTAAGGTTTCCACAGTGATTCTACCCCCAAAAGACGATGACTGTCCATTTAGCTACACTCAGACAGCACTGGAGGCAGAGGTGCTGTTAACTGTGTTTCCAGGCAATCCATCACTTTCATCATACCTTATTCCCTGCCTCTTCCTTTCAAGCAGATGGGAAATCCCTCAAAATCCAGACTGTTCTGGACCTTGGGAATGTGTCCTCTAAAGACCTTATTTCATAGTCTTTTCTGACAGGAAAGGTGTTGATGAAAAAGCAACTAGAATTAGCCAACCTGCTCCAAAGTCTTACTGTGCTGCTCCAAGCTCCTGCTCTCTCCTCATCTTCCCCAAAACTTTAAAGCAGTTTAAGGTATATCTGGAGTAGTTTTGATACTGTATGGCCTCACACACCAACAGCTGAACAAACCTGATCAAAGGTGTGCCACAGTAAAACAATGTCTTGGTCAGAGATGTGGACACTCAGGGTCCTACTAAAACACTCTTGACTATTGGTCTCCCAACTGAAATGATGTGGGAGAACAGAGGCTTGAAGAATGGACTGGACTAGATTGGATTATTTTTCCTTCTGACAACTCATTTATAGATGATCACAATACCTAGGGATCACCTACACTGTCCTTCTGCAAGGCACAGACAACAAAGCATCTCCATGCAGTTCCTGTATTGAGTTTGAGTAACTATTTGAGGGAAACACTGTTGTTTAAGACAGATAGTTGCACTTAAAGGCTAAATTATGGTGGCTTCACCTCATTCTTTAGGACCTGAGTCCAGCTTACCTTCTCTCTATACAACAGAGGTTTTTTCATTTCTTTTTTTATCATATTTTTATGGTCACTAAAATGTGCTGAGCTGCTTCCAGTGGCTCTTTTCTCATCAGGCTTGGGGGAAGCCAAAGTGTTTGTGTAACCCAGAGAGAGTTAAATTCCAGGGCTAAAAGCAGTTGTTAGAAGTTTAACCTTTTGAAATGTCAAGAAATTTTCCCCAAACCACTCATTCTAAGGCTGGAAGGACTACAATGTCTCAGAGGTGCAAGGATACAGGGATGAGAAAAAGGTGGAAAGAACCAGTGTATCCAGGAAAGACTTTGTGCCTCTCAGCAGCTTTTTCTTGCTTTATTTTTCTTGCTTTTTATTTTCTTGCTTTATTTTTCTTGTAGTTTCTAATCCTACTCATCAGACCAGCGTTGGAAACCCCTAATGGTGGCACTGAGCTGCTCCTGGGAAACTCCTGCCTGGACATCAGGCTCCAGTGGCTGCTGCTGACTGAACATCAGCACATGGTTTCCCAGAGGGAAGATCAAGACTATGCATTCTGTTTTATTTACTGTAATGTGATTTTTTAAAAAATATCATTTATTTGAAAAAAAACTTTCAGTAATGTAAGTCTTCAGATGAAAGGGCAATGATATTTTATTTTCTGTTGCCCTAAAGAATTGATCAGAGGCTTTCTGACTCTCTAAAAATGTAATTATGACAAGATTTTTTACTTCCCATCCTGAATGGCTGTCAAACCTGCATGCTGGCATGCTTGCATTGCAAAATCAAACTCCTTATCCTTTTACCTGCTCAGAAATTAGCACATTCATGTAATCTTCACCAAAACTTTCCCAATCTCCTGGTTTTGCACAAGAGAAGGAGCTGTTTAGGCCGCTCCTAATCAGCAGTGAGATTTCAGCCTTTGAAGTCACTGAAGCATGGCAGGTGCATCTTGAAGCTTTGAAACAAGTTTTATTAAAATCTTACAGTGAATCTGTGTGGTTTGGGTATTCTGGGCAGTAATAAAACACATCCTTGTGCACTCACCTACAGTTGGCATCAATGACAGGCAGGGGACAGAGGGGTTGGAAATCCTTCTATCAGAAAAGGTCCTGGGGGAGCTGGTTGACAGTGGCTGAACAAGATCCCAAGTGTGTCCAGGTGGGCAAGAGCCCAATGGCACCTGGGCTGTGCCAGACACACTGTGACCAGCATGACCAGGGCAGTGCCTGTCCCCATCTGCTGGCACTGCTGACACCTCACCTCAAATTCTGCCTTCAGTTTTGGGCCTCTCACTGCAAGAAAGACATTGAAAGGCTGGAGCATGTCCAGAGAAGGTGATGGAGCTTGGGAAGGTTCTGGAGCCCCAGGAGCAGCTGAGGGAGCTGGGCAGGGGCTCAGCCTGGAGCAAAGGAGGCTCAGGGGGCCCTTGTGGCTCTGCACAGCTCCTGACAGGAGGGCACAGCCGGGGGAACAGGGACAGGAGCAGAGGGAACGGCCTCAGGCTGGGCCAGGGCAGCTCAGGGGGGACAGCAGCAGGAATCTCCCCATGGAAAGGGGGCTCAGCACTGCCAGGGGCTGCCCAGGCAGGTTTGGAGTGCCCATGCCTGGAGGTGCCCAAGGAAGGGCTGGAGGTGGCACTCGGTGCTGTGGGCTGGTTGAGAAGGTGAGGATCAGTCACAGGTTTGACTCCATTGATCCTAGAGGCCTTTTCCAACCTTAATGATTCTGTGAATATGTGTGGGATTCTGTGTAAGTCACACCTGTGACCAAAACAATCTTTGGCAATGGTTCATAGCAGCACAAAAAAGCAAATCACATCGTGGCTGGTGGGCATCATCTGACAGAGAAAACAGAAGGCTGGACTCAGAAATCAGGAGCTGCAGCTCCCAGGGTGTGTTTGAAAGATATAAAAGTTGTGCTAAAAATCATGAGGTTATCATAGAATCATCACAGAATTGCAGGATCAGTAAGGCTGGAAAAGCACTCCAAGATCATCGAGTCCATTAACCCAGCACAGCCAGGTCAACAGCTAAACCATGTCCCTAAGCACCAGATACACACATCTTTTGAACAGTTCCAGGGAACAGTTTTTTGAACAGTTCCATCTGGGTATAGCAAGGATATTAGGCAGCATACTCCTGCAATTTGCCTCTGGTTTCTGAGCCCCCAGACATGTCCCTCTTGCACTTTGAAGATGTGCTCAGCCCTGAAAGTAAAATCTTCCACAGCTTAAAAGGAAAGCTAAATATGCCAAAGAAACCACCAAGCCCTGTAGACACATGTAAGGTCTTTAATTCCCCTCTCCCAAAGCTGCCTTGGTTTCTGTCTCTTGTGGCAGAGGTACCTCTCAAATCCTCCCCATGGAAGAGGAAGAAAACAGCACCATCTCCTGAGTGTATTCCAGGGCAATGTGGGCAACCCTCAAACCCCAGAACAGCCACTTCCCAGGCAGCATGGTCACAGGCTTGGGATCAGTGCCTCCACCTTGTTGGATCTGAACAGGGAAAGGTGGTTATAAGCAGGCAGCAATGACGACAGGAAGGGCCCAGCTCTGCCTGGGGTCCAGCTGGTGGGGCATTCTCAGCAATATGATTACACAGAAATGTCCAGCTGTCCATTGTGTGTCTGTCTCGCTGGGTGGCAGCGAGAGTGGTGATCTCTAGGAGGAACAAAGAACATTCCCGTTGGAAGCTTCTCTTCTTGGTGGATGTTTTACCTGTCTCTGGTTTGTCAGTGTTGCAATCCACAATTGTCTCTGCTGCCAGACCTTCCTGTGGTTGTCATGGCCTCCCCTCCACTGTGGCACACACAGCTGGAGCTGGAAGATGGGATTGCTAATGGGAAGCTCCATTGGTCATTCCCGATATGCCCTGGTAGGCAGAGAGCATGGAGTCACGGACCTGCTCCGTCAGCTTGGGAACATCGTCTGGGCCCAGGCCCAGCGTCTCCACCTCGGGCAGGATCTGGATGATCATCTTGCCTGGAAGAACATGAGATGGAGAAAAAAAACCCCATGAGTGGTATGGAAGAGCCAGAGGCAGTACAGCAGGAGGGTTGGTGCCAACGAAGGAAATGCTCTCATTCCCACCCCAGTGGTGTGGGAGCCCAGTCACATCCCAAATGTACACAGCAAAAACCCAGCCTGGGCTTTGCCCATCCACTGAGAGCATACGAATCATAAATATGGAAAGAGGTGAATCTCTCCTCCAACACAATGCAGTATAGGATGGGTTTCATATAGGACAGGTTTTCACAGTGGTAAGGTCACAGGGTCTGTCTAGATCATGGGCAAAGAGATGTTTAATACAACACATCCAAAGTGGCTGTGCTCTGTCTATGTATACCAAATTTAGCATGGTCCCTCCTTCTAGAAACACACTTTGGGATGAGAGAAATTGTGGCCAGGATTCCGTGGTATGTTAGATTTCTCTGGGGAAGCACCTAAGCAATGGACTGGTGTAAACTGGAACATACTGGGGAGCTGCCATCATGCTCTCCTGTTCTGGCACCAAGAGTTCCCATTTTGGGCCAGTGGAGACAAGACAGTGCCTGCACAGACAGGAACCTGGGGATCTGGGGAGAGCCTGTGACGTGTTATAATGTTCTTGCATGGCCTAACATGTGTGCCTGGAAGGAGATCCAGCAGTCCTGTCAGCAGAACTGTGGGAAGGAGGCAAAACAAGCGTAGAGAAGAACTTCACAAAAGAAAACAGTTTGTCATGTTGGATGGGGCTTGGAGCAATCTGGTCTAGTGGAAGATGGTAAGGTGTGGAATGAAATGAGCTTCAAGTCCCTTCCATCCTAAATCTTTTTGTGATTCCATGATTCTGTGTTACCTGCCTGCACACCTTACACCCAAAGTCAGGCTGGTACTTCACTTCACTTGCTCCTACTAAAAGATCAGAGTGATGACAAGGCTGTGCTGAAAATTCAGGTCTCTTGGGAACAGACTGCCAGCAAGCACCAGACATGTTCCATGAATGACAGTGTCCAACACAGGCACAGAGCCAGGCTTTCAGTGCAGCCAGAGCACTGAGGACACAGGGAGCTGACCCATGGAGCTGCTCGGCGTACAGGAATCTTGACCACCATCTTCAGAATCAGCTCTGGCAAAACTTCCACATGGGGGAAGTGGAAAAGTACAAGGATTCTTTCTTCAGCAGTTCAGGTCCTGACTGTTAAACAGCCATTTGGAAAATGGCTCAGAGATCTGCTGATAGTGGAATTAGCTAACCATGAATTCCCAGGGTGACTGAAGTTGTATAGAGGCAAATATACATGTGACTGCAGAAAGTCTTTCTTAAATACCTCAGGAAATTCTTGGAATCTCCATCCTTGGAGTAAATACATTTTCTGGACTGGTCACAAAGCTAACTCATCTGTCTTTAGACCTGGCCTTGCTTAAAGCAAAATGTTCAGCTTTTTCCAAGGTCCCTCCCCACAAGGTTATGCTCTGATTTCCCAGAGCATAGATGTGAAGGAAAAGGAACAGTCTGGCAGAATCCCTGGTCATGGTCCTATTGACTCTCAAGTAGGGGAACACTTCCAGATCCAAAAGACTTTTGTGTGTGAACAGGGAGAGGATAAATCCAGCAGGTGAAAGATGACCGGAAACGCAATTCCATATTTATCATTTCCAGGTGTCTGCTTGCAAGGGAATGACTACACCCAGGCACAACAATGGGAGGAATGAGAATTTCAGATGTAGATCCTCCCCTTAAGGAACACCAGGGATGGCCTGGGAAAGAGTGTCAAGTGGCAGAAGTCCATTTTAAGGTGGGTGGTAGCTAAGGGAGAGAAGGAACATGATGGGTTTCTTTTCTCTGTTGGTATTTGTACCATATTTTTCTGCATTTTCCTTCTGAAGTCCAAGACCTGTGTTATTTTTTCCCCTAAAATTTTATCAGTGGCCAGTTGAAATTTTTGGTACCATAAATGTTTCCTAGCTCTCCATGCAGCTGCAGACCCAAGGGCAGTCAGGATGGGGGTCAGGGGCAGGACTCTGCTGCTTCTCCAAGTTCTCTTGGACAGGTATTGGACAAGCAGTGAGAAATCCATGGGGAGAGAAAAAAGTGATGCCTGAAATGTCCCATTTCACCCCAAGATGACAGAAACTGCTGTTTTCTGGGTGCCATCTCCATATTAAATGTGGTCCTCTGCCCACCCCAGTCATGGCTCCAAGGACTGAGCTTACATCACCACTCCATTCTTTGTCCCAGGTCATCCTCACCTGGTGTAAACTTCTTCTCCTTCTGGTTGTAGAAGTTGTTGTAGGACGACAACACTACAGGAATAATGGGGACCTGGAGGGGAGGCAGTCTACAATGAATATGCACATCTCCTTGTCCTTTCTCCAAAATTCAACTAATGTTTTCAGGGCAATTCTGCACCTTGTTGATAATTATCACCATCAGTGTCACAGCGGACACTCAGAGGATTATTTGAATATTTAGATAATTTAACTGTATCACCCCAGATCCTTGGATTTTGTATTTTCATCTCTGTATTTAGGCCAACAACAGTGGATTGTCAAATTTCTATCTACAGAGGCCAGCTCAGCAGAAACTTCCCTGTGGAGGTCCAGGGCTCTTGTCAAGGTCCCCCCACTTTTATCCCAAGCTATAACAAAGGTTTTACACTTGTCTCTCTGTTTCTGAAACAGACCCCTCCTGTGCCACCTGCAAACCCCGAAGGTTCCTGGATATGTACACAATCCATAGGGAAGCCAGGGACCAGTACCCTGGTTTGCTGGTGGACCGCAGGAGGCAAATCACTCTCCAGGGGCAGAAGGAAGGTGGGTCTCACCTGGGCTTTCACAGCCAGCTGGAAGGCCCCACGTTTGAAGGGCAACATGGAGCCACCATGGTTGCGAGTTCCTTCAGGGAAGATCAAGACACGCAACTGCAGGAAGGAGAAGACATTAGGGCAGAAGGACTTCCAGGTACAATTCTAAGTCACTGCAGAGGGTCGGTGCCCTGGGGCTCATCTCTGTACCCCTGCCCTCCATTCCTGGGCACAGAACACACTGATGCTCTCACTCTGTTCTGCTCGGTGCCCAGCCCAGAGACAAAGATCTCTTTCCACCCACATTCAGATTCCTGTTTTCCAGCGGCTCCTCATTGGACTCCTCCCCACTCACATTGTCCTTGTGCAGGGAGTGTGCCACCTCTGTCAGGGTGCCAATGGACTCTTCCCTCCTCTTGCGGTCAATGAAGATGACCCCTGAGAGCCAGCACGCCAGGCCGAACGTGCCCATGTACAGGATCTCCTTCTTTGCAATGGGCACACAGCGCCTGGGCAATATCTCCATCATCACTGCAAGGGGACAGCCAGAGCAGAACAAATCATCACCTGCACTCAGGACTCCTCTAGATTCTGGGCAACAGCCCTCTGCTCTAGGGGCTGCCATGCCTGAAGCTTCATAGAATCCCTGGGGAATTTTGGGGTGCTCCCGACCATCCACTCAGGACTGGCACTGAAGGAGAGCAGCTATGAGAGGGCTGTGGTCAGCTGAGAGCCTTGTCCCCATTCCCTTGGAGAGGGTGATGCTGATGTAGCTTGAAAATGCCTCTGATACCCTGGAGACCAGCCCTGGCTTGGGGCTGGCTGGTGAAGGGCTCTGTAGCAGCCACTCCTGCCCTTCTGCCTGCCTGGACCAGGAGGCAGGATCACCACATACCCAGGATGTCAAGGGAGGTCTGGTGATTCAGCACCAGGACAAAAGGTTTCTTTGTCCTGAGGTTCTCCTTGCCCTTCACCACTATCTGAATGCCAAAGATGTATTTGAGTGGCATGGTCAATGTGCGCAAAAACCTGGAAAAGAGGAGTGGAAATTAGCCAAAGAGATGTTGAAATTTGGGACCAAACTTCGCATCCAAGCCAGCCCACCTCACACTCTGCTTCTGCTGGTTTCCCACTGACATGGCTTTGACCATGACTTGGAGAACAATTAGTGTCCCTCTGCAGCTAATTATTTAATTACCGAAAACAAATACACCTTGCAGGTTTCCCTCAAGCCACATGACCCACAAATGACCCAGCAACTACAGCTTCAGAAGTTCCACAGATCAACCAAATATTAGATAATACCCAGATTCACAGCACACCTTTGTACTCTGCTTTCCTCCCCACCTTGCTGGTTTGGGAATAGGGCTGCAGTAAACATGTGCCTAACCTTGCTGACTGTGGAAAGAGAGGGATTTGCCTTTAGGTGACATTAGGCTGCAACACTGGGAGTCTTATTTGAAGAGATATTGCTAAAATAATATTAAAAAAAATCAGGCACCAAAGTTAAGAGGTGAACAAAATTTCTCAAAGCAAAAGGCTGGTGCTCAGTTTGGAGATATGAATTCCCTCTGAAGCATAAATGGAATAGTAAGTCCTGCTTCTGCAGCACTTCAGGAGGGTTCAAGCACTGTGGTACCATGTAGCAGAGTCATCTTTTTATCCTCACTCAGCCCAGGTTCCTGATTGCCACCACTGATCACTCCTGCTCATGCAGCCTCCAGGTGAGAGCACATCTTAGAGAGTCTGAATAGAATCTGGAGAGATAGGATGGGCAGCTATGGGATGGGCTGGGGGATCACCAGACCTGGGACACCAGGCTGTCACTGAGCTGATGGGAACACCAGCGCCCAGGCAGGGGCCAGCAATGCACCATGGTGATGTCTCAGGTGTGCACTGGCCCAGAGTAGAAAATGGGAAGAGACCCTGGAGTGGCTTTCGCAACACAATAGAGTGCTTAGCCATGGGGAAGAGGGAAATACAGCTCCAAAGATCAGGTGAGAGAGCTCTAGTAAAAACAGCAATATGTATTCCATCCAGGTTGTTGGCATTACCTGCTTTGGCAAATCTATGTCACCTTTTACATCCTTTCTTTCCCTAATTTGTTATTATTTTTATCAACCCCAAACCACTATTAAAACCCACACCCCTTCTCTGAATTACAGAGTCTCTCATCTCCCCAGATCATTATAAAACTGATCCCTCCCCTCCACAGCACACCCCCAGGACCCTCCAAATCAAAGCACTGGACAGAGTGGACTCTATCCATGCTCAGGGCAGAAAGGAGCCACAGACAACTTACATCATGTTTTCCACGTTACGTCCACGAGGAATACTGAGGATGGCAACTCCAATGCTTATGGTGAAGAGCCACAACTTATAGAAGGTCATCTTGCAAAAGAATCTGAATGCAGGTTTCACCTGGTAGAGGACTAGAAAGGCAATGAGTAGACAGGTAAAAGGGTAGTGAAGGAAGAAAAGCTCCATCCTTCCAGCCCAGAGCATGTTGAGCAGAGCAGTGAATGAGTCAGAAGCAGCTGGTGATGTAGAGCAGAGGTGAGACTCCCTCCATCAGCTGTGTGTGGGTGGTGCAAAGCTGGAATGAGGTTTGAGAGCGAGGCACAGCCAGGCTGTGCTCTCTGCACTCACCGTGGGAAGCTGGTTTAGCAACTGCACTGCAAGAGCTCCGTGAGGGCTGGACGGCAACAGGGCAAACACACCAGCAAAGCTGTCTGTGAGCAGGGCTGCGGGGCTGGCAGCGCTTGGAGAGCCCCTTCAGGGGGCTCTGGGAATAGAAACCCTGAGGAATTGTAAGAAACTCTTTAGTGGGGAAGAGCAGGATGTATTGGACAGCACAAACCCTGCCAAGATAAACTGTGGCCGCCTCATCTCTGGAAATGTCAAAGACCAGGTTGGGGCATGGAGCAACCTGAGATAGTGGAAGTTGTCCCTGCCCATGGCAGGGCTGGAACTAGATGATATTTAAGTCCATTCCAGCCCAAACTGTTCCATGATTCCATGATTCTATCACCCCAGGCTGTCTCACTTTGTGCAAACATTGGTCTTCACCAAGCAAGATGGCTGCAAGGAAATCAGAAATCAGTATTTTCAGGGGAGAAATACAGTCATCTGAGCAGTCAGACCCTGCACTATGCATCCAGGCACTGGAGGGACCAAACTGAGCAGCTGGACATTCCACATGCACAGTGGGAAAAGTGGGAAAAGTGCCACAAGTCTAGAGAAAAAAAAAAGCAAGAGCAGTGATTCCCAATATTTTCCTGACAAGAGGCAGATGCATGTTCAGACAGAATCTGCATAAGCAAGGAGCAAATCAGGAAAATGCAGGTATAACCTGGGACAGCTCCAACTGCATTTCATCTCCTAAAACAACTGCATGAAAAGGAACTTTGCAATAGCCAGAATGACTGGGCTGAAAAACAAATGTTTCATGATTTATCATCTGCACACCAGACTTTGCGCTAGGAGCTGGCACTTCAAAGGAGCAATAATTCTCAATTCCAGCCAGGTCTGAGAGCTGCAGATTCTCAAAAGGGAATAGCCCAAGGACCCATAAAACCACAATGACCATCACCCAAAACCGAAAGAACAAAGTCAAATCCTTCACATCAGTAAAATGGGCAAGACTCAGTGATATTTCCTGAAGAAATATCTGAAGAAAGACATAATAATATAGAAAGACATTGCCTGTGCTCCCTGCTCCTCTGTCTTAGCCATGGACCATTCTTCTCCTGATTTTCATTGGAAAACTGAAGAGAGGTGACTGCAGCCTCTCCTCTCAGCTCTCCCAAGGCTTCCCTGCAACCACAGGAGAGGCAGCCAAAGCAAAGAGCTTCTCCACAGCCTCTGAACTGTCCCTGCACCAGCACATGGACACTACAAGAGCCCCATGTGTGCACACTGGGACCCTCTGAACTGGTGCTTGCAGAGACCAGGTCCCTGGGGGAGCCAGAGCTTAGAGAAAAACCACGGCTTCTTTCAGCTTCTCCAAGGTTTGATCCAGCAAATAGTTCCCTTTCTATGTCTGTCAACCTTTCCTGTAACTCATCTGCACAAAATTGTGGCCTTTTGCAACTAGGAGGAGGTTGATTTGATGCACAACTGGTTCATCCTGACCTACCAGAAAGAGGTTCCTAAAATGTAATGCCAGTGAAAGGAGTGGAATGGCTGTCTTGCACTAATGGCAGTGGTTTCCAAACCAGGGTGCTGTTGTGAGGCTCCTGCTGTAGAAGGACATCAGGAGGTCTGCAGGTCAACCAGCTACTCACAGCAGGGTTAATTGAAAATCCAGGGAGCTTGCTCAAGGCCTAGATAGTTTGGAAGAGTACCCAAGATTGGAGATCCCAAGATTTCTCTCATCCCTGTGTCTGCATCACATCACTATCACAGGGAATAATGTTTGTCTTTGTCTGAAGGTTACTTCCTTTCTTGTAACCTGCATCTGTTACCTCTTGTGCTTCCCCTGTGAGCCCCTGGGAAGTGTCCACCTTCACAGCTCCTCCTTAGAGAGACATAAATCACTCCCACTCTCATTCTTCAGACTGAGCAGATCCAGCTTTCTCAGCCTGTCTCTGCACCCCACTGACCACCTTGGTGGGCATCCACTGAGGAAAAATGTACTTGGCACTGGGAGAAGGACCTGACAGGATGAACTAGGGACAGACATCCAGCTGGGGGAGGCTGCTGGTGAGAAAGAAAGTGGATGAGGCCTCAGCAGAGCTGGGAGGGAGAGATGCCCTCCTGAAACCAGCAGCAAAGGTTGATCAAGGCAAACCATCTCATCCCAGCTCCTGCAGGAGGCAGCCCCCACCTCAGGAGCTCCACTGACCAAGGCAGGCACATGCCAGGCACCCTGTGGATAGTCCCCATGTACCAGCACTGCATATCTTTGATCAAGTTGATAAATAAGTCAAATTGTCCAAATTTCAGCTTGGTTAGAAAGAAAAAATCATCTGTCTGTGCTCAGTGCACACAGAGGGGCTGCAGGTGCTTTTGAGCCAGTCACATCCTCCCCCAGAGGGGAACTGCTGAATTTGACAGGTATTGAATGATACTCTGCCCCAGGTGGGCTGAGCACACACACAGCTATGCCACAATTAGACAACCAGGATGGCAAACCAGAGCTGGAGACACTGGGACACTCCAGCCAATACCTCCCACCCATCAGTGCTGACTTTCACACAGGAGTTGGGGTCAGAGGCTTCAGCAAGAAATACCTTATTTCATGAACAACACACAGCTTCTGGAACTGCCCTTTCCCAATATTCCCACAGAAAACCTGCCACCATCCTCCACTCACGTATGGTTGCTGCACCTTTTATGAAATGTAAAGAACATTTTGGCCTCAGCCCAAAATTGCAATTTATTAAGCAATACTAGGAATACAGCAGATTACAGAGGAAGGAGAAAGTGGGTTTGATCCCTTCCAGGAAAAGGCAAAAAGCTGGATTGAAATCAGAATAGTTACTACTTTCTTGTATGTTCAGATTGTTTTTATCTTTTCCAGGCCACATCCCACCAGCTCTACAGGCCAGTGCTGAGTCACTCTGGCTCATGCCAGGCTCAGGAATAATTTGTCACAGGTTTCTGTCACATCAGAGGATGTTTTGGGCATTCTGGACTATGAGAAATAATAGTGAGAAAACTCTCACCCATATGGCAAATTTCTTCCTTCCATATTGGAGCAAAACCTGACACAGGGGATTTTAGGACAGTGTGTTTGGGGTGCAGGACAGCTATTTCTTCTTCTGTCAGAGGCATCCTACCATTAGTACATTTTCTCTGAAACCTGATGAATTTATTTCTTTCAAACAAAAAAATTGGAGAACAAAAAATCTACTGTTATTCCAATGCCTTGATCTGTCTTTGGGGGTTGAAAATTTTAAAAGAAAGGTCGAAAACATGTTTGATGGTAAATCTTGGTGAAGCATTGTGTGGTTCCATGGCCTAAGCCAGCAGCTGGTGTGACTTGGGATCAGCCTCTGGACAACTGATTTCACTTGGCTTTGTGATACTGAGTGATTTCACAGATCTGGGATATCTCTTCACCAAGTTCTTTTATTCCTGGGCTGCATCCCACTTCAGGCTTCATGCAAATCAAGCTGAGCAAATGACAGAACTGTGCCCAAACATTGCAGGCAGTGAAAGCATAAACACAGTAAAAATTAATAATCCACCTCAGCAGCTTCCCAAGTCTGGACATCTGGGAAATCCTCAGCATTCAGCATTTAAAGTCACCAGAATCTTTTTCTAGAGGAGATAAAAAGCATTGTGTTAATAGATAAGAACCTGCCATATCTCCCTGATACCTTGTGGGATTTGTTTCCACAGTTTAGGCTGGAAAGGAGGGATCAAAATTTGGTATTATGAGAGCGTGGCAGGACCTGACTGTCAGGGGAAAGCAAGGATGTTTTTCTTGGAAAATACACAGGAACAGCTTGCACTTCTCCAGGGAGAGCCACTCTTCCCTACATCTACTTCCCAGGGATTTCAGGGAGCGTTTTGGAAGGAGTTAGATCTTAAGAATTTTACAAATCTTAAAGGCAGGTAAGAGAAATAGTGTAAAAATAGGTGACAACTGTACAAGCAGAGATCAAAACCAGAAGCCCTTCTATAGACTGGGAATTCATTTTCAAATGCTGAGTTGCTTTTGGCCTTACAAGGATGTGCTGACAAACAGCATCTTGACAGACGGACAGAGAGAGCCTTCCCAGTCTGGGCATTGTTTCCCATGGAGTAAACCCTGGCATCACTAGTGAAGAACTAAATGGAAAGTCTATTAATCAGAAAAAAGTCCCAGAATTCCAGAACGGTTCAGGCTGGGCAGGGGCCCAGAGGGTCCCTGGTGCCACCCATCAGCTCAGGCAGGGCCATCCCCAAGCACAGGGCACAGCATTGTGTGCACAGGGCTCTGCAGGATCCCCAGTGCTGAGGGAGACTCCAGCCCCTCCCTGGGCAGCCTGCTCAGGGCTGGGCACTGCCCAGGGCACAAGTTGTGCCTGCTGGGCAGGGGCAGTGCTGGGCTCAGGCCCTGCCCGTGGCTCTGGTGCCACTGCTGGGCCTGGAGCAGAGCCTGGGCCCTGCTCTGCCCCTCCCTGCACACAGGGACAGCCAGGCCTGAGGGCCCCTCTCAGCTGGGGCTCCTCTCCAGCCTGAGCAGCCCCAGCTCCCTCAGCCTTTCCTTGTTAGAAAAAAAATCTCAGAATACAGCACTTGGCTTGCTCTGCCAGAAAATCTGCATTTTGTAGAAGCCACTCTAAGTACACCTAGTGAACTGGAGCATCTAAAGCTGTACCTGGCACACAGGTCCAGCTCCATGTTAGGGAGCTCAGTTTTAAACCCCAGGGTCTGGCTTTCACAGGTGTCTGCAGGCATGACCTGCTGCGGTTTGCAGATCATACCTTGCTCCTCGGTGCTCTTTGACTTCCAGGGTCTGAGGTCCAGCTTTGGGATCTGACTGCAGCTCATAAAGCCACGGGGATATCTGTTAGCCTGGAAGATATTCCTTGATACTTTAGTGATGTGGGTATTGTCACATATTATTTGTGACAAGGAGATTTTGGCCAGTGAACGGCGCTGGCAAGGAGTGAAAACCCCAGGGTTCTGCCACCAAAACCTGAAGGAGAAAGAAGACACAACAGATTTTTGCCTTCTGCCTTCTTCACACAAATGACTCCCACAATATTAATTCCCATTAACACTAATTTCTTCTGCCAAGAACAAATTTGAATTTATATTATTTAAATCAAGAGCCCTGACTCGACAATTGGATAATTGTCAGTCTCACAATCTGAAGGTCGTGAGTTTGATGCTCCATTTATCGTCGGCCGGGGTCTGTGCACAAATCACAAACAGGATGGGACTGCTGGGGACGGCGTCTCAAGCTGTTGCATTTTCCAGCATCAGTCTCATTACATGGTGATGACAATGGGAAGATGCCAGCAGCAGACAAAGAACTTAAGGTTACAACTTACTTTAAAAGTTTTTTGACCAATCACACAAAGCAAAAGGAGATTGACAGCAGTTCTATCCAATCACTATAAACACATGTACCTGTGGTTAACACAATGCTCGCTTCTTTCGAATAAAAGACCTGCTTTCGAATAAAAGCCTTAAGAGACAATGCACAGAGCTCCATTATTAAGGTTAGAACTTCCTAACATCTGGCTAGATGTACTTTGCTGTAGCTTAGGGAGTTATTCTAGACAAGCATTAATACACAGACCATTGTTCTATTTGTCCTTACTTTTCTACTTCTCATATAATTTTTCTGCTGACAAACCTTATGACTACTGCTTAGCTCCAATGACAGTTCTGCTGTCTCTGAGGCCTGCCTTTTGCAGCTTTCCCAAAACCCTCTGATTTTAAAGATTCCCACAATTATACCTTGCTTTTCTTTTGGCCATGGACAGGTAACAAAGGTGCAATTTAATTAACTGTCCTCAGATGAGGCACAGGTACTCTCTTTCAAATAGGAAAGTTTGCACAGACTGTACACAGGCTGTGGCCACAGCCAAATGAGTGCCATGTTGGAACAAGCCCTGTAATTATTCAATTTTTTAGAAAAGGGTTTGTTTCCAGCCATAAGAACAGGATTTCTAGATGTGCAACAGACTGTTTGACCCTAAGTTCCTCATCCTGGAGTTTCAGCTTGTACTAAGTCTTTCTCAGCAGAAGTGTTTCCCAGAAACATGGGTTGTGATCCCATTTTCAGGCAATATTGCTGGCAGGTACAGGGATCTTGCTTCAGAATTCCTGCAGAAAATGGGGAATGTAACTCACTGCTGCACCTCAAGCCCCTGAGCAACCTCAAGGAGGAGGAGGAGGAGCTCAGGTGTGTTGAAACCTCAGCACTGCAGAAGTGATTTTGGCTGACAAGAAAACCCCAACCCACCACATCTATCACAAGCAAAAATCAAACACTGCCACATGTCAGAGCTGAGGGTTCCAGTTCAGAACTGGGGGAGGGAAGAAGAAATAGTGAGATATCACTTTGCTGGGAGGGGATCTCAGCCCAGGACCACAACCATCAGACAGGGAATAAGAACATGACTACAAAGAGAATGAAACTTTTGAAGGAGTATTAAAAAAAAAAGCAACAAACAACCGGAGTAGTTTTCAGATCTGTGTGAAGAAATCTGCATAAACTCCAGCCTCCCTGTGCTCTGGGGTTGGGACACCCAGCTCTCCTCTCACCTGTCCCCATCGCGAATGTTCCTGAACTGGGTGCCAATGAGACAGGCCATGAGAGGCCCCACCCGGCCTCCTTTCACAAAGGGCTCTGCAAGGGCCCCAATCCAGATGTCAATATTCTTTGGTGTCCCATAGAGCTTCAGGAATTTCCTTGCCAGGTTCTGATTCCTCAACACGTGCCCAAGTGACTCCACTCCAGAGGGCTGTGACAGCCTGCAGAATTTTCTCCAGGAGTTGTAACCTGCAAGCAGTTGAATGTCAGAGCAGATAGAGCAGTGATGCACTACCTCCCTGAAAAGATTTTTCCCTCTCCTTCTCAAAACTGGGACACTAGTAAGGCACCAAAATGTTTAAAACATTTTTCTATATTTCTGTTAAAGCTACTGCCTTCCCACTCCTCCAGAGCCAGCTCCCCCTGTCTGTTTTTGGAGTGCCACGTATTTGCAGGTGGGAGCTGTACCACCACCATCCACCTCCACTCAGCAGGGATGCAACTGATGCTGACTTCACTGGAAGAGAACCTGGACAAAATGTTGATGGCCCCTCTCTCTGTACAACAGGAGAATGACCAAGTCCTTCTCCACAGCTGGTCCCTGTCCAGCCATGGGGACAAGCCACCCACTCCACACAGCCCAAGTTACTTCAGCCACCAGACTTTGCCAGCTGGACTAATTTTTCTGGACTGTAAACAGCCAAAAATCCACTGTGCCACAAGTGGTGCATAATTCTGCATCTTGATGGAGGAGATGAGATGATGCTGCAGCAAACACCTTTGCTGTTAGCAGGATGTCATGGAATCACGGAACAATTTGGATTGGAAGGGATAATAAAGTTCATCTCATTCCACCCACTGCCATGAGCAGGGACACCTTCCGCTATCCCAGGTTGCTCCAAGCCCTGTTCAGCCTGGCCTTGAGCACTTGCAGGATTGGAGCAGCCACAGCTTCTCTGGGCAACCTGTGCCAGGGCCTCACCAACCTGACAGGAAAAATTTTTCCTGATATCCATTCCAAACCTACTGTCTTATGTCTAAAAAACATGGAGCATTGGGAGCAAAAGACACAGCATACGGTGCCTAGATGACACTACTATCAAACAATTCCAGGACACTGAGAATTTGCTCAATCAGAAAATTAATTAGGGAGGGATTTTGACCTTGCTATGCCATCACCACCTTCGTGGATGTCTAATATAAAGGGGTACAGCACTCATAGGTGGGTTGAGACCTAAAGCTAAGCCCAAATTCACTAGAAACACATGTCAGGTCTGGAAACCCAGGATTTGTGGTTCTGATCAGGTCTGCATGATGGTGTTTCTCAATAAAGCATGGAAAAATCACAACCTTATGTTGTGGCCAAGGCAGAGCAATCCTGTGAGCTGATGATGCCTCTGGATGTACTGCAAAGCCTCTGACTGGGCTTAAAACCCATGGATCCAGCTCAGTTTTCATCTCAGTTTCAAACAGGAGCCCTATTGCATCTCTCAGGATGTTGCTTACACAGCGGCTCTGGGCTCTTACCTCAGCATAATGACACTGTTGTGTAAGGACCCACTCAGGAGCCAGCTCTGAAGTGCTGTCAACAATCTATTTCTCAAGACCATCTTGCAATGCCATTACACTGGTTTTGCACCTTGAAGAGCCCTGAGAGTGGTTCTGACATGCTTGGTTGTTTTTTTTTCTCTGGGACACAGATTTAGTAAAGAAATTATGAAGAGATTTTCTTTACATATTGGAAACTGCTCTTCCAGTCATGTGTGGCTGGGCTGGACCCTACAGATGGTTGCAGAGAAGCCACAGGGGACTTTCAGCCCTAATTCCACTCCTGCAAACTTGTTGCTGAACTATTTTACCATTTTTTTCACTTGGACAATAGAAACAAGTCAATCACTGAACACCAAGCTCTGGTCTGTGCAATGAGCTATGTATTGCCTCCACATCTCTCATGCAGGTTCAGCCAGGCTTTGCCTTCAGTGCTCAACCTCCACCCACTTACCTGTGGTGGTTCAGAAACAAGGAAAAAGTTTGGGAAAGAGCATCATAGAATCACTGAATATCCTGCACTGGGAGAGATACATAAGGATTACTGAATCCAACTCCTGAGTAATTTCAGCCAAGCATGGGTTGGAGAAGCTTCTCAATGTTTAATCACAAAAATGCCTGATTTCCACTTGTTTATCTTTGTAAGCTCTGCTCCCACAGCTGACTTACCTGGAAGGCCATGATCTCGGCTGCGCTGCATGTTGAGTGCAGCTAAATCAAACCCAATCCTCTCAACCTGCTCAAAGAGCCGGTCCCGGAGCTCGCCCACCACCATCTGCTGCTGCGTCATCAGCTTGGCCTGGTTGGCCATGAGGCTCCGGAGATAGGGATCAATCCCACCTGCACAGGTGGCACAGGGAAACTGGGATCAATTCCACCTGAAGCAGGGACATGTGAGCAGTGCAGGGAGGACAGTGTGTGGGTAAGAGGCCCCAGAGAGGGGAGCACAGCTCATATTTAGTTATAAGCTACTACATGAGAATCAATTTCCCTGCACTTTAAAGGATTAAGAAGAAAATACTTTGAATAATGTTCTTCAAGGCCACAGCAATGAAGTGATCAGACCACTTTGGAACATGATGGGCTGCCCTCATCTACAGGGGACAGTTCTGTTGGGACAACTCCGTCTGGTAGTAAAGGCCATTTAATACATTGAACACAAAACACTTTTAAATTTGGCTGAAGCAGAAGTTCATCCAGAGAAGGCAAAAAAGGCAAATGAAATAAACCCACACTGCAGAAAAGGATTTACCTTCTTGAATGATTCTCCAGACAGCAAAGAAGGAGGTTCTGAGCTGAATTTCAGGAGTTATGGGTCTGTAATATTCATCTAGGCGGCCAACAGTTGGAGGGATTGAGGCATGAGCAAAGCGAAAAGCCAAGGTGAAGACATTGGATATCCGAGGATCCACAGACTCGTTGTAGCCCCGGTAGCGAGGAATGAGCCTGTGGAACTTGCGTCCCAACAGGAGAGGCAGGTAGTCCCTGTAAGTTATGATCTAGGGGGAAACAAGGAAAGGGTGAACTGTTAATGTCTTGGCCATCAGTTTCTGTGGAAGCAAAGATGATTTTCATGTTCTCTGTGCCACAACACTCTGGCAGGTCAGAGCAACATAATAATAGGTTGGACTCAATGATCTCAGAAGTCTTTTCTAATCTAATTGGTTCTGTGATTTTGTGAAGATAAAAGCCTGCCAAATCCTCCCCAATATTGGCTCCTTGTAACCACACCACTCCCATCAGGCAGGCAGAACTGCACCCTTCGTGCCTCAGATAGCAAAGATAACATCAGCAGATAACAGGGGTAGCACCACCCACGGGCAGCTCCCTGAGTCCTCCCACAGCAGAGATTTCCAGTCCTGCTCTCTTGTCTCTCTGGGATATTGAGGAGGCAGCACAATATAATTTAAAAAAGAAAAATCAAATTCTGTGTCAGTAGGAGAAAATGGACTAATTGTCTGAATACTGCATGAAGATGGAACCATTGATGTAAACACAATGATGGAGATGATGCTTTTTGGACAATCCTTTGAATGTTTGCCTTGCCCAACATGTTTTTTCAACAATACAATAATATTTAAATGGGCAGCATTTAAACATAAACATTTTGATATTCCTGTTTTTTATATTTGTTAAACCAGCTCAGAAGACAGGCTTCAAAGGAGGTGCAGTGCCTTTGAAACCCCATGTCCCTTTCTCTCATAGGATCCAGGCTTTCCTGCCAGCTGTAAAAAACCTCATCTGGCTTTGAGGCCATTCCTGCTTGAAACTGGAGGATGGACAAGAGACTTTGGGAGGGCTCTCCCAAGCACAGAGGTGCTTGTGTGACCCCAGGATCCCACTCAGGGTCAAGTCTGGAGTAGTGTGTCAAGCTAGTCAAGATTGTGTGGGGTGGTCAAAGGGTGCAGCCCTGTCCCAAGGAGACACCATGATGGGCTCCACCATCATACGGGGCTTCTTCATAGAATCCCAGAATGGTTTGGGTTGGAAAGGACCTTTAAGATCATTCCCATAGGCAGGGAATCATCGAGAGGAAGGGATTCACAACCTGAGGAATTTTAATCCAAATTTCCAGGACCGTTTTTTTCAGGTACAAAACAGCGGTTAGAAAAGCTTTTCCTCTGACTTTTCTGTCTGTTCCTCAAACAAAAATGTGCCAATAAAAACCTCATCAAGCACTTTAAATTTAACAGTAAATTTAACAGTAGAGGTATATAAAACATTCAGGGGCCCCCTCTGTGCTTGTCATTCCAGGTATCTCTGTGTGATTTTGCTTTGGTCAAAAGGGGCAGGAGGAAAGAATTTGGTCCTCCCACCCCTGAATCCTGCACCCTTTGGCCACCCTGCACTAGCAAAATCTAACACGTGAACCCTGTGAGACTGCAGGCAGAGCCAGGACAGGTGGGATGATGGCTGGTACCTGGATCATGGCTCCCAGGATCTTTCGTGCCTCCTGGTAGAGCCTCTCATCATTCCAGTGGGGATTGAGGCTTCTCAGCTTTCCAGCCAGGCGGTTGTGCTCCCGCACAAAGAGCGTGTGCATGCAGGCCAGCTCCAGCATCTCACTGGCACGGGTGTCACCTGGGAGGGGCACACATGACACTGGAGTGGGAAAGTCACATTGGGAAGCACACACAGAGGAATTTTTAGATGTCTCAATATTTGTGTTGTGAAGAAAGTGGGTAAGAAACACAGAGGAGGAGAGGGAAACCGAGGATCAGACAGCACCAGGCAAAAGCTGAATTTCTGCTGAAGCAACAAAAGCCAGGTGTTGTCCTGGCTGTGCTGAGAATAACAGAGAGGTGGGGGAAGTTTCAGTGAAGGGCTGGGAGCGTTAACTTAAAAAGTTAAATACAAGTAGGTGTTCTCCAGGCTCCCATATCAGAGATGTTTGGTCTCACGGCTCGAGAGAGAAATGCAAATGGGCAAAGGGAAGTCAAGATGGCCAAGGAAGCTCTGAAACTCAGCAGGTCTCCTTCAAACCAGCTGAAACTGTGGCCAAAGCAAGGTGACAGTCACAAACAGGCTCTCTGGGGAGTAAAAGGAAAAGCAAAATGAGTCAACTTGGAGGAATAAACAAACAGCATCACAATAAAATATCAAATCTTTCTTCAAACATCTGGGGCAGGAAACGCAAGAGCAAGCAGGTGATGAGAGCATAGGCAAGCACTCAGAGAAAAGTAAACATGTCGTATTTAGTCCCCTTGTCTAAATAGCAAATGGAGGCATTTGCTCCTGCACTTGGCACAGAGCCCTTTTCATCCACTATCAAAGGCTGCCTGTGAGGGACTGCGGAAGGAGGAACAAATGCAGCACTGTCAGGTTTCCCTGAGCAGAATGCATCCAGACAGAGCTTCCAACAGAGCTCTGCGAGGAAACGTTGAGCCCTGGGAGGCAACTGCACATGTAAAACTCCCCCAGTTCTCAGGGACCGGAAAAGTCACAAATCAGACACTGAATTTTCAAAGGCGCTTCCGATGCAGCCTGAACTGATAAACTTTCCCATCAAAGAACTGATGGATCTGTTCCAGCCACGGAACAGGAACTGCTCCTTGCTGAGAATCTGCAGGGGCCAGAAGCCCCTCCTGGGAATTATCTGATGCTCCTGCCCACTCTGCTTCTCACTGAGCACCTGTCTTTGGCCACAGGTCCTGCGTGGCCCTCACCAAGGAGAGACCTGCACAGAACTGGGGGACCAGGTGAACACATGGAACAACATATGGGACAGGTGGAATGCTGTGGGAGCCTGGAGGGAGAGGGAAGCACCATGAGCTTTAAAGGAGAGAGCTGATGGATTCCAAGGACCATGGGGATGTTCAGAGGAACTTTGGCCAGATATAAAAGGCGCCAAGGGAATGGAAAGCAGCTCCACAGGTGATGAGACC
This sequence comes from Melospiza melodia melodia, assembly GCF_035770615.1. Lineage (NCBI taxonomy): Eukaryota > Metazoa > Chordata > Aves > Passeriformes > Passerellidae > Melospiza > Melospiza melodia. The sequence continues at coordinate 3,360,627 of NC_086214.1, forward strand.
TGTTGTGCCCTGAAGCTTTCTCCAGCACTGCCACAAGCATCCTGGTGTGGCCAGAGCCAGCAAGAGTCAGTTGAGAAATCCTGCTCTCCAAAAGAAATAGGCCATGGAGACACTAATTCATGAGGTATATCAGAAGCATCCCTCTCTGGGGTCCCACAGGCTTGTGGAAAGTACTCCCAGTACTCCCTCAGCCTTCACAGTGGTGGGAACACACCTTAAAAGGCCATCTTGGTCAGGTATTGGCCTCATCCTCATTCCAGCTGGGATCCGAGCTCCTCTCAAAGTGCAGCAGGGACATGCAAATGTTTCCTGCTGTGGCCCAGCACAGTAGTTGCACATCTGTTCCTATCCTGCTGGGATGGAGACAGGCATGGAAGGACAAGTACAGACCAGCCATTGCCTCCAGGCCAGGCTGCCATTGCTGTGCCTGCTTGGGCACTCTGGGCCCTACACCAGAGCTGCTGAGCGTGGATGAGACACCTTCACTCCAGGTTTATCCTCACAAACAAGACTTGGAGAGGGTGTAGACCTTCCTCCTACCTAGCACAGCCTGTCCCAGTCTTTCATGATTTGCTCCATTCCATCTTCTATTTAAATAAGAAAAACAAACAACTGAAGAAGTGAGCTGGAGATGGTGGAATTGCCTGCTCCAGATTCCAGGTTTGGGGTGCAAGCACCCAACTCACCTGCAAGAAAACAAGGGATTCGAGCCGGCCCGCTGGCCTTGAGGCAGGGCTCCTTCCTCATGGGGCCGAAGGGCATGTAGGCCCTGCCCCTGTCGGTGAAGTTGCGGTTCACAGCCAGGAGGCCGCTCCGGCTGCCGCGGTCCCGCAGCCGCTCAGCCAGGGCGGCCTCGCTGCCGTACACGACGCTGCCGTCCAGGAAGGAGGTGAGGGCGTTGATCTGCTCTCGCACCGCCCGGGCCCGCGGGCAGGCCGCCGCCGAGCGGGAGAAAGGGAGGCAATCCCTCCTGTTGGTGATCCGGGGGTCGTTGGGTGGGATCTGCAGATGGAGAAAAGGAAAATTCATGAAGATGGAGCCAGGCAGGAGCCCTCTCACAGGGCATAAGGGTCAGATTGACAGCAGAGATGCTGCTTTCGGAGCCCAAGTCCCAAACAGCCTGGAGCCTAAAGTCCTATGGATTCCTAAAGTCTTTCCCCTGAAAATAAATATATTGGATTACATCTTTAACGCTCAGTTTTCTTATCTCCATATCTACACCACAGAGAATTGTCATCCAGTATGTGTGACCCTTCCTTCCAGCACTCTCAAATGTATGTCAGGGAAACACTCAGTGATGTTCCATCCCATCACAGTTTTCCTCGAGAGGAATTAGGAGGACATGTAGAAACCAGAGCTGTAGCAGAACTTCAAAGGTGGGAGAGAAGGGCTGCAGGAGGGACATGGACATGATTTGGTGAAAAGAAAGCTCAGGGGGGCCCTTGTGGCTCTGCACAGCTCCTGACAGGAGGGCACAGCCGGGGGGTCGGGCTGTGCTCCAGGGAACAGGGACAGGAGCAGAGGGAACGGCCTCAGGCTGGGCCAGGGCAGCTCAGGGGGGACAGCAGCAGGAATTTCCCCATGGAAAGGGAGCTCAGCACTGCCAGGGGCTGCCCAGGCAGGTTTGGAGTGCCCATGCCTGGAGGAGGCCAAGGAAGTCCTAGACGTGGCACTCGGTGCTGTGGGCTGGGTACAAGGTGGGGATGGGGCACAGCTTGGACTGGATGATCCTAGAGGGCTTTTCCAGCCCCAATGCTTCTGTGATTCTGTGATCTGCTGGAGCAGGGATCAGGATGTGACTTCTGATAATGCCACAGGCACTGCTGGGAGATCTCAGCACTCCCTTGTCCCGTGCAAAGAACACTGAAGACCCGCGGATTTTCTGGAGTATTGACACTCCCCAGTGTCTGTCTGTGACATTTCCTGTTTTCCTGGCATCAACTGTGCTACCTTTGCACAACAGCTCCAAAGAAAAACCACCTTGCTGAGGGAGATGGCCAAATGCCTGGAAACCTGGCAAAGTCTGTGCCTGTGCCTGAACCCAGAGCCTGCCCCTGGAACACAGCACTGCCACCACACAGAGTGCTGTGACCTCCTTGGCCTGTTCTGGGAGGATATTCCTGGTTGGAGAGCAGATGCCCTCTCCCTTCCTCCCCTGGAAGAAGGAGGCTGCCTGTACCTGGATGGGAAAGCAGGGAGGCTCCTTGGCACAGCTGGTGTCACAGTCTGGCCCACCACTGAAGGGGACTCTGGCTGGGGTTTCTGGGCTGAAATCCAGGTCGTGGTCAATAAACTGGCCCCACTGCATGAACATGAGGGATCTCTGCTGGTCCATCCGCAGCAGCTCCGGGGGGAAGCGGACAATCTCGTTGGACACTTGTCGGACCTGCAGGGGTGGAGGCAGAACACATTGGCGGGAAATGACGTGTGTGAATGGGTGCACCCAGCTGCGGGGTCATCAGCAAAAATTCCTGGGGCACTTCTTGTGTTTTGCAGACAAAAAACCCCAAATGTGTCTGTGCAGGAAGGTGTCATGATCACCAAGTGCCCTTCGCTGAGCACAGGAGCACAGTGCTGCTCTGGCTCTAGGCAGGACTCTGAACCTCCAGGCCAAGACTGTCCCTTGATGGACGTGGGGAAATAGCTAAGCAAGCCTGGGAAAGGGAGACAAAACAAATTTTAAAATATATGTTTTTTTTTAATAGAAGTGTAGAAAAAACAGCCCCAGGGAATTTCTGAAAATTATCTTGAAGTCCTCCTCCCTTCTCATCCCTTACTCAGCAATCACAGTTCTCCCACCTCCATGTATTACTGCAGAAAAAGTGGACACAGTGCTGTGGAAGGAGGTTAGGAAGTACAAGAAATCCATGAACACAACCCCAGCTCCTCCTCATCAGAGCTGTTGCACCAAGCTCAAGTGACCAAAAGCCACCTTACAGTGTCCCTGCTCACATCCAGGTGCCATGAGAGCCACAACCCCTGCACTTCACCCACACAGGGACCCCCACATAGCATTTCTGGTCATACATTTTTTGTTCTGGGGATTCCCTGGCTCACTTTATCCTCTGGCATAATTGCTTTTCAGAAACAACTGCCACAGACCAAATAAAAAAAGGTAAGTAAAATTATTTGGCTTAAATGCACTCAATTAAAAGAACATATTGTGTAATTCTGTATCCCTCCTGTGATTCTGCTGCAATCAGATTAATTTTCCTTTGCTTTTCCTGAAGACACGGGACTTAGAAAGCATTCCTAATAGATCCCCCTGGATATTCTCAGACCATCACCCTGCAGCTGGTGAATCTAAGCCCCTCTCACCTGATCCACAGTTCCAGGTAGTGGATGAGCACTTTGATGCCTGCACTCTGTGCTAGAAGTGACAATCCCTAGGCCTGACACTGTGTTCTGAGACTGTTACAAACTTTACCAGTGGAAGGGGGAACCCAGAGAAACGTTTTCCTTCCGTCCACCCGCGAGGCACGGACACGCCATCCTCATATTCCGCTGGCAGCCACCTGGCCAGGGCTCTGTTGGAAGCTCCTAGGGATGGGTTCCTCCTGTCAGAGGCAATGGGAAAACAGCAAACAGTTGGAGCCAAGAGCTTGTGGATATGAAGAAACATGGACTTGGAATGGGAGCACGCCATGGTTGGGGAACTGCTGCAGCTCTGTAGGTTTGGTGCTATCAGTAAACCTTAGGATTAATAATAACAACAACAGCAATCATAGAATTGTTTAGGTTGGAAAAGACCTTTAATAATCTGCCCCAACTTTCAGCTTCTCCCAGGTAAGAACTCAGGTGCCCCTGATGTCATCCAGCCTGAAAAAAGGCCCTCGGGCTGTGGCTGGAAAACAAAGTTGGAAGCTGAACACCATGGAAAAGTGGAGGAGCCTTTGAATGGAATTACCTATGGTCTTGAACATAAATTGGGGGATTTGGACTGTGAGGTTATTGTGCTGGGTGATTTTCTGAAGGTCATTAATGAAGAGTCCCTGCCCATTGCAGGGGGTTGGACTAGATAACCTTTAAACCTTTTCAAAATCACTTCCAGTGCAAACAATTCTGTGACTCTATGATTGTAGTTTGATTAGATGTCCTAAAGTGACTTTATGATGCTCGTATCCCCATTAACCTGTTTAGCCCAGAAATAAGTTTTGCACCTTCAAGATTGGTTCTGAGAGCGAAGTGGTGGGGAGAGAAGCAGCAGCAGTTTGTTTTCAGACACTGCACTCGCTCCTCCACATTCCTGCTCCTGGACTGTGTTGTCTGCAGCACAGAGAGACAGTGCCACAGAGCTCTCCTTTGCTTTTTAGTCAGTTTTTAGCTAGCTGAGGCAGAGAAGTTCTCTGGTCTGTAGTTTTTATTTTTCTTTGGAGCTGTTCAAACCTGGCCTGAACACCCAGGGGAGCACCAGCAGCTCCACCTGAGGCCCGCTAGGCCGGGCCGGGCCTGCGACATTTCCAGCACTGAGGGACTGACCAGAGACTGAGTGAGTTGAGCTGCAACCCGGGGAGGGACTTTCTCAGTTTGTCATCTCTTTTGGAGCAGCAAGGGGTTCTATTGTTTAATATTGTTCTTTTTTTTTTTTTTTTTTTCTTGTGCTGATGAATGCTTTGCCTTTTAAATTAAGGGGAGGGGCAGCTTGAATCTGCTTTCTAGAGGAACCCCTTTGGAGGTTGAGTCCCAAATTTTCTCTAAACCAGGACAAATACACCATTAAATCTTTAATCAGAGTAGTAACGTACTTTCTTTGGAGTGCGTGTCCAAAGTGTGTTCTGTGGTGGCCTCTCACCCACAGGTAGCACTGCCCCAGGCAGTGGAGAAACAGAGCACAGCTGATCCCACCTTCCCCAGGGCCTCAGGTCTGGGTCAGGTGTAATGGACCCATCCTTATCCCCCCCCTTGAAGTGGAAGGAGGCAGGAAGGTCTCTCCTTTGTTCTTATACAATTCCCTCAAGGCTAAAGCACCCTGGAGCAGGCAGAGCTGGCTGAGCTCCTTCCTCTGCCTCAGCTGCTTCCAGGAGCTTCCCAGCTCTGTTTTTACAGGGAATGTTCCTGAACTGTCCCTGTCAAACACCCAATGCTCAGCAATTTCCCGTGTCTCCCACATTCCCATTCCAGCCATGGGAGGTGCTCTCCCAGCCTATATGCCCAGATTTCCTCCCACACAGAGTGGGGCAAAGAGATGGCTGGATCATGCCCGGTGTGGATTTAGGTCAGGAAACCCTTGGAGACCCTGCCTAGGGGCAGGGCCAGACAAAGAGTCTGTCCCCAACACGGAGCTCCTCCTGTTTTGGCAAAGAGCTGGTTCAGGTACAACACCAGGAACCTTCCCAACAGGACTGGAATTAACAGCTCCACACAGGACTGGAATTAACAGCTCCACACATTACTAGGAAATACTAGAGTGTGAGACTCCAAAACAAGGTGCCTGTGCGAATCTTGCCTGGAGAAGAGGGTCTACTTCTACTTATGGAGGATGCCTGACATCCGTCTATAGAAAAATTTAGGTTAACCACCAGCCCAGATCACTGAGTGCCACATGCAGTCCTTCCTTGGACACCTCCAGGAATGGGGACTCCACCAGCCCCCTGGGCAATTCCAATACCTGACCACTCTTTCCAGGAAGAAATTCCTCTTGATGTCTGACCTGAGCCTCCCCTGGTGCAACTTGAGTCCATTTCTTCTCCTCCTGTCCCATCCATCCATCCATCCATCCATCCATCCATCCATCCATCCATCCATCCATCCATCCATCCATCCATCCTCCTGCTGACACAGCCCCTCACCTGTTGTTGCACTCTCCAGTAATGGTTCTGTAGCCAGAAGATGCACAATTTATTTTCTTATCCTGCTGGTCACATCCAGTGGCCTTGAAAATCACCTCCACCTGAGCTGGAGTCAGCAAGTCTGGCAAGGAATAAGGGAGAAAAAATCCATGCAGGAACACACTGGCTCTGCAAAGGTTTTCCTGTACCTAGTACCTGTACCTACCCCCATCTGCACAACCACAGTGTGCTGCCATTTAACTCTTCCTGCTCGAAGACATGCCAAGGATGTTCTTTGAGCAGCAGATGCTTTTACTGGTTTGGAATGCATCAAACCCAGCAAAGCTATGGTCAGATCTTATTTATAATCACATGTTAGGCTCATGCAGCAGAAGAATGGTTTTCTAGTATTGCCTCTCCTCTCCTCTCCTCTCCTCTCCTCTCCTCTCCTCTCCTCTCCTCTCCTCTCCTCTCCTCTCCTCTCCTCTCCTCTCCTCTCCTCTCCTCTCCTCTCCTCTCCTCTCCTCTCCTCTCCTCTCCTCTCCTCTCCTCTCCTCTCCTCTCCTCTCCTCTCCTCTCCTCTCCTCTCCTCTCCTCTCCTCTCCTCTCCTCTCCTCTCCTCTCCTCTCCTCTCCCTTTTTATCCCCCATAAAATGCAGTCACAGCTATCCTAGGGGCTGTTACAAGTTTTTCCCCTTGGAAGCAGCTCCCAGTGTGTGTCACCTACTCGGAGCTGCCTGGAAAAGAACCATCCTGTGGCTGGGCTCACTGAGGGCATTGTGTTTTGCTGTGCACATTTCCGTTTGTAGGGAAGTTAAGTGGCAGAGTTTAACAAGAAAGGTCTTACAGAATCACAGAATCATGGAATGGTTTGGTTGGAGAGACCTTAAAGACCATCTTGCTCCAACTCCCTTCCCTTGAGAAGGATAGGGACACCTTCCCAAGTTGCTGCAGCCTGGCCTTGGACACTTCCAAGGGGCAGCCACAGCTTCTCTGGACAGCCTGTCCCAAGGCCTCAGCACACTCTCAGCCAGCAATTTCTTCCTGACATAATCCAAATCTCTCCTCTCTTATTTTAAAACCATTCCCTCTTTCCCTGTCACTATCCACCCGTGTAAGAAGTCCCTCCCTCTTTTTTATAAGCCCTTTTAGGAAGGGGCTCTGATATCTCCCCAGAGCTTTCTCTTCTCCAGGCTGACCCCCAGCTTTCCCAGGGAAGATGCTCCTTCTTGGCTTTTGCTGCTCACTCCACGTCCCAGCGCTTTGAGGTTTCCTGGTCACTGCTGCCACCAACAGTCTGGGTCACAGCATGGTTTAAAAGCCACTGGGCAGGTGGGTGAGAGGTGGCAGCCAGGGGGCCCTGGCAGGGCTCTGTAGTGGCACTGGAGCATCAGTCCTGGATGGAGAGGCTGGAGCTTTGCACAGCCAGTTCTGCCATCATCTTCCAACCCATCCTGTCCCAGAGCAAAGCCGGGGCACTCCATGATGTGCCTTATCCTGCCAGTGCTTTACTGTAATGTTGGTAAAGTGTTTGAGGCCAGGCTAAATGAGGCTTGGAGCAGCCTGGAACAGTGGAAGGTGTCCCTGCCCATGGCAGGGGTGGCACTGGATGGGCCTCACGGTCCCTTCCCACCCAAACCATTCCATGATCCCCATATGTATATGGCAGGAGTCCTCCCTATGTGTCCCTGAGCTGCTCCTTTCACTGACCCTGATCTGTGTCCTGTCAGCAGCCTGGCCTTGCCTGACTCCATCTCACAGAGGATGTTGCTCCTCCAGATACATGCTGAAATGTCCTCTCACATCTCCCCATTCTCTATTTAGACAGTGTTGTGTCTGTGATGTGACTGCAGTGCTGTCTGAGGTCTGGCTGAAGAACTGCCCTCCTTGGGGCCAAGCTGCTGGGAGCCATCTCTGGGTTTGCTCATTCCCTGCTCAAGCAGCAGAATATCCACCAAAGCCTTCCAGGCTTTGACCAATTGGAACTTGAACCTCCACACAGCAGAAGGAACCAGGGAAGTGCACAAAACACTTTCACTAACTGAAAAACCTCCCAATAATATTTAAAATGAAAAAAGAACACAGAAAAATAACTCAGCTTTTCTTCACTGCAGCCACATGGGAAAGATTTGTCACAGCCCATCACAACCCCCTTTCCTTTCCTTCACTCCTCCCAAGCCCCAGGGACCAAGCCCTGTGTCTTCCTCCTCTGCCTTCCTCCCAGCAGAGGGGGATCCTACCTGTGACGTTGAAGTCCCCCCTCACAGCCCCTTGCATTCTCTCTTTGAGCAGGCTCAGGGTGGTCTGCAGGTAATCCGCTGCCCGGACAGCCTCTCGTGTCCCCCCCACTGGCTGCTTGAAATATCTCAGGAGCTCTGCTGGGGTCAAGGCATTGTTCTGCAGGCTCTTCTTTATGCTGCAAGGGACAGGAAACCAAAACTGAAACGGAGCAGGGGCAGGGATGCTCAGTTCCACACCTGAGCATCAGGCACAGCATGTCCTAAGTCTGAACTGTTGGGCAGAGTCACTGTGAGAGGCCAGGGCTGCTCCTGGCACCCTCCACAGAGCAGCAGAGAGACCTGCAGGAAGGGAGCTCCTGAAACTGCCCAGCTCCACCTGCCAGAAGGCAAATGACATCCATGAGGCACCAAACCTTGCTCAGCTGTTATCCACATCATCAATACCTCTCACTGTCTGGAGGCCTCAAAGGTCTCCAGGCCACCCTGTCCTAAAGCTGCTGGAGCCTCCTCTCAGCTGGAGGGGATTCAGAGTGTGGCTGCTGGCAGAGAACAGGTATGGGCTGGTAGGAAGCTGGACACTCCCAAAGCATGGCTGGGAGCCCCACAAAACGTCCTCACTGCAGCACCCAGCTGTTTGCTGCATCCCTTGGAGGGAATCACTGGAAATATGCAGGAGCCTGTTATGGTTTCAACTCAGGGCTCCTGCTCAGAGCCCTGAGGGGTGCAACAGAGCCCAGCAATACCATCAGGTGCTGCTGTGAAGATGGGGAGGCCCTGGCATAGGGTGCCAAGAGGAGCTGGAAGCGTCCAAGGCCAGACTGGATGAGGCTTGGAGCACCCTGAGGTAGTGGAAGGTGTCCCTGCCCATGGCTGGGGCTGGAAAGAGATGAGCTTTAAGATCTCTTCCAACCCAAACCATCCAGGATTCTGCAATTCTTTGAAAACCGAGACAGAGGGGGTCACATCCCCAGTGACCTGACAGACTGCTGTAAAATCAGGGTGAGCAGCCAAAAGCTGGATGAGAGCCCACTGTGCTCCCAGGGCTCCCCACCCCACTGTCCCTGGGCTGCGGGGAGCAGGAGAGGCGGGGGAAGCTGCAGGAGAGGACAGGGATGGGACAGGGGACAGGGACAGGGGATAGGGGACAGGGGACAGGGATAGAGGATGGGACAGGGAATAAGGACAGGAGACAGGCACAGGGACAGGGGACAAGGGACAGGGGACAGGGGACGGGGATAAGGACAGGGGACAGGGACAGGGGACAGGGGATAGGGGATAGGGACAGGGACAGGGATAGGGACAGGGGACAGGGGCAGGGGACAGGGGCAGGACAGGGACGGGGACACGCCACCCCAGCCCGGCTCTCACCGCTCCCGTGTACGCCTGTAGGCAGCATCCACCAGGTGCCGGGCCTCAGCCACGCTGCTGAGCAGGGCCGTGTCCGACAGCTGCAGCGGCACATCTGGGCAGGGACAGGGAGGAGCACAAGTGAGGGTGCCGGCAGGAGCATCCCTGCACCTCCTGCACCTGGGAATTACACACAGCAGCGCTGGAGGCAAGTGCTGCTCCCTCTCCAGAGATCTGCATGTAAATGTATCCCTCAGGGGAGTTTGAGGGTCTCTCCTGGGCACGAAGAGAATCCCTCCATCCGTGGAAGCTTCAAACAGCCCCCAACAGTGAGAGGTGCAGGCACCGTCTGTGCTGCCCTTTCCCAGCAGAGCATTGGACAGGCTGCCCAGAGCAGCTGTGGCTGTCCCACCCCTGGCAGTGCCCAAGGCCAGCCTGGATGGGGCTTGGAGCAGCCTGGAATAGTGAAAAGTGTCCCTGCCCATGGCAGTGAGGGAATGGGATGAACTCTGAGCAATTCCCTTCCAATCCAAACCATTCTGGGATTCTCTGATTCTATGAGCAGCCTGATTTCCCCACGTCTTTCCCCAGTCCTTCCTGCAACCTCCTGCCCTTTTCACTACTCTCCTTCCTGCCCTGGGGGGAGCTCCCAAAATGAATTTCATCTCCCCCATCTGCTGGCTGTGGGTCACAGAAAGGAAGGGGACAGGCCCCAAGGGCTTCTCTGAGTGACAGCACTTTCCTACAGCTTCTGGGAAAGAGGAAAACTTCAGAAAATAGCACAAAGGGATAAACATCTCCCAAATCTCTCCAGTTTCTTTTAAATATCTTCCCAGATCAGCCCAGAGCTCACCTCTTGGACAATTCTGATGACAAAAATTACTGCCTGGACCACCATTTGAGGCAAATGAAAAGCCAGGCATGTGCTTTTCATAAGGATTTGACATTGTAAATTAACAGATGGAGGTCTCCATATATTTTGGAGCAGTGATTCAGGGCTGGAAGAGGGAGAGTAACTGCCCCATCCCTACACTCCACAGGCCCTGGCAGCTCTCTCAGGTGCTGGCACAGGGAGGGAGACCCTGGTTCCATGGACATGGACGAATGCTGGGAACTGATCTCCTTTACCTGATTTCAAGGAATCAGGCAGAATCTGGACTGGTAAAACCCTGAACGAGCCACAGGAGGTACAAACTGTGCCCCTTCTGGCACCTTTTCAGGGCTGTGCTGCTGAATGACGGTCTATTCCAGACACAGCTTGATCTTTCCCCCTCAGAAAATCCCCTGATCTGCAAACCCTGAGGGAAGGACAATACCGTAGGAAGAGGATACAGATGCCTGGAACAGGCTGAGGATCACCAGCAGCCCCAGGAAGGTTTCTGCCTTCATCCCTGCAAAGAAATGTAGGTGAAGACGACCAAGAACATATGGATGCATCAGAAGGTCCATGCCAAGGTGGAGGATGGCACAGGAGCTCATGGAGCATCCCCTCCCAGTGCAACGCTTCCAGGAGGGAGTGCGCTGCCCCAGAGCTCCTGTCAGTGCAATGTGGAAAAGGAGCAGCCTCCTGTCCCAGGGATGCCAGCACTGCTGGCAGCTGGGAATGTGCTGCTTGGGACCTCGGGGGCACCACAAAGGGGCCAGAACCTGCTGCCAGCACAGCACCCAGAGCGTGCAAGGGAGAGCTGCTGGGGAAGAGGAAAGAGCCAGGACAGCACGGCAGGTCCTCTACACCTCTGCTTCTCTGCCTTCAGAGTCCAAGAGTCCTCCTTGCAAGTAGTCATGCCACATACAATGTCACATAAAAACATATAAGGACTGTATTCTCTTTATTCCTGTTTAGCCTGGGATTGAGGATATTCATGTTAAAAGTTACACCAAAAATTTGGAGGAAATAATACTTCAATATTTAGAATGTTGCTACAAAAATCACTATGAGTGAACTGTTTGTGTTCCTCAATAGAGCCAGAGTGAAGCCAACCATGAACTGGGTATCACTCTATCCCCATAATTATAAAATGCAGCATTTATATTTGTGTTTTAATGGGAATCTATTCAGTTATTACCTATCTGTTCCTCTAACATGGGCTGCAAAAGGAGTGGGAAGTATTTAATAGCCATTTAACAGATGTTTGGGAAGTTTTTCCCAAAGCTGACCCACTCACCTCCCAAGGCTGCTCCAAGCAATCAGCTCCCAGAATGAGCCCAGAGCTGTGGGCTGAGCACGCACCGTGAAGCTGCCCCAGAGGCACCCGGACTGCCCGGCTCAGAGGCAAAGGCACCCAAATGCCCGGCTCAGAGGCACCCAAATGCCCGGCTCAAAGACAGCCCAGGATGCCCAAAGGCTCAAAGGCAAAGGCACCCAAAATGCCCGGCTCAGAGGCACCCAAATGCCCGGCTCAAAGGCACCCAAATGCCCAGCTCAGAGGCAAAGGCACCCAAATGCCTGGCTCAAAGACAGCCCAGGATGCCCAAAGGCTCAAAGGCAAAGGCACCCAAAATGCCCGGCTCAAAGGCACCCAAATGCCCGGCTCAGAGGCACCCAAATGCCCAGCTCAGAGGCACCCAAATGCCCAGCTCAAAGGCACCCAAATGCCCGGCTCAGAGGCACCCAAATGCCCAGCTCAAATGCACCCAAATGCCCGGCTGAAGGCAAAGGCACCCAAATGCCCGGCTCAGAGGCACCCAAATGCCCAGCTCAGAGGCACCCAAATGCCCAGCTCAAAGGCAAAGGCACCCAAAATGCCCAGCTCAAAGGCACCCAAATGCCCAGCTCAAAGGCAAAGGCACCCAAATGCCCGGTTCAAAGGCACCCAAATGCCCGGCTCAGAGGCAAAGGCACCCAAATGCCCGGTTCAAAGGCACCCAAATGCCCGGCTCAGAGGCACCCAAAATGCCCGGCTCAAAGGCACCCAAATGCCCAGCTCAAAGGCACCCAAATGCCCAGCTCAAAGGCAAAGGCACCCAAATGCCCGGCTCAAAGGCACCCAAAATGCCCAGCTCAGAGGCAAAGGCACCCAAATGCCCGGCTCAAAGGCACCCAAAATGCCCAGCTCAAAGGCACCGAAATGCCCGGCTCAGAGGCCCCCAGCCTGCCCGGCTCGGCCCCGTCCCTGAGGAGCCGCCCTGGCAGCCGCAGCCGCCGCCCCCGCTCCCGGCGCTTCCCCGCTGCGCTCCCGCCGTTCCCGGCGCCGGCCGAGGGTGGGAGCAGCGGGAGCCGCCGCGCTCAGCCCCCGGCTCAGCCCCCGGCTCAGCCCCCGGCTCAGCCCCCGGCTCAGCCCCCGGCTCAGCCCCAGCTCCCCGGTGCCGCCCCCGGCAGAGGAACAAACCCTCCGCAAGAGCCGAGCGCCCGTGCCCGGGCCAGGCTCCCACCTGCGATCCGCCGCCTCTGCCCGGCCCGCGGCCCCTCCGCGCCCGCTTTTATCGGCCCGGCCTTATCAGCAGCGGCTGCCCCGGGCACTCCCCTGGCGTGGGGGCCCGGCCAGGCCAGCGCCCACCTCACTTGCCACCCTCTGCCCGCCGGGAGGCTCCTTTGCTCGCAGCTGGATACACAGCCTGATGCTCCACCGGAGCTTTCCCGGGACTTTTGAAGGTGATGTGGCCACTTCATGGTGGTTCGAGAGCCCTGAGCCCTTCTGGGGGCGCCTTCCAGGGACAAAGTTCCTTCCGCCGTGGTGCTCTTCATCCTCTGCCGCTTTTAAAGGTCACAGCAAGGCTTTCACATGCACCCCCAGAGACACCTGCAGTGCCCAGCACTCCCCATCCCACCTCCTGACGGGCTCTGCCCCACATCCCGGGGGACCACGAGAGCTGCTCCTTCCTCCTGCCCAGGAGAAGGCACTGGGATGATGGTTTGAACAGGCATCACCCTCCAGCTCTGGTCTGGAGCATCTGGTCTGCCCCAAGTGCCGCTGCACCAGGAGCTCAGCTGGCAAAGCATCTCCCCTGCACGGGCAAAGCCCCTCTCCCTGTCCCAGAGCAAGAGCATCTGATGGACAAATGCTGACAGGGCATGCTGCTGGATCAGTGAGGGATGTGTTTGAGCATGGAAGTGCACGGGGAGGCAGAGGAACTGCTCCTCAGCTCCCCCTCACTGCACATTGCAGTTGTGTTTGCGCTCAGAATTCCTTGGATCAGCAGCACAGACTGGGAGCAACCAAGTTCCTGCCAGGACTCCCCAGGCCGGTTGGATGAAGGTCTTCACCTCGACTGTCCTGCATGGACACCCCAGGACCCCCAGTGGCTGCAGAATGGTCCAGGTGGTGCAGTGCCCCTGGCATCTGGGTGTGTCCATCCCCAAAGCTGGGATCCACCATCCCCAAAGCTGCCTCCTTGTAAGTGGAGCCATGAACTGATGATGGTCCTGGTCCTTTAATACTTTAAAGAAAATCAGCAAAACAAATTACAAATCTTGCAGTGAGGCCCAGTGAGGCTGGTCCTGTTTGCAGACTGGTTTTGACAACCTGGAGGGAACCCACCTGAGCCCAGGAGAAAGCTGAGTTTGGCCAGCCTGGAGGGAAGAAGGCTCTGGAAGCCTTACTCTTGACTTGGACTGTCTCATGGAAGGGCGGCAGAGCAGACAGAGCTGTTCGGAGTGCCCAGGGATGGGACAAGAGGCAATGACACCTGGTACTGCCAAGAAAATTCCCAACAGATGTACAAAACCACCCAGGATAGTGGTGAGTGCTAGGACAGGACCCAGACCAGAGGGGGGGCCTGCATCCCTGGGGATAATGCTTCCTTAAATGAGACCCCGGGCCTTCAGGGAACCCTAACCCAAGAGACTCAGGAGGTCTCCAGCCCACCCCTTTCAGAGTGTGACACAAAAGCAGAACATCTGCCTGAGGTCCCAACTTCAGCACCAGCTCCAGCACCAGAACCAGCTCCAGTACCAGAAACAGATCCAGCAGTAGCTCCAGAACAGCAGTTTGCACAACAGAGACCACAGCACAGCTCTTGTGCAAAGGGGCAGAGCTGGTGGATTTGCAAAGCTCTGAGTCCCTCCCCTGCTGCATCAGATAGAGGAGGAGGATGAGGATGTTTCAAAGGCTATGGACAGTTAGTGCATGACAGTGCTGGGAAATGTGTTTCACAATGAGGAACTTAATTCAGAGAATCACAGAGGGTTGGGCTTGGGACAGACCTTACAGGCCATCTTGTTCTACTCCCTGCCTTTGGTAGGGAAATCTTGCACCATCCCAGGCTGCTCCAAGCCCTGTCCAGCCTGGCCTTGGGCACTGCCAGGGATCAGGCAGCCACAGCTGCTCTGGGTATGCTGTGCCAGGGAAGCCATTTCTTCCTCACAGGGAACAATTCCTCCCCAATATCCCATCCATCCCTGCCCTCTGGCAGTGGGAAGTCATTCCCCCTTGTCCTGTCCCTCCATCCCTTGTCCCCAGTCCCTCTCCAGCTCCCCTGGAGCCCCTTCAGGCCCTGGCAGGGGCTCTGAGCTCTCTCTGGAGCCTTCTCCTCTCCAGATGAGCACCCCCAGTTCTCCAGCCTGGCTCCAGAGCAGAGGGGCTCCAGGCCAGGAGCAGCTCCATGGCCTTCTATGGACCCGTTCCAGCAGCTCCAGATCCTTCTGCAGTTTGCCACACATGGCTGGGGCAGCTCTGCAGGTGGGGTCTCACCTGAGCATGGCAGAGGGGCAGAATCTCCCCTTCCCCTTCTGCCCAGAGTGGGACAGCCCAGGGCATGGGGGGTTTCTGACACACATGGCTGGGGCACATCCCTGGCAGGGGTTTGGAACCAGCTGACCTTAATGTCCCTCCTAGCGCTGGCCATTCCATGATTCTGTGTTGAGCTTCTCATCCACCAGTACGTCCAAGTCCTTCTCAAGGCAGCTTTCCTTCCTTCCTTCCATCCATCCATCCATCCATCCATCCATCCATCCATCCATCCATCCATCCATCCATCCATCCATCCATCCATCCATCCATCCATCCATCCATCTTCCCAGCCTGTGCTTGGACTTAAGATTGCCCCAACTCCATGTAGGACCTTTTACTTGGCCTGGTTAAGTGTCATGAGTTTTGCACAGCTCCACCTCTCCAGGCAGTCCAGATTGTTTTCATGGATGCCAAGTCCCTGCCCTCCAGTGTGTGAGGAGGGCACCTCCCACCAACACAGCTTGGTGTCACCAGGACACTGCCCAGGTGCCCATGAGCATCTTTATCACTGGGGAAGATGTTAAACACACACACTCCTACATCAACCCCTGAGAGACACCACACCAAACTGCTCTCAAAAAAAGAATTGTTCTCCAACTGCTTCAGAAACCATGGAAGTGGGGGGTTGCAGGATGCTTTGCCTCTTGAATGTTTACTTTCCTTGGGGACTGTGACCCTGCTCCCAGATCAGGGTGAATGGGAAAGGCCACGGGCCTGGCTGAGCCCTCCAGCGAGCACCAGCACCAAACCCCTGCACTCAGACAATACATACTGCTTATCTGGAGAATGGAAACAGGAATGTATTGATGCCACCAGCAGTTCCCCCGGGCAGAGAGGTGCTATACCCACCTGGGCCATGGCACAGGATGAGAAGCAGAGGATGCAAAGCAGAACATCTGGATTACATCTTTATTTTGCCCCTTTTTTTTTTTTTGTTTATTGTAGTTTTTCATGTTATTATCTATAACAGCTTAAAGCTCTTAATCTTAAAATCCTTTTCATGGAGACTTGTCTGAGCTTTGCTGTACAGCCTGTCTGGTGTTGGGGAACCAGCTGAACTAGGGAGACTGCTGAATGATGGCTCTGGGCCTATCCCAGCAAAATTTACAGGAGGTAGAGACACAACACACACGTCGTGGTCCCAGAGACTCAGCTGGGTGGGGAGGATGGAAGCACCGGGAGCAAGGGAGCCAGGCAGGCACTGGCTCCACAGGGCCTCTGGCTCTGGGCACACCCCAGAATGTTCCAGCGGCTGCTTTTCAGCCTAAAAGTTTTGCTCTTCAATTAATCCCCAGAGGAACTGATAAAAGCAATGACAGTTTCTTTCAAAAGACCTTCAACAGCTCACTTAAGAAACTCTGGTTGGTAAATTCAGTTAGAACAGCAATGACTTCCTCCATGGGGGGACAGGCTGCAGATAAAGCTCTGGGTTGCTGATGAGTTTCATCATTGAGGCTGCTCCAGAAGCCACGGAAACTCCAGCAAAGCTGCAGCACCTCATCCTTTCAAAGCTCTGCTGTGTCCTTGCCCTGACTCCCATCCACCACAGGACACTGTGCCTTACTGTGCTATCAGGATCCTCATGGAATATTTCTCTCTAGGGAGCAGCAGCTTCCCAAACAAGTCCCTCCTATCAGGGGAACCCCGCAGAATCCCCCCAAATTCCCGCAGTGACTTCTGGCACCTTGGCTGGATTCTCAGAGGCTGCAGGTGCAGGCCCACACCCCTGCCAGAGCTGGGAGTGCAGGGATCCAGCCCAGGCACTCTGGGCAGCCTCATGCCCATAGCCCTCCCTGGGCTGCCACCTCAGCCCCTGCCCTCACCTCACACCTGCAGCATCCACAGCCACATCTGTCCCTCTGAGAAGGTGACACAGAAGGTGCACAAGACCCTCAAAGTGCATGGGGTTGGTATAATTTCCTCACCCACCCCCCCAAAGAAGCATCACTGAATCTTTGGCTTTTTTTAAGGAAAATGTATTTTTGTGAAAATAGAATTTATTATCATAAAATTTGATATTAAATAAAAACATACCATACCACCACCACCACTCACGGCCGCTGTGCTGGCACCACTCACGGAGCTCACGGAACTGCCCTGCTCAGAACAAGGACCCACTGGAACATGCAGAGAAAGAAACATGGGGAGGGACAGAAACCATGGCATACAAAACCCTCCGTGCTTGGACAGGGCAGCATCTCAACTGCAGGAACACATCCTCTCCTACAAGAACAGTGCAAGCTGCCCAGCCCCAGCACTGCTCTCCCAACACTGGCTTGGGAGCAGCTCCCAGACACAGCTCAACAGAACCGTGGAGAGGCAGACGGACAAATAAATAAATAAATAAATAAATAGGTAGATAAATAAATCAATTGATAAATAAACTGATAAATAAATCATAAGGCGGAGTCCCCAGCCAGTGCATGGTCAAGGTGAACCAGGCAAGAGCAGCTGACAGCAGCCCAGCCCCACCAGGGCATCGCTCCTTCCTCCCGGCGATCCTCGTGCTGGAAGCTGACTGAGGCAGTGTGGGATGCTCCGAGGCACAGCTGCATATTTACAGGGTTACAGTACAAATAAGAACTCACTCATCAGCCCAGAGACAGCGAAGGGAAGTCACAGGAACAGAAAAGTGCAAATTTTCTTTGCAGGAAGTGAAGGAGTTGACATGACCTCCTTTGGAGCAGAGAAATACCAAGGTATGGAGTACAAGGGATCTCTCCTAAGGGGCTGGGGCTTTGCTGGGAAAAGCCAGTTAGCTAACTTACAGCCAGAATATAATCATTAAATTAAAATATTTACAGGGAACCAGTGCACCAAGGGCTGCATGGAGCAGGACATGCTGGATCCCAGAGCTGAGCCCTCACACCTCACGCTTTTCCCCCGGGGGCTCTCAGCTCCCACGCTCTCCAGTTTTCTCTGTTCAACACATACTTCTTCCCTATGAAAATAATCAGCTTATTGCAGAGGACTTCTCGTGAACTCTCAGTCTCTGGGGCTGTGTTGGCAGCCTGGATGGAATAAACAAACCCCTTGTCAGTTTTTTTTATTGGACCCAAGTCTTTTGAAGAGATTTTTCCCTTTGAAGAAGAAGCCTCTCTTCTTTTTCCTCTGCCCAGGTGCATCACTGCAGACGAGGAGGGCCAGCGATGCCTGCTCTGGCCTCTGCTCGCCCGGGACAAGGCAGGAAGGTGCTGGCAGAGGAGGAGATGGAGAGGAGTCACTCTGATCAACAGACCCATCTGCATTTAGCTAGGTGGGAAAGAGAGAACACAAAAGACAAAAGCACAAGTTAGAGCTGCTGAAGATCACACCAACATAAACCTCAGCCAGAGAACCTGGCCGCCTCCCCTCTATGCAGGTCCACTTAGGAAGTTTCCAGTGGATTTAAATTTTTACTTACAACTCAAACCCTTCCTTAGCTAAGAATTCCTGAAATTCCTGAACTTTGGGCTAAGAACAGGACAGCACAAAAGACCCACTAAGCACATGGTGAAAGATGCTGCTCCACAGCTAAGTAAGTGAAGCAGCTCCTGAGAGCATGGATGGGGACAGGTACTGATGAGTCCATGAGTCCTCAGCCATGGAGCCTGCTGGGCTCCCAGCATACTCTGGGACAGAAGCCAGGACATTAACAAAGACAAATTTCATAAGAGCAAGTGCTCTGCAAGACCTCCACAAGATCAAGGAGACTGGCTAAGCCCTGAGGCTTCTCAATAGCAGCCATGATAGTAAAAGGAATTGAGGGTCCTGCAAGGCTGCTCAGCATCCAGCAGATCCAGAGGCAGGAGGGGCAGAAAGCCAAGTCTGGTGCTCTGCAGTGACACCAATGGAGCAGCACAAGGAGAAGCCTTGGAGCAAGTGGCACACAGGAATGTTCCTGAGTGTTTGAGATGGTTAATTGGGACCCACCAGTCTCAAGCAGTGCTGTTTCCTTTGGAAATCAGAATGTGCCCTAGTCCTGGGCTCCGTTTCCTCTTCACAAAGCACCGAGAGATCAGTTCCTGTCAGCAGCCTTCCTTCCACAACCTCCTCTTGCTAGGCTTGGCTGTCCAGACAGTGACAATTACCAATCTGGCAGGTCAACCTTTCCCAACAGGCTGTGAAGCTCCACAGGGAAGAGGCTCTGGGTTTCTGAGGCTAGGAGAGCCTTAGCCTCACTGCCTTCTCTTCCACACAGCTTTCACACACCAGCAGCTTCCCAGCTCCAGCTGTACATCCTGTCTTGGCATTCCCCAAAACACAAGGTGAGAGTGGCTGGACCTGTGCCAGGGAAGAGTCCTTTGACATTGGAACATCACACCCTCAGCATCCCTCTACCTGGGCCTCACTGAGTCCCTCACAGGTCTGCAGGAGCCAAAGGCCCCAGAGGGAATGTGAGATGGTGACAGTGCCAGCAGGACTCTCTGCCTGAGTGGAAGCACTCCTGAAGATCAGACTCCAGCCAGGAACTGTGTGCAGATCTCAGCAGCAGCCCCTGGGCAGGACTGGATGTGCCTGGTCCTGGTCCCACTCTCTGTGCAGGGCAAGCAGCTGAATAAGGCAGCAGAGCCCAGAGCACTGCTGCCCCACTCCAGCACAGCCATGCTCATGCCCTGTGGGGACTTTATTTAAAGCTTCCCAAGGTGGAAAGTCAAAGCAGCTCTGCTCTGGCACCCTAGTGTTGGTTCAGCACCCACCTCCTTTGGGACCAGGAGCAGCCAGGGGCTGTGCCCTCTCCTCCCTCACAGGTGGGAGCTGTGCTGGTCGGGGCTGCTGCAGGCAGGAAGCACCTCTGGCCCAGGACGAGCACAAACCTCTGCTCTGGGTGAGACTCAGCACCTACAACACCCATGGAGTCAGTCCTGAGTGGGCAGAGCACTGGGAGCTCCATCTTGGAGTGAATTTGTGACCCCTCCCAACCCCACTAAGCTGAGAGCCAACTTCTGCCTCACAGCAATCACTCAGCTGTGCCAGTGCCAGCAGACTCTCCCTTGCCTGAATTACAGGACAGAGCTGGAACTCCTCCCTGCCTCTCCCCATGATAGTAACCAATCCCACAGCTGACTTTTCCTGAGCTCACACTCTGTTCACCTGAAGATGTTGCTTTCCAAGGCACTCCTGCAACACTCCAGGTGTGCAGCACTGTGTCCTAAGGCCAGCTGCTGTCCAGGACATGCTGCAGGATGTCACACATGCTGATGGATGGCCCAGGCTGGCCTTTGGGAAAGCTGCACTCTGCCTGAAAGGACCACTCCAATCAATGATGAAGCAACAGCTGCAACCTCTGTCTGTCCTGGCAGCTCCACTGTGCAAAGAACAGCACTTGGTGCTGGTAAGCCCAGGGTTAGTCCAGTCTGAGGAGTCCAGGAGCAAACCCACATAAATCCAGATGAACCATATGCAGCCAGAAATGCAAGATTTATGGAGGCAAAGGGAAAAAAGAAAGCCAAGTGGGCTAAACTGGAGCCCACTCTCTCAGCTGGGAGCAAAAGAAAGAATCCCCAAGTTCTACTCCAGAAACTATGATTTTGTGCAACAAAGAATCCTTGGATAAAATGTCCAAAAGCACTGGGCAAGCATCAGAAGGGGCTCACCAACATTCAGGGAGTGATGCAGCAGGGATGTAAAGGCCCCTGTGCAGCCAGGGCAGTGGAGGCTCTGTCCATTGGACACCATTGGAAAACACTTTTTTGGTAAAGATGGAACAGTTTCAGGACAGACCTGAAGTGGCCCCACAAACAATTTCTCCTTTTCTCAGAGGTCTCTATGTGGCATGAAAGCAACAGAACCAGCTCACAGATTCATGTGGTAAGAGAAAAATCATACGAAAATTGGGGGTTCTTCTCTAAGAGACACAAAGGAAAAACTGCTCTGTCAAAATCCTCATACAAGTTATCAGAGTGATAAACACAAGAGTGATGTCAGTTTACAGGGGTGGTTTTAGTACTCTCTCAGGTGTTACTATTAACACAATTTCTGAAAAACAGCCATTTGAAACTAAGGAAAACAAAGACTGCTCCCACTGGTCCCCAAAAGGAGGGGTCTCACCCACCCAGCCCCAGAACAATTATCCACACAAGGTTGGTTTTAGGGCCTCAATGTTACTATTTTCTTAAATGGATGGTGGGCAGGAGTTTTTCAGGACTATTCTCAGGAAGGAATAAAATCCAGACGGAAAAAGCCCCAGGCTGAACATGAAGTGAGCTCAGACTGAGGAGGACCTTGCAAAGGCCAAACGATGCTTTGGTTGTTGATGTGAACAGAAGGGCCAAGCTGAGTTACAAAGCAGCTCCTTCCCAAACCTGAATATCCAGCACAGTCCCATCCTGGTCCCCAAAACCACCAGATAATTGTTCCAGCCAACTGCACTTCATGTGCTGAATGGTTTGTCTTTACCACAGAACCCAGGTGGCAGTGAAAGGTCTGACATCAGACCTGAAGGTGGATTTGCCACCACAGCCCCAAACCAGCCTGTCAAAATACAAACAAGAATAGAAGCCAACTGCAGGTGCAGGAGCCTTTGAGGTGCTGGGCTGGGTGGGAGGTTGAAGGTCTCACACACTTACATGGTTGCTCTCTCTATGTATCATTCATATCTATCACTGGACTCTTCTCTTCCTCATTCTCTGAAGAAAAGAACCGTCCCGGGTGCGTAACACAGGCAGAAATAAATACATGAAATCAGTTAGAATCAAACACTTTCTGAAGGTGCTTTACAATCAGTCTTTGACAGAAACCACATGTTAGCAATGGAAAAATATTCCATCAACAGAACAGTGTTAAAGCAGCTGCTCTGAGCCGGTAAGCATGAGTGTTTTGGGCCCTGGCTGTGACCAGAATTTCTTGGATCCTCCCCTTTATGCTGTTTTTGTTTGTTTATTCTAATCCCCAAATGTTGTCAGTTTGTAAGTTCAATTGCTTCACCTTTTCAGTTGCCAGCATTTTAAGATTTATTCAGAAATAATTAAAAATGATCCACCTTCCCCAGTTCAATTTGGAAATAAATTGTCCTTATTCTCAGGCCTTTGGTAGGGCAGCAGGAACAAGGGAAGTGTGAAGAACAGGTAAGGTAAGAACATCACATCCAAGAAATTACAAGTGATTTAAAAATCACTCATGGAGAAGCTTCTGTTGCAACTGGAACAAGCTGTAACCAAGTCCAAAGCCCTGCCATGGTACACACACATCCCCCCTGAGGTGCCAGGGCTCAAGCTGGGACTGGGAATTTGCAGGGAGCCTGCTCTGCTAACAGCAAGTTGAACAAGCAAGTTTTCCTTAACTCCATGGGCTGAAAGTGCTACAGGAATTTGGAAAGCCTCAGGCATGACTGTATCACTGGGAGAGTTTATTCCAGCTCAGGGATGGATATGGAATATGCCTGGTATTTCTTTCTTCTGCCTTTCCCATGAGGTTTTCTGCCCACAGGTTGGGATGCTGTGATTGGTGTGACAGCCAAAACCACTGTGGGGTCAGGTTCTGTCTCTTCAGGAATCATGAAACACACTTAAATGCAGTTAATTAATTCCACTTTGTCTCTGAGGAGGGTAAATATACCACTTTTAACAGGGGGCAAATGTGCCCTTCTTGTTTGGAAGCTTTTTAGACAGGTCTGGATTGCAAAGCACAAATGGGAGGAGTGCTGAGGGTGCTGAGCCAGAATCCCCTGGGACAGGTGTCCAGGAGAAGCAGGGAGGCAGCAGGACAGGAGCCAGGCTGGCACAATGCAGAAGCAGCCACAGTCATGCCTAGGGAGCTCAAGCTGATTCCCACTAAAATAAAATTGGTTTAATCAAAATTATCTGCATTTTCCAGTCCTCCAACTACAGAGAACAGCAGTACATGGATCAGGAGAGTAGCAAAACTACCAAACCCAACAGATTCCTGCTCTGTGCACCCAAAAATCAGAGCCAGTGTAAGGGGAGGCTCCTTTGGATCTCATGCACAAAGGACTAGAGACAAATGGAAAGGTTTGAAGGGCAGGCAAACCTGAAACCTGTCTATTTTATATGGGTTGTCTTTAACACACCTGAAAGGTGTTTGTGTTTAAAAAAATGTCATGAAACATAAGAAAAGGTAAATATTTGGCTCACATACCCTTCAGCATGCAAGGATATGTGGGCCAAAGTGCTGTGCAGGGCATCAGTCACCCACTGAACTCAGCAGCAGAGAACAGAGAGGAAAGTGGGTTTGGCTTTGCAAACACTTCACACCTGCCAGTGCCAGACAAAGTTACCTGAACTCTCCCTGGTCCCTGGGAGGATGTGGGCTGGGGCTAGAATAACAATCCCTGGAATCTGAAACAGGCCCTGTGGCTGCTAGTTGATGCCAGAGGGAAGATCTGCACTAAATTACACTTAGAATTCCACCTTTATTTTACTGGTTGAGGTCTCCTTTGGCACCCTCTATTTCAACAGATGAGTCATTTACTTTTAAGTAAATAATTTTGACAGGGAAACTGAATAAAGAACCCCACTCTGCATCCTTGTTAACCCCCAGGGAGGTTAGACCTGGGTGACCTCTGGGCTCTTAAACCCTGGCAGTAACAGCTGATTAACCTGTGATTCCCCAGCAAGGACCAGTGTCCCCAGCAGGGGAGTACAAGGACCCCAGAGAGCTGCTGAGGTCAGCAGATGATCCAACAAACTGCCCACAAACTTCACTGTCTGAGCCAGGCTGCTCTGCCTGAGAAGACGTCAAGGCTGGAGTGCAAATCCTGTACCCACAAAGCCTGGAATGCCAGGAAGCAAGGAATAGGGCTGAGGTGAAGGAAGACCAGGTAGCATTTGAAGATAGAAATACAGATACAGAGAACAGGAAGAGCTGAGCATGAAAAAAAGCCCAAGAAATTCTGCAGAGAGCAGAAAGCTGGGATGGCACCAGTGGGGAGTTCAACAAAGGATTCAGGGACTTAGGGCCACCTGCTTCCCTAAGGATGGCTCAAAGCCAACCTGCTCTGACACCACATGACAGTGCCAACAACCTCCCAAGAAGGACTGAAGGTTGAGCCCATGTGAGGTGGGACCAAGCTGGGCCCCTCCTGCCTCCCTCTCCACAGTGAGACAGCACTGGGGATCCAGGAATGACAAAGGAGCTGCTGCACTTTCAGCCTCAGCCCCTGACATGACCCCAGTTTCCCACTTAAGCCTTTATTCCAAGAGTCTCAGCAATACAATGCAAGGGGTTAATTTAACCTTTGAATCCCTTGACTCTGGGGAATGCTTTTGAAACCACAGGATCCATCCCCTAGATCTGCTTGGGAAACTCCTCAGCATGTTCTGAATTTACCCAGAAGCACCTCAGCCTGGATTAAGATATATCTAACTTGGGGTGGATGGAAAAGCATTGGTGTTTGGGGGTTGCTAATTCAGAACTCCTTGGCAAGGATATAGTAATATTTAAGGAATTTCATGTGCCTGGGGAGCTGTTTGAACCTTTCCTTCCAGCAGGATTTTCCCACTGACCTTTCAGTGGATCTACACAATTTGCTGGTAGGATTTGAATACTCCTTGCCTACCTGAGCACACTGAGGCCCCAGCAGGGGTTGTTTTGTGTCACTTTCTGCACTACAAGTAAGTCCTTGGGAAGAGCTCCTGGCACTCCTTTGGGATGAACAGGCTGCGTGCAGTGAGTTCAGTGATCCCATGGGTGCTGCATGCCATGCAATGCCCAGGCTGCAGCCACAGCCACCTGGCTGGCAGGGCCATGCAGTCACACATCTCACCTGGCTCTCAGCGCTCAGTGGAGAGGCTTCTTTCTCTTTGGAATGGAATTCCTTGGCCGTGCCACCATCCAAAGGAACAGCTTCCAGGAAGTTGGATGGGACAAGCCCTCTCTGTTGGTTCAGCTCTCCCTGCAAGATCAACATTCAATTCTCACATCAGCTTTCCTGGAGACATAAATAACAGCTTGAGGTGCAGTGCCCTGCAGAGAAGGCTGGGCTGTAGGCTGAGACAAGTCCAGAACACACCCACATAGGGAGGATCCTCAGAAAATTCCAGAACTCACATCCTTGCTTAGTTGTGGAACAATTCAGAGCACAGAAACACAGAAGAGAGTAAAGGAAGAAGAGATGACAGCAAGTTGTGACAAAGGTGATTTCTACAAACTCAAAATCTCCACTCCAAAACTCAATGTGCCTGTGCCACAGGTGCCCTAGAGGCCTTTGATTTGCCCTGATATTTACTCATGTCTTTAAAGAATGAGGCAGTACTACAGTGTCCTGTAGGCATTGCATCCATGATCACAGAGGCCCAGAGCTGCAGTATTGTATCCTACAAATATTTATCCAGTTCAACAGGAAGTGGTTGGGTGAGACAAAACCCACCCCAGCATTGCTGCTTGTCCAACACTATAAAAGGATCAAACAAAACATTCTCAGTGATGCCCTCAGACTTAACCTGGAGCTCAACCTTAAGTCAGATGTGTGAAGGCACAGTGTTTCCCATGCAGGAAAAGGTGGATGATCCAAGGGCCAAGGCTCAAGTTTGGCACACAGCTGGAGGGCAGGCACAGCCCCAGGAATGTGTCTGCTAACTTGGATCACCATTTCAGCCTCTGACCCAAGTGTCCAAGTGCCTGGTGAAATGTTAGCTCAGAGCTGGTGCTGGTTCAGCTGGTGTGTGCATGGAAAAATGCAGGCAAGGCTTTGGGAAACCTGCAGGTAATTGATACTAAAAAATAAACTCAGAACCACTGGGATGTTTAAAGACCACAGCAATGCTCTCAGGGCTGGAGCCCCTCTGCTCTGGAGCCAGGCTGGGATACCCTGGAACTCCCCTGGAGGAGAAAAGGTTCCAAGGGAGACCTCAGAGCCCCCTCCAGGGCCTAAAGGAGCTCCAGGAGAGCTGGAGATGGCTTGGGGACAAGGGACAGAGACAGGACAAGGGACAATGGCTTCCCACTGCCAGAGGGCAGGAATAGATGGGATATTGGGAAGGAATTCCTGGCTGTGAGTGTGCTGAGGCCCTGGTACAGGGTGCCCAGAGCAGCTGTGGCTGCCCCTGCATCCATGGAAGCATCCAAGGCCAGGCTGGACAGGGCTTGGAGCAACCTGGGACAGTAGAAGGTGTCCCTGCCCATGGCAGGGGGTGGAACAGGATGAGCTTTAAGGTCCCTTCCCCAAACCATTCCAAGACTCTGTAATACTGGATTTACAGCAGGAGAAATGAGCTCTAGAAACAGGCTTCCCTGCATTAAGTAGAGAGGGGGTTTTCTTAAAAGCAGGATATGTTGTGCCCTCATTTTTGCTTCCCTGCCACTCCATGAACTCCAACAATTTCCAGTGTAACCACAGGACCTTCCCAAGCCCTGCACTTACATAGTAGAATCCATCATCATCCATGGACCCAAAGACAGTGATAACGTCCCCAGCACTGAAGGTCAGCTCAGCCTGCAAAGAGCCAGAGAAGAGAGGTGACAGGAGAAGCAGTGCCTGGAATCACCCACCAGGAACACAGGCTCCCCTTGGCTTCCTGCCCAATCTCACTCCAGGGGAGGGAGCCCACTGTGTTTGGTCTTGCAGGACCAGATGCAGGAGGGAAACTGAAGTGGATAACTCTGGAATTCATTGCTAGGGAAGCATTTCATAAATTAAGACAAGAGCAAAGCCCATTTTAAAACCAATTGTAATAAGGTTTCAAAATAGTACCTACCACCTGCTCTGGAAAGGTGCACTGAGGACAGGCTCAGCAAGCACCAGAAATACTGTCAATTTCTTTAAATATAATCACAAATCCTCCTCCCTTGGATGAGCCTGTTTTGTATGCAGCACTTAGGGACTAGTCACTAGCAGGAATGCATACAAACAGGGTGGTTTAGCCTGGACACAGAACAGGGCCACAGCACACAGTTACCCTTTGCTGTCACACCCTCTGTTCTGTCAGACACCCCAGCACATGCTCCATGGGGCATAAGGCTAAAGAAAAAGGTGTCACCAGTCTCTTTTAATGGAAAAAGCTGCCCAGTGGCGGCTCCAAACAGGCTGAGTCCCACTTAAGACACTCTAGCACTTCACAAGTGTCAGCTGGAAGGGATCTACTTCCAATACATTTACAATAGTATATCCCTAGTCCTCAATTTAATCTCTTGAGGCTGCAGGTTGCTCCTGTGGAGCATCTCCCACAGAACTCTACCAGCTTGTTTCAGTAATTTAAGCTCTTGTCCAAAAGATTTCTACAAGAGCAAATCACTGTAAAAAGCACAGTCACCTCCTCAGTGACAAGGGTTCAAAAGTGTTCGGTGGCAGGATACATGCTCACATTGTGTCTCTCCCAAGATATTCCACCATCCTAAAACTCTCTGTCCTCAGCTGTGTCTCTCTGGGCTTGAGACACAGCTTGGGAGGCAAGCACTCCCTGAGCTGTGCCCTCTGTTGGCCAGACACTCCTTTGTGGATGAAGGGAAAGGATGGGAATCCAAACCCCGTGTTTATGTTTGCTCAGAGAGCAAACACAGCTTGGAGGAACAGAGAACAGATCATGTGCTCATCTCTTTTTGCAGAAAGGATTCTGCATTGCCACCTTTCTACCTGGAACTGATTTATCCACAAAATTAGTTTGGATTGTATCCTTCCCTGTTTAGATTATACCCCTTCCCATCCCTGGAAGTGTCCAAGGCCAGGCCAGAAGGAGCAGCCTGGTCTAGTGGAAGGTGTCCCTGCTCATGGTAGGGGGTGGGATGAGATGGGCTTTAAGATCTCCTCCAACCCATCCCATTCCATGATCTGTGATTCTATATGTAGGAATTGTTTGAAAAGAAGAACTTTGCAATCTAGTATATTGAACTGGAGCTAAATCTTTTTGCTTGAACAAAGAACTACACAGATTGTTAACACTGAAGTCATGCTCAAATTAAGTGTCAAAAGTGCTTTCAAACACTTAAGCAGGTTTTTCCTTTTCCTAGAGTGTTTCCTGGATCAGTTGCTACCAGTAGGAGCTGCTTCCTCCTGCCCCAGATCTGCTCAGTCCTGTCTGATCACTAAAGGATGCAATGAATACTCACAGTTTCACTGAGACCCTGGTTGGACCAAAGTGCTGAATGTCTTGAGAGAGAAGGAAAAAAGAGATAGGAAGAAGAAACCTCTGAAAAGGGGGGAACAGCTGGTGGTTACCTCCACATCTGTGTTAGGAGAGCTCTCCTTTGGGTTGTAGTCAAAGGCAGCCACCATCCTGCGAGGAGTCAGCAGCTCTGCTTCAATGTCTTTATGTTTCTGCCCTGCAGGAGAAAAATAAAATATTCTTAGATGGAAATACTAGGACAAAATCCCAAATCACAGCAACTCCTTCACCATTCTTATAGTGGTCTGTGCAAAAAGAATACAGAGGGGCAACTGAGTGGGGAGAGACTTTAGAGCCATTTGGTAAAACAGTTTTCTGATCTTCTTCATTGCCTCATAAGCACAAAAGTGAGGACATCCATCCATCCCCTCATCCTGGTGCTCTGTTTATATGTACAGGAATGTTTTATTTTATGTTTTCTATTTACTTATACACACACACAGAGGACAGCTGTCCCTTTACAGTGTCTTGAAACGACATTTCTCCTCCCACTACACAATGTTCTGCTATTAAGCTACAAAATTTATCCTCCAAGAGCCAGGAACCAGCACACAGGGAAGTCCAGGCCTTGCCATCCCAAATCTCCTGCCTGCTCAAACCCATTACCTACTGTCACAGACATTTTTTCATAAAATCCTTTCTTTTAGGATTTGTCCTTTCTGGGAAGCTGGGGCCCCAGAAGAAAAATGTAAACAATAATTATCTGCTGCTGTGGAATGTAACAGGTGCATCTGTGATTGGTCTTCTGTGAGTGTTTGGCTTTGCTGCTGACCACTCACGGGAGAGTTTGTCCTTGCTTTCTGCTGGACACAGGACTTTGTTATTAATTCTTTTCTATTCTATTCTTAGCTTAGCAGCTTCTGCAACTTGTCTCTCTATTCCTTTTAGTATAGTCATAATGTATTATATATATCAATAAATCCAGCCTTCTGATCATGAACCAAGATTCTCGTCCATCTCTCTCACCCCGAGGAACCCTCATCAAATCACTGCAGTACCTACAGACCTGCCCTGAGCCTACCAAAGCCAAGTCTGGTGCAACAGAAAACACACGTTCATGGATTGAAACTCTCCTTTGGGTCAGCACCGGATTGGCTGGCAAAGGGTTTGCACACCTGGCCTCTGAGGATATAAGCAGATGATGCACCTCAGAAGAGGGAGCACCCTCTCAGTGTCTCTTGGATCACAGGGACCACAGCATGGGATGAGTGAGAGACTGCCCTGCTCCTCCCACGGCAAAACAACTGGTGCTCTCCCCCTGCAGGCACTCCCTGCTCACCCAAACCGTTCTGCACCCACCACTAAACAAAAAGAACTAAAACCTTTTTGTTACAGTGCTCAGAAGCAGCACTACAGGGTGTCACACTGGCCCTTGACCACAAAGCACATCTGTAATTCTATCATGCATTACCTACTCCCCAGTAAAAGCACTTCTCACCTGGCTGAGACTTGCATTCCTGTTTGTCCAGCCCTGCTGGGGGAAGAAAATGCCTCATCAGTAAGAGCTCATCTCCAACAGCGACCACATGACACAACTGATAAACAGCAAAAAAGAGCACCAAGACAGCAAACAACAGAAGCAAACTGTTCATGCAACTCAAAGTCTACACCAGTAACCAGGACTCAGGAACGTAACAAGAAGCACAGGTCAAGCTCCAAACTATGAAAGACATGACTGTTGTTAAAAACTTAACACCAGAACAGGGATGGGCTCTCTTTCCACTTCCTAGCAGTCATACAAACATCTGAGGGTCCTGAAAGCAAGTAGTAAAAATTCAATGCAGTCTGTAATCCTACAGTAAAAACCAAAGAGGAAGCAGTGGGTGACACAGACCTTTCTTGGAGCGTCTGGGCTTTGGAGGAGGGACAGTTTGGCGGCGTGGAGGTGGAGAAAATGTGCCATTTCCTTAATAAAAACACCAAAAAAGCAAATAAATAGACAAGAGAAACAGACAGTGAATGGAAAGTGAGAAGCATCTTGAATAGTGAACAGGGGACAGAGATGACATGCCTCCCCTGGGAGGCTGACAACGGGATTTCTGTGGGCAAAGCCCTCTGGGCCTCATATGTGGACTCAGATGAGCTGTGATCCACATCCCAAATACACAGAGAAATCCACACTGTACTTACACCTTTTAGGCACTCCACAGCTCAGAGCACACAGACTTTGCTGCTCCTTAGCTTTCAGAAGCAGCACCATAAGGACAAAATAAAACCTTGTACTATTAACACCTAGCTAAAGCTTCTGCACTGAGCAGGGTCAGGACAGGATGAAATCCCAAACAAACCTGAGGAGTGCCCAGACCAACCCCTCCAAGGCATTTCCTTAGGTACAAGGCTGTGACAGCCTTGTTATGGCAGCAGGGAAACAGCAGAGGTACAGCCAGCCCAACTGCCCAGGAATCAAAGAACCACTACAGTTATCAAAAGATCATCAGGCCCAACCTACACCCGCTGATCCCTCCTGTCAGGGAGTTGTGCAGAGCCAGAAGATCCCCTCTGAGCCTCCTTTTTTCCCGCCTGAGCCTTTTTCCCAGCTCCCTCAGCTGCTCCTGGGGCTCTCTGTTCCCTTTCCTGGACATGCTCCAGCCCCTCAGTGTCCTTACCAAGAGGGGCCCAGAACTGCCCCTTGGATTTGAGTAGTGTCCCCACCAGTGCCAAACCTACAGTCCCTCCCTCCACACACAACTTACTGACTACCACCACCACCTTCCTCAAAACTTTCAAACCCGTCATGTTTAATGAAGTCTCAGAACTATTAAAACCCTTTACTCTTCCAAGACTATGCAGTGGGGCAGGGCAGAGTATCCCTTGTGTATCCACTGAGAGACACAGGCCACCACAGGCATCCAGCCATCTCTGGCATGCACACAAGAGAAAGAGTATGGATGTGAAAAACATCTTACTCAAATCTCCTCTCCTCAGACATGGGAGAGACCAAATATATTTGTCCTTTAAAAACATATTCAAGAAATCACACAGTGAAAGCATCAGGCTCCTTCAGTCCCTGTGCTGCTCAGGATCAACTTTCCAGGGACTAACATTTAGGAGCTGAGCACTGTCAGTCCCTCAGAATCACAGAATGGTCTGGGTGAGAAAGGACCTTAAGGGTCTGTCAGAGTCTCCCTCCACAGAAATAGGAACAAGTTGGATTTCTCTTTTTTTTTTTTTTTTTTTTCCCTTGAGTTTTCTTATTTTTAAGTTGATTTGGGCTTTTTTCCCAGCTCAGGCAATGTCAGGGCTTACCTTTGCCATGACCAACACTTGTGCTATTTTTCACTGCTGAACTGGCAGGGAAACAGGGACCAGCCAAAGCAGGAATATCCTGGTGTTTTATCAAGTGGAGCAGATCCAACAATTGGCACTGGCAGTAGGGTGCACAGAGGAGTGGCATGATGAGAGGTGGCAGGCATGAGGGAGAGGCACAGGGACACTGGGATTCACAGCAGGGGCAGCTCACAGCCCTGAGCCTGGCTCAGCCTGAGCTGCACTGGCTGCACATCCCAGGGCTGCTCCCTCTCCTCTCTGAGTCCATGAGAGGGAAGGATCAGGAAAGCCTCTGCAGTGCACAAGGCACTGACCACACACTTCAGGGAGTGAGTAAGGAAGAACCCTTGTACACTGCTCCTTGTTCACTCCTGTCTGCCTACCTTGCTGTCTCACACCTTTCCTCCCCCTTTCACATCTCCACTCCCAAGTCACAGATTCTCTCACCCAAGTGCAGGGTCATCCCAAGAGTTCCATTCACAAACAAAACAAAGGAGGGAACAGAGTGAAAACTCTTGTTCACATACTTCAGCTGCTCTTCAAATGCTTCTGTTTCCCTGTCCCTAGCAAGGTTCACCCTCACTTTGTGCTGAATTCACACACCTCAAGCCCAGGAGCAGCTGCAAATGCTGGCAGTGGAGCCAGGGATGAACTGAGAGCTCAGAACACCCACATCCAGCCAGATGCCCCTGCTAAGGAGCAGCCACTAAATCAGGCTGCAGATCCAGGGACAGCCCTCCAGATGGGTTTGGTGGCTGCACTGGCCACACACAATAGCAGGACTGAGCTTCCAACATTCCAGCAAAGAGCCTCAGGAGCATGGCACACACATACACACACATAATACCTGGGCTCTCCGTGTCCGCAGGCAGGAATCCCTGCTTTAGCAGCTGCTGCTTGAGCTCACTACTCTCCACAGGGACTTCTGACACCATGTTGCATGGAATGTATCCCTCCCTTCCAGCACATTCCCCCCTGTAAAAACCATCAGCATCCTTGTCTCCACAAACCTGCAAAGGGAAATAGACTGTTTATGCTGCAGGGACTGAGCTAAACAGAGAAAGAATCATGGAATATCCTGAGTTGAAAGGGACCCACAAGGATCATCCATCCAGTCCAGCCCCTGTCCCTGCACAGACATCCCAACAATCCCACCCTGTTCATCTCTGGGAGCAGTGTCCAAATGCTCCTGGAGCTCTGGCAGCCTCGGGGCCCTGCCCATTCCCTAGGGAGCCTGGGCAGTGCCCAGCACCCTCTGGGGGAAGAACCTTTCCCTGAGATACAACCTAACTCTCCCTTGACACAGCTCCAGTCATTCCATAAGGTCACCAGAGAAAAAATATGAGCATCTGCCCCTCTACTTCCCCCATGAGGAAACTGCAGACCTCCCACTCTGTCTCCTCCCCTGGAACACCAGACAGATCCATAGAGTAGGAGAAGTTCACTAAGTTCTTACTTTCAGGATCTGCCCCTCCTTAAATGGGAGCTCCTCTTCTGCTGCATCAGGGTTAGGTGACATGGAGACAGGATCGTAGTCAAAGAGAGCCACAAAGATCCGAATGCCATCATCTTTGCCAGAGCTCTCGGGAGCAGTGCTCCTTGGAAGGCCTGTGCACAGGGGAACACAGCAGAGAGAACATCAGCCCTGCCCGAGCAGTGCAAGGGCCAGGCCCTGCCTGCCAGCCTCTCCCCAGCCATTTCCAGGACCTTCCATCTCTCCCGCTGCCCTCCTGTCTCCCCGTTCCTGCTCACCTGGACTAGAGAGCAAAGGTTTCTGCATTTGGCTTCTTCTCTCAGTCCTGCTCCGTCTCCGGCTAGGAGCCTGCCAGGCGCCTGTGCCGGGCGGCTCCGGGCCCCTGGAATCTTTATGACTGGGTGCCTGCAATTGGAACCAGCAGAGAATTAGTAGCAGCCTCTGCCTTCCAACTCCCTGAACAGCGCTCAGCCCAAACGCACTCCACAAAGAGCAGTGCATCCAAATGCAACATTCCTCTTCAGGGACACTCTAGAGCTGGAAAGACCAAGGGAGTTGGAAAACAGAACGGAGGACAGGCAGACACTCTGCCAAGGCACCAGTGATGATCCCCTTGGTGAGGGTGAAGATGCAGGAAAGGGCATTTCAAGGGGAGGCAATGACATTACAGTCAGCATCTACACAAAGCTTTCACCAATCAGCTTATTGCACCAGGGATTTTCGCTTGGGTCCCACAGCCTCCTGCCGTGGGGAGGATGACCCAGCGTGAAAAGGAATACTGCATCGGTGACACTTGGTCAGGGAGCAGGAAAAGCAGAAGCAGCTACTACAAGAAAAGCCATGGAGCAGCACAGAACTACAGAATCTCTCAGATATTCTTCCAGGCAATCCTAGAGGAGGGTTCTTTCTCTGGACAACACTGAACAAAGCAAGATACAGGCAGGCCAGGGAAGCAGAGGGAAGCCAGCACCACTGCAAGCTGCTTCAAAGCCAGAATAGGAAAAGTCACCCAACCCTTTTGTGCAAGGAGGTGCTACGTATCCCCTTCGAAGAATGTTCGAGCCTCCTTCTCCAGCCAGGTGACTTACAGTCCATCTCCCAGCCCTGCTCCTCAGAACTGCTCTCACACCTTGGAGCTTCCTTCTCCCGGCAGAAGAATCGTAGGTGCCGGCTCGGAGACCCGGCCCACTCCATACCCTGCTCTTCCATCATCTCCAGCCTGGTCAGGTCCCTTCTGCCACCCAGGTGGGCAACCTCAGACTGACTGGAGCAATCACTCCAGTCCCCCTGGCAGCTCTGGGACCTCTCTGGCCACAGCCTGCTCTCCAGGGAGGATGCACACGTTGAATCCTGCTCATCTTCGGAGTCATACTCGATGTCTATTTCCAGGCTCCTGGGGCTGGGGCAGTGCGTTGCTATCACAGCTGGTTCTGCCCCCCCTGATCCCACTGCTCTTGGGGCTTTTTTCCGTAAGGTGCCTTGTCTGGCCCGGCTGTACAAATCCAACCCCTCCTTTACACCAGCACTGCTGACAACATTCAGCTCCTCCCTGAGACTGGGAGCTCTGTATAACCCGCTCCCCATCTGGCTGCAGCTGCCCAGCAGACGACTGCAGTGCTCTGTTAGATCACTCTGTCTCTTCCTACTTATCTCAGGCCGACTCCGGATCTTCTCCCGATAATTATTTCCCTTCTTCTTGTTCCAAGAGGGACTTGTCCCACTCCCAGACTTTGGATCATTCTCCTGATAGCCCCAGTTCCAGTGTGCCTTCTTCTGACTGCAAGACAGCTGGCCAAAGGCAGGATTTGCATGGTCAGCCTCTGCTCTGCTCTCCTTAGCACTGTGCGCCCCCTGAGGAGTCTGAGCAGAGACCTTCATGGAGGTGTTACTCCCATCTTCCTTTAGAAATGGCTCCTTGCTGTTGGGTGGTTTCTCTGTTCTTCCTGAATGGTAGGTTTGTGTTTCCAAGGAGTCTTGAGGGTCTGTCTTTTCTTCTGTAACACCCTTCTCATCCTCATCTTCATCCTCATCCTCAGTCACTTCAGGGATGCTGAACAACTTCTTGCTGTGGTTCTTCTGAAGCGGGAGCTCCAGGATCCTCTCCAGAATC
Source organism: Melospiza melodia melodia (assembly GCF_035770615.1). Lineage (NCBI taxonomy): Eukaryota > Metazoa > Chordata > Aves > Passeriformes > Passerellidae > Melospiza > Melospiza melodia. Next base: position 3,395,539 of record NC_086214.1, read on the forward strand.
TCCTCATCGCTGTCAGTATCACAAAGATCCATCTGTACCCAGACCCCGAGAAAAGCCACAGCCAGGACAAGCAAAGGAAAAAAGAGAGGAAATAAACATTAAAACAAGAGGCAAAGTGACCCTGATTCCCTCCCAGCAGAGCAGGATGGAGCTGTGGCTGCAGCAAAGCAAGGGCAGGGGGCAGAGGGAGTGATGGATCTTCTGGCAAAAGCAATCAGATGAACCAGCAATGCGGCAGGAAGCGAGGAAGGCAAATGCATGGAAGAGCTCCCTCCCAGCCTCTCCTGTACACACACAGCTCTACCTGCAGCACCTCTCACCCCACCACAGCAATGACTCCTCTCAGCTTGGCACCTTTGGGAGGGATGGGGGCAGGAGAGGCACCATCCCTCCACAGCAAAGCTGAGTGGGCTCTTCTGTCCACAGGGCTCGCCCACAGAGCCATGGGTCCCCCTTAGCTGTCCTCTCCCTGGAGCACAGGGAATGGCCCTGTGCTGTAGGACACCCCTTGGAGATGTTGCTGCCTGGGCCCTTCTCACCTCCTAGCAAAGTGCAGCCCTACTGCAGGTTCCTGTCTGCAAATCCAGGAGCAGAGTTCCCACAAAAACAAAGGAAAACCCTTTACCTCAAAGGGCCACACAGATATGAGTTTCACTTGCAGATGAGTCAGAGCCTACCAGGTTACAGAAAATTTTGGGGACAACACTGCTGAATTTTAAAATTTGTTGTGGATCAACTGTAGAATTTACAGGTTTATTTCTTATCACATTAACAGTAACATAAAAGGTAAAATCCCCAGGTGCATTATGTCATTTTGGTATGAAGATACCTCTGGAGGTCTCTTGTTCACCCTCCCTGACAAGTTATATTATTAATGTGTTCCAAAGGCATTTACAAATAGATTACAAAGCATGTGTAGCTACTTTAAACTACAGCCATATGCAGGTCTGTCCAGAGATAATTAAAAACTGAACCAGAGTGAGCAAAAAACAAAGGTAGTTGCAAGCTGTCTACTGATAGTTCCAATCTCTATAGCTTTTTCCAAGCAAAACTTGGTCTTGAATTATATTTAGAATTGGTTGAAGGGGCCTTGAGATCTCCAGTTCAGTCTCCTAATTACAGCAGGACTGTTGCCAACAATAAATCCATGTCTTTGTTTAGATGAGGTTTGAAAACACCAAAGAATGGAGATCCTGAACCTTCTGGGGACTGATCCCAAGGCTGCGCTGTCCTCTAGGGTAAGAGGCTTGAACACATCTCCAACATGAACATCCCAAACAGCAGCTCATGATTTCTGCCTCTTTTAATGCATCATCTCCCAGAAACAAGACTACTTTGGCTCTCATCCTTTTAACCATTATGCAAATAGGGGGGTAAAAAATCTCCCACTCAACTCCTCTAGACCAAAAACCCCTCAAATTTTCTCAAACTTTCCTTACAGAACATTGCTCAAGGCTCCTGCCTTGTTAGCACCAATTAGGAATATGGAGAATTCATAAATACACCAAAAAAAAAGTTCAGTAAGACTTCTTTTAGCTATTTGCAAAGCTGTGGCTTCTGCTTTTGAGTTTTAATATAATAAATGGTTTCAGTGATTAAACAACTTGTTTGAGGATAAACATTTTTAAAGCACCACCCCTCTGTGTTTTCATCCTCTGGATCCTGGAAGAGTTGGCTGAGCAGCCTTGAGGTAACAGAAAATGTAGTTAAAATGCAGAATCCTAGAAACAGTGCTATTCCAGTCCAATCCCCTTCAATCCATAAGGCAGTAATGGGAGGTCTGTGCCCCAAAGCTTCCTGCCCCTCACATCCTCTCTCAATTCGGCATCTTGTCACCCTCACTCTGTTACTGCCAGCACAGAAAACAATCACTTTATCCAGTCAACAAAACACCCAGGGGAAAAAAAACAAAGAATAGCATTCTTGATTGCTCTTATTTCCTTCTTTCTCTTTCCAGGAAACTTGTTTTCCTTCCATTTTTTTTCCAGTCCAATCCCAACAACTGGAAGCCCTTCCAAAACCTTGAGAGGCAGCCCCAGCCCCTCCAGCCACCAGGCTCTCCTGGGGCTCCTGATGTGCTTCACTGCAGGTTCAATCCCTCACCTGGGAAGCAGAAGACCCTTCAGAAGGAGAAAAGGAAATTTAATCCAGAGTCACTACATTGCCTGCTACCATTTACTGCTCACCAGCCCCAGCCCTACAGACCAGCAGCCACACAGGGCACCATCAACTACAGATGTTCTCTGGTCACACGAAAAATCAAAGAGAAGGTGCTTTCTTGCCATCTGGGCATATCACATTTCCTGCAAAGCTTTTTAACTTTCCAGTCTCTCACCCTCAGTGCTTTCCCTCATGGATATTCATGCCAACTGCTGTAATCTGTATGGTTACACACCAGCTCCAGGCCATGCAGTTGGAATCACATTCCCACAGGTGCATTCAGACCAGATTCAATTCTTTGAGCATGAATTAAGCTGGACACTTACAGCTAAGCTTAGGCAGGATTTCATCCCTTGCAGCATTTGAACTACAAAGCCACAACTCTCCTCCTACATGCCACCCCTGGCAACAGAAAGCATCAAGACCTAAGCCAAGTAATCATAGAATCAAGGAATATCCTGAGCTGGAAGGGATGCACAAGGATTGAGGCCAACTCCTGGCCCTACATATGACACCCCAAAAACCACACCCTGTGCCTGAGAGCATTGACTGCTCCCTGTTTACTGCCTGTGTTAAGAACTCAAATCACCCCCCACTGATTTTAAACACCACATCACACTGCGTGTTTTTCCAACTAATTAAACCCTGGCTCCATTTATTACAAACAAACACCCTTCCCTCTCCCAAAGAACCTGTGTTTTTACTACCTTGAGCCAACACTGGGACTAAAAGCAGAGCAGCAGGACCTTGGGAAAGGCTCAGCCCAGCCCCTCCTCCTGTGAGCTGATGGCATGGGATGGCTGCACCGGCGCTCCCCACAAGCAGCACTCAGAACACGTTACCTTTTCCCCATTCTCCTGGGAACATGGCTCTCTCTGGTCCCATTTCTTCTCTTCCAGAGCTTCTGAAGACAGTTCATCTTCCTCCTCCTCTTCCAAAATATCTGAAAGGTCAGAACTCCGGTTGTGCTCACTGAAAAGGGTCAACTGTCGGCGGCCCATTTCTGACAGTTTTTCTTCTTGCTGTTGAAAAGCAAAACACATTTTCTCAGTTCTCCCAGACTCTATTTCAGCAACAAAGGAGCATTTTTCCTTTCTCTGAGCACACACACAGCTCAGGTGTGGTAGGCAAGAAAGGAGGCAGCACCCAAGGGAGTGACTGGCACATTTGGACACACACAACCATCAGCCTCATTTCAAAGCCTGCAGAACAGCACTGTCTAAGGCTGGAAAACTCAGGAGGCCAAGTACAGTTCACATCCCTCCATGGACACAAGCCAAGGTTAAACAAACCTCTCTATTCACTCTGGACATTTCTTTCTTCACCTCCTTGCCAGGAGACAACCTCAGAAAGTCCTGGCAGCTGCTCCCATCTTGGAAGGTGCCCTGCATTTCCCCAGCCTGGCTGGGGGAGGACAGAGGCTCTGGGCTCAGATGCTTCTCTGCCTCTCTCTCCATGTCAGCATTGGGACCTTTGGGTGCCTCCTGCACAGAGCACACGTGGCAGGTTTCTGTTTGGAGCTTCACCCCACTGTCCGTCGGGCTTCCCTGCTCCGCTGCTTTGGTTCTTGGTTGCTCCATCTGGGAAACAAACCAACAGTGAAAGGGGAGGTGTCTCAGACTACTTATGCACCAAAATGGAGTCTTATCACCCCAAACTCTTTGACCCTTTGACATGTTCTTTGCTCCAGGCATATGAGTATTTTGGCAGGCAACTTGCAGCTTGGGAATCTTGGCCAGGCCTGGAACAAAGCCCGCCCTGTCCTCAGGTGCCAGGTGACACATGATGCCCCAAGTGCTGCAGCTCAGCAAGGCCCACAAGGGCATGGAGAGTAACAAGTTTCAGGGCTGCAAGAAGAGCCCAAGCTATACAACAAGGTTATTCCCACTGTCATCTGCCAGAGGAATGGCCTAGACATCAGCACATTGGGTTGAGCCGGAGATGAGGACACTACTCCAGGATTTCCTGGGGCGTGAAGAAAAGGAGAATTAATGAAGAACAATAAACACAGAGAGTGCAATAAGCTTCTGATTAGATCACCTAATGAGAATTACAGAAAATCTTCATCTGTATTCCAACCAGTCCAAGAAAACCTCTGGGAGATGGAGGAATGGAACTCCAGAAACAAGAAGGGTAAGGCAGGTGGGCCTTATCAACCACCTCTTTCTCTTACTCTAACCAAGGGAACCTCCCTGCATTTTGCAATGGAGCAGAACCTTGTCCTTATGTACCAGGCACTTTGAAAACACTGAAGGATCAGACCCCAGGGACATTGAGACATTGCAAGCTTCTCAATGTCCCCTGGACAAAAGCCAGGCAGGTCCTGATCTCATGTCTAATCTCACAGCTCAGATTTTCTGCCCTGATTCCCTTTGCTGACAGCCAAGTGAAGAGACACACCTCAAGTGAGAAGGATGATTTGCATCCTGGGAGCACTCATTTCACTCCTCTCCACAAAGGAGGCAAAGCAACCACCACAAGTGCAGCCATCTACACCAGACACCTAAATGTCCAGAGGCAACATTGCTGGGAACACGTGAAGTGCAGTAAGTCTCACAAAAAAACAAGGAAATCTGGGCTGGTACTGAATCCACTGGCTGAGATATCACTCGCACAGAAATCTCCTGGCACACCACAAACATCTGAATCTGGGACAAATCCACCATGACACTCCTCATCCCTGGAAGTGTTCAAGGCCAGGTTGGATGAGGCTTGGAGCAGCCTGGCCTAGTGGAAGGTGTCCCTGTCAGGCACCAGATGATCTATAACGTGCCTTCAAACCCCAACCATTCCATGATTCTATGAAATGTGGGTAAATGAATCCAGCAGTTGATCCAAGGTACTGTGAGCTGCAAATGATCAGGCACTGACCTCTGAAATTTTGGACTCAACATCTCAGTTCTTCTGGGTATTGAGCTGGCCTTTGGGCTTGGACCCACCATGCTGCTCTTGCTTCAGCAATTTTCAGAAATCTCAGCCTAACTCTGACCCTTCACAAGGTCACACTGTCATGATTAATAAAGTTGTGCTAAATTTAACAGTTTGAAGCACTCCTATGAGTTCTGATGTTAAAAGTCAGAATGGGAAATAGATCCTTTCCCCTGATGTAATACATCCCACAACAGGAGGGCCCACTTCCCCATCGTCACAGAACAATCATTCACCATCATTATACAGCTCTCAGACATCCTCATCACTGTCCTAAAAGAACTCTGAAAGCACTTACCCACCCCACTGGGAGTACCACTGGGAATTTCACTCACCCACTGGGAACCCTAAATAGCCAGTGTCAGAACAGTTTGCCAGTTCTGCAGCCATGGCTGCCTTGCTCCGCCATCCACTAAGGTGCTCTACCACTGTCTCGTACAAACCCACCAGACTGGAGAAGGTCCCTTCAAGTCAGAGAGCACAGCAATGCCAGACTAACATGGGAACATCCTTTTAACCTTTTAACTCTGCAAATTCTTCCTTTTCTCATTCTGTTCCTCATATGCTAGCAAACATAATCAAGAGGTGAGCTGCATCTTCCAGGTACACAACAGCAGCCAAAACTCTGACAGTTTGCCACCACTGGATGATGGCGCAGAGGTGACGCTGTGTCACAGAAAGGTGCTCAGTGGCATTTTGTCCTACTCCCCAAAAAGGATCCACTGCCCTTCCCTGCACACCTGGCACTGGGCAGGAGATGTAAGCACTTACCTGCACCTCCATCCCTCCACCCAGCTGTTGCATTCCCTGTTTCTGGGAAAGCCCAGGCTCCGTGCCAGGCCCTGGGAGCACTGTGCCAGCCTGTTGGGGAGGCACACTCAGGCATTTCTTGTCTCCTTCAATGTCCAAGCCCTGCGGGGAAGTGCCTGGAGCCTGCACCAAGGAAGCACCAGGGGAGGGGAGGTGTGGTGGGGAAGAGGCTTCTTCTGTCAGAGGCTGCACTGAGCCAACAGGGCTGGAGGAGGGATCAGTCAATTTGGCATCTGAGCTCTCAGCAGGAATTTTCTGTTGGAGCGTGTGCTGTGGGCTGCGGGGAGGCAGCAAGGCCCTGGGGGCCCAGCGGGGCAGTCTGGGGGGGACAGTGGTGCACGCAGAGGAAGGGCAGTGGGAGGATTGCAGCAGGACCGAAGAAATCTGGGCTGGAACCGAATCCACGGACTCCCCGTACTGAGACATCGTCCTCACAGAAACCTCACGGCACACCTGGAACATCTGAAGCTGGGACAAGTCCACCAGGACACTCCCAGCAGTTGGAGAAGTAACTTCTATCACCTGTAAGCAAAAGAACAGGAAGGAATTATTTATTGTGCACAGCTCAGCCCTTCAATTCCCAACCCAAAGTTGATAGAACCCACAGTTCTGGAGAGCACCTGTGCACAATTCCCACCCTTCTGCACACTATCTGGGAAGAATGAATGTTAAAGAGAAATTTGAGAAACTGAATGGTCTACAAAATATGAATATATCCTCTCCTACTCCAGATTTTAACCCTCCTTGTTTCCTAAGCCTTAAGGAGCTTTTCCCTTTTTTAGGTCGCTTTTTCAACTACCTTCCCAAACTCTTCCTTTTTTTCATCTGTGAAGAGAAAAAAGCATTTCCACGACAAAAGACCAATTATCCAAAACAGCATCATTCTATTTTGCACTGTGCTCCTCAAACAACATCATGTGTGCATAAGACCACAGGACATTTTCAATACAGAATGTCCTTGGATGTTCTGTATCAGTAACAGTACTGAATAAACAGAACCCTGGGGTGTTTGTATGTTAAAATGACAGAATGGTTTGGTTTGGAAGGAACCTTAAAAACCATCTCATTCCAGCCCCCGCCATGGGCAGGGACATCTTCCACCTGGAGCACCCCAGGTTGTTCCAAGCCCCCTCCAACCTGGCCTTGGACACCACCAGGGCTGGGGCAGTCAAAGCTTCTCTGGACAATTTTTGCCTGGGCGTCATTACCCTCACAGGGAACAACTTCTTCCCAGTATCCCACCTAACCCTGACTTCTGGCTTGGGAAGCCATTTCCTGTGTCCTGTCCCTCCATCCCTTGCCCTCAGTCCCTCTCCAGCTCTCCTGAAGCCCCTTTAGGCCCTGGAACAAGCTCTGAGATCAACCTGGAGCCTTCTCTTCTCCAGGCGAACACCCTCAGCTCTCCCAGCCTGGCTCCAGAGCAGAGGGGCTCCAACCCTTGAAGCATCTCCCTGGCCTTGTCTGACTCGCTCCAGCAGCTCCGCATCCCTTTGATGTTGGGGGCCCCAGAGCTGGAGGCAGCTCTGCAGGTGGGGTCTCACCTAAGCATGGCAGAGGGGCAGATTCCCCCACCCACACTCTTCTGCCCATGCTGTGAGGATGCCAACTTTATGCTGGAGCACTACACCTCAGTCCTCACATTTGCAAGAAAGCTCCAGTGGTGGCTGTGTACTTGTCCTTGTGCTCTGCCCACACCCTGGGGACTGTTTGCCAAAGGATCAGGCCAGTGCCTGGGCTGAGCAAAGGAGGCTGTTTTGCTGCTGGAGGGTCCTGCTCCAGGAGCACCTCCAAAACCCGGACAGATGTCCTTTGCAGTGTGCATCACACAGCCCAAGCAATGTCCCTTCTCTGACGTCACTCCTTTCTGGGCCAAGGACTGCCACTGCCTCTTCAAGACCCTTCCTGGATCAAGCTTTCCATGTCTTAAGGTCTGATACCTCATGCTCCCCCTGCAACAGCCCAGCCCCCTGCACAGCCAGTACCTTCTGTCCATCCGCGTACACGGCATAGCCAGTGACCCGCACCCCATTGGAAGATCCTTCAGCGTCAATGGTGACAGGTAACCAGCTGATAACCAGGATACCTGGAGAGGGACCAGCTTCCACCTGGACATCCAAAGGAGCATCAGGTGTGCCTGTGAGAGACCAAACACAATTTCCTCTTGCTTATCTGGCTACAGCATAAAGCTCAACCCTGGTTAGAACCAAAGAGCAAACTCCCAACCACACTTGCCCCTGCAGAACTGAACTACAACAGCCAGGCCAGTATTGGGAAATGTCATACAGAACCAGAGAAAATAAGGTGCTCTTGTTCCGTGAAAGCTTTAATGCACAGAAAACAGAACTTTGCAAAAGTAGCTGAGGCCAAGATGCAGCAATCATTGGAGCAAAGTCATGGTAAACCATCTCTTCCCTGCCCAACCAGCACAGAGGATGTCTTCCCAGAGCAAATGAAAGCAAAAGGGCGAATCAAATTTTAAAATAAAGTAAGAAAAACATTAAGACAAAACAGTGCAGCACCTCAGGCTTTGGGGACCTAATCAACCTTGCTTCCCTCTGTCCTATGGCTTCCCAGCAAAGGGCCAGCTAAGCACAGCCTCTCCATGTGCAGAGGCCTGCAGTACCTGCTAGAGGGGTAGTGAAGTGTATCACGGCTGAGTCCTGCTCCTGCCCCTTGGGCACCTCTTCCCAAGGAGTTTTCATGGGCCGGGCCTCCAGCTTGGCCACGTACTGGGTGCTGGGCTGCAGGTTGCGGAAGGTGTACCAGTACACGCCCGGCTTGGTCACATCACACTCCTGCCCATTGAGATACACCCCGTGGCTGTAGTTGCTGTTGCAGGGAAGCCACGTGACCTCTGCTGACGTGGCTGTGACGCTTCTGACTTTCAGCATCGTCGGTGCCACGCCAAAATCCTGCCCCACAAAGAAAGTGCAGCGCAGTTTATCCGAGCTGCCGCGCTCTGTCACCGTCTGCACGGACACGCGGTAAGCCCTGCTGTGTAAGTCCAGCTTCTCTATCACTGCTTTGGTCTGAAGGCCACTCTTCACGTTCTGACGTAGCTCTTCATCCACATAGATGTTGTAGCTTTGTATGTCTGGGCAGCCAGCTGACAAAAGAGGTGGTTCCCAGCCTACAACTATGCTTCTGGCAAGCTGCTTGATAAGAGTCAGTTTTCTTGGGTAAGGCACTGCTGTGTGACTAACGGGCTCCTCCTGGTCTCCTTCTGCTCTGCTGGCCAACGGACTGGTGCTACTCTCTTCAATGGAAAACTCACTCTTATCTCCACTGCTGGTGCTTGTACTGACCAAACTTTTCTCCTGGTATGAGCTATGGGTGAGATCATTCAGCTCCGGAGGCAGAAACATCATGAGGTCATCATCTGAAACTCGCTCAACAAAATTGGAGGGGACCAGCCCTCGCCGGCCATCCATCAGCTCCCCTAAACAAAAAACAGGACACCTGTTACCACTGCTCCTGCCATTGACCTTCCAACTCAGCTGCCAGGACTATGGCACAACATCTTTGCCAGGGTACAACAGCTCAGCAGTCAAGAGTGGAAAAGATCTCGGGGAGGTTATTCCTGGCAATGCTTCCTGATTTCCTAGGGCTTCCCTTGTTAGGTCCCAAAGGACACAGTGAGGAAATTCACTGCTTCACACATCTCAAAACCGACTAAGTAAAAAGTTGGGTTGTGTAACTAGCTAAAGGCTTTCTCCCTCTTCATTATCCCATTCCTCCTCATCACAGCTCTTTCACTAACTTTTTTAGCCTTCCCAAACTACCCAGCTGGATGATTTTACGTCTTCTCCCAGACATACAGATTTGGGGTTTGCAGTATTTCCTCCAGAAAGTCCATCTTCCCAGCTCTGTATTCAGCTCTGGCCTTTCTTTTAGCTCCCTTCTTTCTTAAGTTAACTCCTCCACTAAAGATGTCCCAAAAAGACTTGTGGGGACAACAGATAAACAGCACTTGGTCTGTGCAAACCCATCAAACCACAGATGAGCAGCACACAGGGACTGCACTGCCTTCTCCTTTCCAAACTCTACCTACAGCAAATCAAGTGAAAGCAGGGAAAGCAGAAAAGGTTAGTAAAGAATAATCTTTTTAAACAATAAACAAACAAATAAATGATAAGCTTGGGAATAGAAAGAAAGAAAAATGAGGCAGAGCAGTCACAGAGCAAGCAGTGCAACACACATGCATTTGTCTCAGCTCTTGCAAAGCACCTCAGGAAATCAGGAATTTATCACCCCTTAAGCAAGTGGCTCCACAAAAAAACCTCAACACAAATTTACAGCCCACAAATCTTGGTTTCAATTCCATCCACCTTTTAGTCAACCAGGATCATGTTTGCAAAGGGACCAGAACAGCAACACTGTGTAACACTAGCAAAGGTCACAATTGTAGTCTGGGTTGATTAATGTATCCCCTCTTTGTCAAAAGAGCATGAGGCAATGGAGCCCATTACCTGCTGCAGTCCCTGGCTCACTACAGGCACTGGAAAGAGGGAAACAGCCCATCTGCAAAAGAGGCTGAACATGTTCCTCTCCATGGTGAGGGAGGAACCATATGGGAGCTGAAACCATTGGGGATGAAACCTGGAACTTGCTGAAAGTAGTGGCAAAATTTCCACTGAAATCAATAGACAAAGATTTTATAGCTTAGACTTAATTTATTCATATCATAAATAAAGTAGTTTCCAACAAGATCTGCTCATCCAACAAACTAACTTTGGGTAGAAACCCTTTACCTTGTGGTCTCAAGATTTGCTAAATTTCTCTCTCATTTTCTGGAGAGAAACCAACACTCCCTAGCAGTTCGGTCACATTTCATTTTACTAAAACACACCTTCAAAGAAGCCATCTTCATCCATGTCTCCATAGATGTAAATATATTCTCCAGCAGTCAGTGGAAGTTCTGCCTCTGGATTTTCATTAGGTCCATCAAAAGGATTGTAGCTGAAATATTTACAATTGGAAGACTTAATTTGCATAGGAACCTTCCCAGCAACACCTTACAGCTGTGATGCTGATAAGGTTTCAGTTCATTGGGAATGACTCCACTTTGGCAAGCAGCAAAATCCACAGACACAGGTTTACATGTAAACTGTAGTTTACATATGAAAATATTTAATAACAGATAATTTCTGAGGAGCAGAAGAGATGACTTGTTACATCCAAAGGAACAGGGATATAAGAATGTTGGAGGGGACTGGAGCATCTCTCTGAGGACAGGCTGAGGGAGCTGGGCCTATTCAGCCTGAAGAAAAGTCAACAGAACGGGGATTTTATCAATGCACAGGTATATTTGGGGTGGGTGTCAAGAGGAGGGGGCCAGATGCTTTCCACTGGTGCCCAGCAACAGGACAAGGGGTAGTGGGCACAAACAAACAGGAAATTTCACCAGAACCTGAGGAAAAACTTCTTTGAGGTTGAGCAAACACTGAAAAAGGCTGCACAAAGAGGCTGTGGTGTCTCCTCCTGCTCTAACCCCACATTTTAAACAGCACTCCAAAAACTTCACCAGCAAGAAAATGAGACATAAATTGGTGATATGGCTTGGACTCTAGGCAGTTCTAACCTGCCTACCCAGGGATCCTCAGACTAATCAGAGGGTCTCATTTCACAGGAAAATGCCTCATGAAAAACCTTTATCTTTACAAACACCTACTGCCAATTCCTGTTCTTTACCCCTTAAAAGGGTTTTCATCATGCCAAAGCAATGTTTATCTCTCTGTGATCTGACTGAGACCTTATGGGCCCAAGACTTGCATGAAGACACAGACCACATCTGATGTGCTCCTCACAAGCACAGAATCATCCCTGTTCTCTTCCTCCCAATGGAAAAGCTGAAGGATAGGTAATACACTGAACTGTAGCAACATGGGCTTGACCATGATGGCTCAGTGAATGGCAACAAACAAAACATCTGGCTTTTTTTTTCTCTTTAAAAATTACAGCCAGAAGCATTTTGGCCAAAAATTTCAAAAATTCTAAGTTGAAATTTTCTTAATTGTTGAAACAAGATTTCTTAGAGAAGAATTCTTGCACTATTCTGAAAAAAAACCAGACAATTCAAGGAATATGTCAGTTGAACTAATTTTCTAACAGAGACCAATATTTAAAGTTTCACACAGTGCTGTTCACTGAAAGCTACTGAGCTTAATGTGCTTTTGTTGAGCTAAGCCTGGATTGTGCAGGAAGTTACAAGTCTCAAATCATTCAATCATGGAATGGTTTGAGTTGGAAGGCACCCAAAAGCTCATCTAATTCCACTTCCTGCCATGGGCAGGGACACCTCCCACTGTCCCAGGCTGCTCCAAGCCCTGTCCAACCTGGCCTTGGGCACTGCCAGGGATCCAGGGGCAGCCCCAGCTGCTCTGGGCACCCTGTGCCAGGGCCTGCCCACCCTCCAGGGAACAATTCCATTCCAATATCCCATCCATCCCTGCCCTTTGGCAGTGGGAAGCCATTCCCTTGTCCTGTCACTCCAGGTATTTGTTCCCAGTCCCTCTCCAGCTCCCCTGGAGCCCCTTTAGGCACTGGAAAGAGCTCTAAGGTCTCCCCAGAGCCTTCTCTTCTTCAGGCTAGACACTCTCAGCTCTTCCAGTGTGAAAATCCCATGGAGAAATAAGATAAAAGGTCTAACCTATGATTATCCACTCCTAACAGTGTGAATCCTAGAGAAGATTGTGAAGTAGGGAACTGTGGATAACTGTGTAACTTCACAGAGCACAGGCAATGAGCACTCAGTACCTGTATCGAGCTAAGAACACCTGGAGCTTTGCAGGGCCTTGGCTGCCCGGCTCTGGCATGAGGGAGATGCTGTCAACATCCAGTTCTTCCATTTCACTCGCAGTGTCCACCTAAAAAAGTTAAAGGAGTAAAAGAATACTCAGAGTGTTTGTACATAGTGAACACATCCTCTAATCTCATGGCTCCTGGGCTAAGGACCATCTCTAAGAATGACTTTTTAGGTGAGGAAGTAGTAATAAGAGGCAACAGCCCCAAGTTGGAGCTTCAGAGCTTCCAGTCAGACATCAGGAAAAACTCCTTGCCCAGGTGGGTGATACAGCCTTGGGAACAGTTCCCAGAGCTGGGGGGAACTCTATTCTTGAAGAACCTGTAGCCTGAGCTCAGCAGAGCCATGGCCACACTGATCTAAAGCTGGTAACAATCCCACTGGAGCAGGAGATTTGACTAGAGGGTCTGGAAACCTCCTCCACCCCAGACATCCATAATTCAGCATACTGGTTTCTTGCTACCTCTAAATGGTAGCTGTGCCTTATGCAACAGAAATGTCAACCTGAACAGAGAAGCTCTGTTGGATGTTGGGGTCTTTAACTGCTTCTGTCCTCTCCAATACCTGTAAATTTTCTGTAGGATGTCTATGTACTTTAGACAGAGCTTTGATTGAAACTTTTGGTTTTAGCTGACTCTGCTAACAGCACATGCTGAATGAAAGTCAGGGCAGGAAGCCCCCATTCCTGTTACAACCTCTCCCTTTCTAGCCAGCAGCTCCTTCTGCACTTCCTAAGCTGAAGGCTGCACCTTCAGGTCATTTGGTGCCTACTGGCAAAGCACCTTTGGGAAATTTTTCTCAGTTGTTTTGATCCGGTGAAATGTTGGGATTTCACATCCAGTGGCAAGGGGTTATGTAATGCAACCTTTCTTCTTGAGGCAGTGCACTCCCTGGGGTTTGTCTGAACTTGTGCCAATGAACCAATTCAAGCTGCCTTTTTAAAGCAGACCTCAAGGCAAACGTATTTTTGATCAAGAGCCACTGCAGGCACCAGAACACTGTCGCCGACACCTTTTGTGAAAAATCTTTTCTTAGGATTTTTCTCCCTTCTGAGAAGCTGTGGTCTCAGAGACAAATGTAAGCAATGGTTGTCTGCTGCTGTAGAATGTATCAAGTAAATCCGTGATGGGTCTCCTGTAGACGTTTAGATTTACTGACCAGTCACGGCAGAGCTGGCTCTCGCTCTCTGTCCGAGCCAGCTGCCTTTGTTGTCATTCTTTCTTTTCTATTCTTAGCTTAGCTAAGTTCTGAGGAAACCTTTTCCTTTCCTTTTCTTTTTAGTATAGTTATAATGCAATATATATATATAAAATAAAATAATAAATCAAGCCTTCTGAACATGAAGTCAACATTCTCGTCTCTCCTCTCATCCAAAAACCCCTGTGAACACAGTCACAGAACACAAAGTATTTTTTTTTTAACACATGAAGAGCCAATCTCAGGAGGAGTTCAGAGCATCTTTTCAAGGTACTGTACTCCTTGTAATGCAATCCTACCCCATGTCCTTGGAGAACAAAAATCTGTAACACCCAAACAAAGGGGCTTAGCCTGGAATGTTCCCACAGTTATGTGCTGTGGAAGCCAAACTCTCCAGGCAATGGCTCTTTTCCAAGGGTCCCACACTGATCTCTGCAGCCATCTATCTCTCCAGGGAGGCAGGCTGGCTTCCAAGCTTTTTCTTGAATTAAAAAGTAGGCTTTTTTCCTGCTATAGAATTGCTAACAGTCCCATACCTGTTCCTCCCCAGGTGTGACCTTCACTTTGTCTCTGAGCATGGCACTTCCTTCACCTCTTACACAGTGGGAGGCTCTGCCTGGCACTGAAGCAGCCCTTTGCTGTGGCTGTCCTGAGCTGGGCACCTCAGCACTTCAGCAGCTTTAGTACTCAGGAAAAAAAGAGCAAAAGGTGCCTCTCAGGCCACCACACCTGGCCCTGCTCACAGCACTTCTCTGCCCTAAAGTCTGTCCCCTCCAGTGACGCACAGGAGAGAGCATCAACCCCTGCTCAAGGGAACCCCACACCACCACAAAAGGGCTCCTGGGGAGAAGAAGCAACAACCATCAAGGAGATCTTGGTGACACAAACATGAAAAGCCTGTTAGCTCCATCTCTCTTAGCACAAACTTGGCACCCTCTCATGGTTTCTTTCACCAATATCTTAGTAACTAAAAACACCACACAAGAAGTTTGAGTTCCTCATTAACAGCTCAAGGCGAAAAATAGTCTGGACACAGTTTCTCCTCATGCTAGAAATTCTAGTTTGTAGCCTTTGTATGTCTTAGTGGCAGCTGAGATGCCACAAGGAAGCTTAGCAAGAGCTACTTCACACATCCCATCCCATTCCTCCAAGCTCCCAGGCACTGTCTATCCAGCTGTTTCCTTCATGGAACACAGCAAGATATTCAAATGAGCATTAAAGACATGACATCTGAAGTAATTTCAGTATTTTCCTATGGTTTTCCTCTTGTTTATTCCATTTTCTTCAGGCAGCCAGAAGGGAATGAATGCAACTTTACTGGTGCTCTCAGCAATGCATGTATTCCCTTCTGGCTGGAAAGCACAGGCAGCAGAGGGGACTCCCATACTGACCTCCGGAGTTGGGCAGGATTTTGGGCTGTTCTGCATGGATTCAGATTTTGAAGAGCTGGACTGAGACTCCCCTTTCTTGGATTGTTTCTGAGCACTGCTGGGAGCAGCTGGGGAGCCCATGGTGGTGTTTGGCCCTCGCTGCGACAGCTCCAGCTCGTCACTCCCTTCATTGTGAACCTTCTTTGTGGTCTGATGGGGGAGCAACCCAGGAACAGCTGACTCTGCAACAAAATCAGCTCTCCATTAGTTACAGCCACAGGCAGGATACAGTATCAGCACTGAGCACCCCAAGGAGCAGCCCAAGCCTCTCCAAATGCGCCTCGTTCAACAGACTGGACACCTCAGCTCTCCCTGGCCACAGACATGCCAACTTCTCTTTACAAAATGAACCAAAAGTATTTACAGTAGGGACAGAGATGCCAAAATTACACTAAATATTTGCATTAACTCCTTCAGCCCTTTTCATTTACATAAATATCAACCCATTTGTCAAATGCCTCTCAGGCACGTCCAACATTACCCTTCTCCCAGCGGGGCTGCGGGGTGGAGCTGCACAGAGCAAGGGGCAGCTCTGAAGTCACCAGGGTGGAGGTGAGAAGGTCGATTTTTCCTGTTTGAAGTCGGAATTGTTGGAGTTCCTGTGACAGGAGGCTGAATTGCTCTGTTTGGCTGCGACACTGGTCCTCCAGATCCTTCACCCGGGCCTGCCAGGAGAGAACGAGGTTAGGAACAAACCCCTGACAAAACACTGAGGTTCCAAACAGGATTTGCCTTTGCTGCACCTTTTCCCAGATTCCAAGGAGCTAAAGGATGCTTTCAAATGCCCTGCCTAGGAACAGTCATTGGAAACTGGCAGCCTCACACCTCTACTTATTTTAGAAAAGCTGAGGCTCATCATCTCTGAGGATGCTGACTACAAACCCCAGTAGGACTTAGCCCTAAAATTCTGCATTTGAACTTCAATATCCTCTCTCAGCCCTGCACAAGACCAGATGAGATACGTGAGAGACAAATAAGCCTTAAAAAGATTCAAAAGGCTTTGCATGGTTTTTGGAGCATTAAAATCACATCTCCAAAAGGAATTGCTCTCCCAATTTTGTTCATCACTCCAGAGGCCCCAGCAAGCTCCCTTAATCTGATTTCCCCACCATTCCAGGCAGGACTGCCAACTGTCCCTCTGGACCTTGGCACTAGGAAGGGCAGAGAGCACATGGGCCCATGTTGCAGAACTCTCCCTTGATGTGGGAAGCACTTTTCTCCCTGGTCCTACAGAGCTGATTTACTCCAGGGAAATGCATGCTGAGGGCAAGAAAGCTACAACTCAGCAAGATGAGGTGCCAAGGAGCCTTGGGAAACACTGTGGAGAGGGAGGGACACATTCCTGCTAGAGAACCATTTGTATTTTCCCATACTGTCTTTTTACCATCCCTAGAACTTCCCCTTACTAAACACTGCTGATTCCTGGCTGTCTACACATCCCCACATTCCCCCAGGTTGTAGGCAGACTAATTCCCAGGTGATTCCAACTGCTCCTTTCCCTCCTCTCACTTTCTTGTAGGTAAGAAGAACCAAAACAGATGACTGCACTGCACTCTTCAAAATTTTCCATTCTACCAAATGTATTTGAAGTGTTTTTTCTCCTTTCAACTCAAAAAATAAATTATGCCTTGAAATATTATGTGAGTCAGAAAGCCCAAGATTTTAAGCAGCTCTAAAAATAACATTTCTGACCTGGATAAAGCTCTCTCTGTGGTCTCACAGTAACACAAAACCTTTGTAGCCACTCCCTAAGGATTTAGGACGGTCATGCATTTTTATTTGACTGTGACATACCTGTTTTAGGCATTTCAGTTTATTACTTGTTCCCTCCACAAGTCTAAAGGTGCTCTCATGCTCTAAGGAAAGCCTGGTGAAGTCTCTCAAGTTTGGCAAGAGCTATCTCTGAACTGAATTCAGATGCCAGGACCAACTTCCAGAAGTGTCTGTGTTATCCACTTGCTCAGAGTCAACTCCCTGTTTACTAAGTCATGGTGCACAGGATTCCTCTGCCAATATGAGTGTTTGAATTTACTTACAGTTTGGATTTTTCTCATAAAGACTTCTCCCCTACAACATTGCATCTCAATAGAGAAAAGAAACCCTCAACAGTAAGAACAGTTGCACTGGATCAAAGGAGGGCTTCTTCAAGTCCAACATCCATCCCTGATCCCACCTTGGGACAGAGCCTACAACAACAGACAGGTTCAGAATGACTGCAGGACCAGAGGGGGATTTCCTGTCTTCTCTGCCAGCAGATGCATCTGGATATTGTGTTTAATAGCATCATAATAGTACCTTGTCCTGTAAATTCATAAACCACAGTCTAAATCCATTTATACTGGTGGCCAAGCCAATAACCTGGATCATTCAGTTTAATTCTAAGACACCTAATTAGTCAAGTGTCTTTTCAATCCGTTATTCCAAACAACACACAAACATGCCTTAAGTACTACTGCCACACCATACACAAGGTGTACTTCTAGTAGCTACTTTGTAGGGGACTGCAGGCAGCTGGGAAGCAGCAGGTTTCCAGGGCAGTGCTGGGAGACAGGAAGATGAGGCCCAAGGACATGGCCAGGAGGTTCAGGGAACCAGCAGGAATCAAGCTCTAGACACAGAGAAGACTTCTGTGTCTGTGCCCAACCCAAAATGGGGAGAAAGAGGAGTCTCCCACAAAAGGGACTGGACTTCCAGAAGAGGCTGCAAGAGAAGGAGCAGAGCTTGGTGGGGTCAGTTTAACCACCAACTCAGGAACTGATTCTCCACATCCAACCACCACCACTTCAGCCCCATCCTCTAAGACACTCTCATTAATGGCAGGTCTGTTCCACTTCTCCAGCTCATGCTCTCCTTTCAGATGTGCCTTGCTCCCCTTCTCCATATCTTCTGCTATTACTTTTCAGATCAGAGAATTCCCATTTTGCTAGAAGGGAATTCTGCAGTTGTGCAGTCCAAGCTCTTGCTAAAAGCAGGGCTGATGCCAAAGGAATTAAAGGAACATCCACAACTCCACATCAGTGTGGGTGCAACTTCTACAGGCTTGTGACCATAACCCAATAAAGTCCTTTCCTGAGAATTCCCACCACTTTGCTGCTTTTTTGACCAACTTGTGGCTGGCATTTTTTTTTAAAATCCCCTACCTCTAACCCTGCACCTCCTGTGCCAGCAGGGAATTATGAGCCCACCACCGGGCATGTTTAGTCTCTACTCTCTCCTCCACGTGTCTTTGCACACCTACATTTTATCTCCCCATTCCTCCTGAGAGTTCTGCCAGATTGGAAGGTTTTAAAGAAGTTTTCTATCAGCTACAAACCATAGCACTTCTGTACCAGCCTTCTTTCGAAACCACCTGTGAACAGGCCAGCTAGCACAGCTCCCAAGCTGGAATTTCATTAGTACCACCTCTTCTGGGAAAACTGTCATCCACAATCTCTACTTCCCATCTTCCACTCAGTTACAAAGCCAGCAGGACCCATCTTCACGATGCTCATTTGCAATGTTGTCACCACTGCTTTTGGAATTTGAAGGAAACACTTCACTCTTGGACTGCAAAGACACTTAAATGTGGAGAAGGAGCACAGTTGGGCAATTCTAAAAATCTGAAAGTGCCAAGAAAAGTAAGCTCCTAATTCTAATTTTCTAATTGGTCAAGAAAGCAAGGCACTTAAAGAGAAACACAGCTGCCCCATCAAACTCATAGGGGGAGCTCCTTTAATTACACTTATTTCTTGGCAGTAACACTCTTGCAATCTTTTCCAGAGTATAGTTAAAACAAGAACACCAAGCAACTGTCAAAGTCAGAACAGATGGAGAAACGTCCTGTTTGACAGCATTAGAGCAGTACCTGCATGCAATCCAAAGTACTCTGGGAGCAAGAAGAAAAGCAAAAAGAGATATCAAACCACATCAGCAGTTACACTACAACACTCTGCCGAAGATAATCCAACCCTCAGTCTGAATGAAATTGTTTTCTCACCAAATTACAGTGTCTGCCTTGTTCCATACTGAGATTCCCACCTCATTCCCAGAAGCTAAATCCTACACACTAAATGCATGAATAAGATAACCAGGTACTTTTTGAGGGCCTCCTCCCAGTGTGCTTTGAGATAAATGACAATGTACTTAGAGTGGCTGCTAAATTTCAAGCCCCCTTTTCCCAGCACATTGCACCCACACAAAAATGAATGGAATGGACATTTTGTGCTCAGATCTTTCCCCAGGTCTGAGATCATGGAGTTCTGGGAGTCAAAGCACAGCTCAGAGCCTGGCTGTGACAGGCTCTTAAGCATCTGACTGCCTGCTCAATCCTGCATCCTGCTCCTAGGTCAGGGAAAGCAAGCAGAGTTGAGCTCTGGTCCCCTCATTTCGCACCAAAACTGGATTCCTGGAAGGAGGCTGTCTCCTTTTGTACCTATGCAGTGCCAAAGGCAGTTGAAATCTTGTCTCATGTACTTTGGAACCACTGAACTCCCTCATTCCTATGACCTTAACCCTCAAGCTTTTCTTCCTAAGCTGAGAGGGTGCTTCTCTCCATGGCATTTCTCCACACACCCCATCGCATTCTCCTTACCCCTGTCACTGCTTTATCCCAGAACTACAGAAGACCTAAGGCTGAAGGAGATCACCTGGAGCACTGGCATCACCTGATACAAGCCCTCAGCTCAGAGCAGGGTTGGCTGCCGAGAGCTCTGTCCAGTTCTGAACATCTCCAGGGGCAGAGACTCCACTTATGACAATCATGGGACAGAACTCTTCAAACAGGAAAATGGACTACACTCATTCTTCATTTATATCACATCAAAAAGCAATTCAAGCACATGTGAAAATGACAATACATAGCAAAGACATCTCAAACCCCCTAATTATGCCATACACCGATGTTCTGGAATAACTATGATTATAGTTATGTAATTTAAATGACTGTTGCTCTGCATTAAACTAGCTTTTAATGACAGTTCCTCTTTCTTTGTTCTACTTTATAAAATTCAAGATCAGGTTGAATTGGGCTCTGAGAAACCTGATCTAGTTGAAAGTGTCCCTGCCTATGGCAGGAGGTAGAACTGGATGAACTTCAAGGTCCCTTCCAACCCAAACCATTTGATAATTCTGTGACCTCTGTACTAGTACCATGAAAGCAAGAATATTTAACTGGTAAGGCCCTTGCAGAAGAACATTACCTTCAAACCCAGAACAAGAGGACTGTCTCTTTCTTCCTTTGCACAGGAAGATGTCTGGTTTAAACCTAAGAAGCTTCTCCAACCCTTCATTGAGTTAGTGTAGAAAACCTCTGGCAAACATCATAGAATCATCAAATCCCAGAACGGCTTGGACTGGAAGGGACCTTAAAGCTCATCTTGTTCCATGGGCAGGGACACTTTTCACTATACCAGGTTGTTCCAACAGCCTTGAAACAGAACCACAGCAACCCTCCCTCTCCCTAAAAGCTGCTCAGAACCCAGCTAAACACCAGGTCATGCAGAGCAGCACCTGTATCAGCTGATCCTATCCTTGCAGCCAAATGCAGAGGTCCCCAAAGGGGTGTGGCAAGGGCACAAGATAAAATGTCACATCCCCCAATACTCACCCAACCTATAACATTTCAATCCTGCTCAGCAGAAGCCCAGCATTCCTGGGCTCTACTGGCCAGGCCCCATCCAAAGCTGGTGCTATTTGCAGTCGTGGAGCAATGTCCATCAAGGATTATTCCCACCTGCATCAACAGTCCTGGGCTTCCAAAAGCCACAGAGCTGCACAGCAGCGGGCACAGGGAGCTCACTCTTACAGCCCTGACTGTCACCACTGGAGACAGGAGCACGGCCCCAAGAGATCCTACTGTCTGGGGGTACAGCAAGACAACCTGCTCACCTCAGATGTTTCAGTGCTCAGAAAACCTCTGAGAGAGCAGAAGATGCTCCCCTGGCCATACACTCAACCCAACCCTCCAACAGTCACTAAATTGTCACATCAAGCTCCAGGGTTTGGCACTGTGCCTTTGCAGCTCCAGGAATCCAATGTTTTCTCCAAAGTCACCCTGACAGACAATGAGCTCATGCCCATCAACCCCAAAGCAGTGCTCAGCACACCTCCAGGCTGCACCAGTACACTGTCAGCCACCAGGCAAAGCACATTTCCAGTGTGCAATCAGAGCAAATGGAACAAGGCTTCACCACTCTTAATGCTCAGGTTTTCCTGCTTTTACCTAATAAACTTTTCTTATTTTTCCTTAATAAAACAAATAGAGCACACATACACAAGAGAAATTTTGAATCTCACGGACACAAGTACTCTCCTTTCACATGATGCTGGAAAATGGAACAGGCAGATCTGAGTTTGATTACTAAATGTACCCCTAGAGTTTTTAGGCACAATCTGAATGAAGTAACCAATCTAATGACTGAGCAGGCTAGGATATAATTCCCTGAACTTTAACCAAAATATTACTTTCACTGCAGCAACATGTTGCATCCAATCAAACCACTACAGTATTTTGCAGAACAAAACCCAGGGCACCCAAACTGATATTATAAATAATCAGCCACTAATCCCTCCTGTTTCTTTTGTCTTACCTCTAGAAGCTGTACTGCTCCCTCATGTTCCCTTCTTGCCTCTGCTTGCGCCTGAGGAAAAATAAGGAAGGGAGTAAATCAGAGAGCAGCCAACTTGATTTCATTTCTACTGTCATCCTATCTTGGCAGTCCATTGTAGACTGGAGCACAGGTCTGGTGCCCCAGGAGCAGCTGAGGGAGCTGGGAAGGAGCTCAGCCTGGAGAAAAGGAGGCTCAGGGGGGACCTTCTGGCTCGGCAAAACTCCCTGACAGGAGGGGACAGCTGGGGGGGTGGCAGCTGGGCTCTGCTCCCAGAGAGCAAGGGACGGCACAAGGGGAAATGGCATCAAGTTGTGTCAGGGCAGGGTCAGGTTGAATACTGAGAAAATTTCTTCAAAGTCCCTGGCACAGACCAACCAGCACGCTGGTGAAGTCACCATCCCTGGGGCAGTTTTAACAGCTGTGTAGATGTGGCTCTTGGGAACAGGAGTCAGTAGCTGCCTTTCAGTGCTGGGGGAAGAGATGGACTCGGTCCTGGAGGGCTTTTCCGAACGTAATGATTCCATGATTTTATGATTTAAATCACTGTACAGTCTGGAAACATCTCTGGGCTCTGGACATACAGCAGTGAGAGGTCAGAACTGACATTCATAAGCAAAGCCCTCTATTGGAATAAGATCCCAATATTACCAGGTGGAACGTGCCTGGGCTCGTCTGACCCTTGCTGCTGGGCCAAAGGGGGCAGCTGTGGTGTTTCACCTCAGAGACACTTTTGGCTGGCTGGATGTTGCAGCTGGGCACTGAACAAGTCCAGGCTTGTAGAAACTCAGTTTACCTCTGGTGGAAAGGCTTCAGGCTAGGGTGAAGAGGAAAAGGAGACGGATTCTGCCGGAGGGTTTAATCCAGAGTTTATTCCATGGTCACAGACATCTGAATCTTGGTAACAGCTCCAACAGAACACTGACCGCATGGTCCTGGCTCAGTTTAAGCCCAGGGACAGGGGGAGGGGAAGGGACAGGTGAGCACCAACCAGGTAGGAGGACAAGGGTCTCAGGGGACGAGGGACACAGACAGGCCAATGACCCCAGGCCTGAATTGCATCCTTTGAACCTGACCAACCACACGATGGCCTTGCTGGAATGTTTAAGACTGATTGAGAGCCCAGCAGGGGGCGAGGGGGGAAGGGGAAGAGAGGTATTGCCACACCTGGGAAGTTTAAAACAGGAAATTGCAACACACTGCAACAGCCCTCCACTTTGCTCAGGTACCAGAGTTCACCTGGACTCAGACACTCTTACCCTGTAAACTCACATCTACCTCCCCCATGCACACCTCCAAAGGAAACAAGGTGCAGGAGTCCATTCAGAGAGAAAATTGTCCCCATCCCACAGCACACACCTGCTGCAACCGCCGGACCTCCTCCTGCTTCTCCTGCAGGACTAGCAGAGCTTCCTTGTGCTCCACCTCCAGCTGCTGCCTCCGCTCTGCCACATTTCTCATGTGCTGCAGGAGAAGACATACACACCTGAGGGGTGACACTACTGAAACCCTGCCCTGTGCTCTACCAATGGCACAGAGCCAAACCAGTGCCTGTATTTCACGTCATCACTGCACAAAGAAAGAAATTCCCATCACAAGGCAGAGCAACACTGTCAGAGAAAACCCTCAAATCAGTGATGTCCACCTTATCTCCCACCCAAATCCCTGAAGCTGCCTTTCCAAAGCACCTCTGTCAACTTTGGAAAGCCATGTTTCAGGATCCTGTGGAAGCAGAATTCCCAGTGAAAGCAGAGAGACAAAAGAATGGTCAGAAAAGGCAAACAGACAACCTGTGCCATTCAAAGGAAGCAGCAGGTATTTGGACAGTCCTTCCAGCCATGTGGATGCTACTGACCTTCAGCACCTGCTCTAGATTCTCCAGCTTGGTTTGGAGTCCTTGATTCGTCTGAATTACTGAATCCCGTTCCTTAGTCACTAAAACAACCTGCAGCTTCAGGTCAGCATTCTCAGATTCAACCTGAAGAGAAAGGATTTTCAGTGAGCACAAGCAGCCATAGGTGCTCCTTGTAAAAATAACAGAGACCAGTTTATTTCTGTGCTTTCTGCTGGCAATGATACCAAAATCAGGAACCTCCTCTGCCTCAGGTTTTCACTTAAATATATGAGCATTTGTACCAGGCCTCAATGTGTAACAATTTATTTGCACACTGCTTCTCTCCCTAGATTCACCCTCCTTTTGCAAGGAGGAAGAGACTGGGATAGGAACAGACATCATAATGAAGAGATAAAAAAACAAGCACAAGGTCTATAAGCATTTTTAATCCCACACTGTAGGATTAGACATAGACAACAGGACAGAAAACTCAGTAGCCTGCTGAAATCATCTTTGCCTCCTTCACTTACCACAAGGAACTTTTGGTTCCAGGGTGTACTAGGGCTTGACAACTACCAGCAATGCAAGCAAAGACAAACATTTCCACTTACAGCTGTTATTAAATATGTAGGAATCCTTATTCATGGTGGCAAATTGACACATGGGACTGACAAATGACTTTCTAATTCTTGTGCATTAGATTTGTTCAGAGAAGAAGCTGAGAACAGAAGCCAGATCAGCACACAACCATTACTGAGCTGGAAACTTAAGAACAAGCATGTTCTTCTCAGCAGTTTTGCAGAAGCCAATGCTGCCAACCTGACAAAAATACTGCTTTTACCTGTCCTGCCCACCCAGCCTTCTCATTCAGCTGCAAGTTCTCTTCAGCCAGTCGTGCATTTTCACTCTGTACCTCCTGCAGCTGGATCTCCTGTCCAGAAAGAGCAGGAATTACACCAAGGACCTCTGACTTATTCCCCCAGATTCTCCTGCAGAGCAGCTCCATTGCTCCTGTTTTCTGATGGTGCAGGATGCTGGTGGGATGCTGCTCAAGGTCTGGGAAGCAACAGTGAGCAGCACTGCACAAACAGAACCCAGGGCTGGATGATAGGGTTGGATCTGGATGACCTTTAAGGTCTCTTTCAACTCAAACCAGCCTTTGATCTCTTGAGCAAAGCAAAGCAGAAACAGAAGGGAGAAATCCACATGTTCTGCTATGAGCTGCAAAACTTCCCTGGGATTAAACAGGATTTCAGCCAACAAAAAGCACAAGAAAAAGACAGTGGGATGGTGTTGTTACCATTTCAACACCTATCTGGAGTGCCTGTGAAAACAGTTAAGTATTTCCCCAAATTAGCAAAGGCCATGGAATTTCATCCAGTGATTTGTGCAGCTGTATTCAGCTACACAAAGTCTTTTATTTAGCTGAAAGACTAAATAAACAATCCCAGTCTTAAGGGCTGGAGCCCCAAATTTGTGACACTGTTCAAATGAACAGAAACACTGGTGATTCCTTATTAAGAATAAATGAAGAGAATCCAAGAGAGGCACACAACAACTTAGCTCCTCTTCTCTCATTATGCTCATAAACTAGGCAACAAGAACACTTACTAGTTCTTTGCATCTTTTATGCTTTTTCCTCACTTCATGCTCAAGGTTTTCACATTTTTTGCGCTTTTTCTTGAGTTCAGCTTCCTGCACAAAACAAGCAGAAGTAGATCAGGAAGCCCACACTCTTACAATGCATATGAAATTCAAGCCCAGCCTCTCAGACCCAGTGCTGCATTAGTTATCTTTATTTTCTTATGAAAATCTCTTTGTGACAAAGTTAAACAATGTAGAACCCAAGGGAGATTCTTCTGAAAGTCAGGAAAATCAAAAAGAAAACCCCACTATTCCATTGTCCCCCAAACCTTCCATCTGGAAATAATTCTGCTCCCACATGCATGGACTGTTCCTATTTATACACAACAGTAGAGAGGACAAGGTGTGGGGGACAAAACAACACATTTGCTGTATAAAATTTTCATCTTTAAACACCAGCTGTGCTATTTTAGCTCCTATTCCAATTCCACTGACACCTAACAGAGCACAGACATCCTCTTGATCTGTAGCTACTCACTACAGATGGACAGGAGCTGCTAAACCTCCCTGTGCACTGTCTTCATTGCTGGAATAATTCACAAGGGGCACATTCCTCATCCACATCTGTCCCCAGTTCAGATAAGTCTAAACCAAACACAGCACAGAAGCTACAGGCATGTTTCCCTCTCATCTGAGTGTGACATACTCCCCTGCCAGCCAAGCACCTGGACCTGGCACCCAGCAACACTCTGCATGCACATGGCCTGTGTTCTTCTTCCAGTTCCCCAAGCTTTCAACTTTTGCAGGGCAGCTGCACCTAGAAAGACTTCAGTCCCCAAAATCTCTACCTGGACTGCACATATGAAACCCCCAACAAAAATAAGAAAGCAGCACACTCCTTCCCCCAAACCAGGTTCACAACTCACCAGCTGCTGTATCTGTTTGCTGCTCTCCTGGTTTGTTACTGCATTTTTGGGAGGAAAATTTTCATGTCCTTCAGATGCAGGTCCCAGTGGTTGCACACCTGGTTCCACCTGAAAGCCGAAGAGATGCCAGAGAGCTCAGGGACATCCTGAGACTATAGAGCATGCTAAGGGAAGAGGGACTTTCCTGGCAGTACCACCCAGGAGAACAGCACTCCACAGGGAACTCCTGATCTCTGAGCTGCACCACTTGACATGGAGAAAGCTGGACAGCCCACCAGGGATCTCTGTGCTGGCAATTTCCTGGAGCCCAGGGCCAACCAGCCCAGCTTGACTGGAGCGTCTCTGAGGAACAGTGGGCTCCTGGAAGCTCTCAGATCCAAGCTCCCATTTGTGCCTCACCTAATGACCCAATGAGAGGCAGCAGCAACACCTTTCATGGCCCTCCCCAAAGCAACACAGAGGGGAGAAGGGAGGACACAGCCCATAAAGGGCAGAAATAAGTGGAGATGTCAGAATCTAAGGGCAGGGAAGAGCAGACAAACACTATCAACAAATGCAGCATCCCACCTCTGCTGTAGCTGGGAAGGGCTAAAATGGCAGCAGTGCCATGGCTTTTGTGCACCACCAAACCAGATGAAAGGAGACACTTTCTATACACATTTGTACACCAGTTTCTAACAAAATTCCTTTTCATTTGGGTCACAGGCAAACACACGTTAATGCTCTGAATTCTTCCTCTTGGCTGATACTTGAGTTGACATTGTCTGCCTAGAATAAGCCCTGACTGCAGGGCAAGGACTGAGACACACAGATGAAAAAGGGTCTTGATAAGGTTTTAAACATTAACTGTGAAGTTATTTTTGATAAACAGATTTTAGGGACAGATCTTTAAGATCATCAAAGCAAACCTGTACTGTGAGGAAGCAGGAGGACTTTATGAATCCATCTCAGCCTTAGCTTTAGCTGACCTCTCCTCAGACATGGGATTCCTCATTTCACTCTGAACACCTTCAGTGCTGAGGGATCCATGGGATGAGGTCTGAGCTCCCTGTACAGCCAGCCATTAGGGCAGTGTCTAAGCACTATACCTAGGATGTGGTTTTTAACCTGTTTTTGACTTGAGAAACACAGGTTTTATCTCCATCTATATTTCATGGCTCTTATGCTGAAAAACTGAGAGCCCCAAGAGCTCATCACACTCAAGCCCAGGCTACCAAGGATTCCTCATTTTTTGCTGAAAAAAACCCAAATCTGAAATCACCTTCCATGTGAACCTTGTTCCCTATCCATGAAATAAGGTTCACTGCAGAGTCCAACAGTCTGTGCATCAACCAGCACGTGGAAATCCTGGGATCTTCCCAACCCATGGCACCTCAAGGGCCCCAGTGCTTGGAAGCTTTCAGGTCTGCTGTGAAACCCATATTTAACTGAGCAATAGCCCTGTGGAAATATTTCTGAGACTTTTTTTGCTTTTCAATCACCTTTCTCATACTAAGTACCAAACTTGTATTTCAGAGAATCCCAGAATCACTGAGTTTGGAAAGGACCTCCAAGCCCATCCAGTCCAAGCTGTGCCCAATCCCCACCTTGTCCCCAGCCCAGAGCACTGAGTGCCACCTCCAGCCCTTCCTTGGACTTCTCTGAGGATGGGGACTCCAAACCTTCCCAGGCAGGCCTGCCAAGGCCTGAGCCCCCTTTCCATGGGGAAATTCCTGCTGCTGTCCCCCCTGAGCTGCCCTGGCCCAGCCTGAGGCCGTTCCCTCTGCTCCTGTCCCTGTTCCCTGGAGCACAGCCCGACCCCCCCCGGCTGTGCCCTCCTGTCAGGAGCTGTGCAGAGCCACAAGGGCCCCCTGAGCCTCCTCTGCTCCAGGCTGAGCCCCTTCCCAGCTCCCTCAGCTGCTCCTGGGGCTCCAGGCCCTTCTCAGCCCCCTCAGCCGCTCCTGGGGCTCCAGCCTGGGGTGCTCCATATTACAGGGTTCAGCCAAGGGACTGCCAATAGCCTCCTCTCTTCACCAGTGCTGTCAGATTTAGCCTTGCTGACTTATTTTTCAGCCAGAAAATCTTCTGGCAGTGAGGACAGGCTCTTCTGAGTCAGAGAAACAAAACACATGCACGACAAAAGCCATCTTGTCTGACAAAACCTGCAGGATCAGGTGAAAATCAAGGTACAGAAGGGTCATTCAAGGAAGGTAAGGGCAGGGCAGAAGGAAAGAAAATATTTGTGCATCCCTCCTCATCACAGCCAAATCTGGGGGAAAATGTGGGCTGAAATCTCAAACTATGAAGAACAAGGCTGAGAACCTCTCTGAAACTGAACGGTCTATAAGAACTATGGAAGCTAAGAAAATAAAAAGTAACAAACTACCAAGATTATGTAGCATTGACCCCAGGGTTTAAAACCCCCTTTGGCATGAATTGAATCCCTGAGTTCAGCAGGAACTGAATCAGTCCATGCAGCAAGTCACTTCTCCAACATTGCCTCAAGACAAAATACCTGGAAGATGGCAAATGCCATGCTTCAAGAGTATTCCAGAGTCTTAAGCATATTCCAGTAGACATCTGTACAAAGACAGACCAGTACATTTGACACCATTTCTGGGCAAACTGATAGAAACTGCTAAAAAACGCAAATACTTTAAAAAATCCAAACAAATGTCATTGCGGCAGGGGGAAACATATTCACAGATGTATAAAGAGGTTTTTTTTAAAGATGTCAGCAAGTAAGTGGGTGAGGGAGACCCAGTAGGAACGCGCTTGGGCGCTCAGAAGACATTCAGCTGCAGTCCTTTAGCAGGTGTCTGCAGACACTGAGCCAGCGCAGGGCGAGGGGGGGTTTACTCTTGGCTAAATATTCAGTAAAAATAAGAGGGAGGAATAAGAGAGAGCAGGAACTGCTCTGCAAGCACTGATGCAGCAGAGACAGTGATGAGGGCCTCATGACACTGAGTGATTACAGAGACTAATGACGGTTTAATAAAGAGTGCTTAGACAAAAAGGTAAAGAGATCTTCTGGGAAAGGGAAAGAAAACTTCATTATGCTGTCATATAAATCAATGCCACAGTCCGGGATGCTGCTGCACGCTGCTTCCCCAACACAAAACTGACAGAGAAAACACACAAAGGAGGGAGACAAAGATGATGAACAGTGAATAATGGAAGAGGCTGGAAAGAAACAAACAAACAAAAAACAAACAAAAAAAAACCCAAAAAATAAAAAACAAAACAAAACAAAAAACCCCAACACAACAACAGCTGAAGAAGAGGGATTTATAAATCCAGGAGTGACTTGGAAAAGACGGACAAGGAATTAATATTCAGTGCATCTGCTGTAAGAGCCGGGGGGCAATAAACGAGAGCGGCTGGCGGGAAGGTGGGAGGAAGATGCGCAGCCCGATCTCCCACCGGGGGATATGGGATTGTATCACGCTGAAAACACGGCAGGAAACCGGCAGAGCCCCTGGGAGCCACATCCTCCGGAGCCCGGGCTCGGACACCCCTGACGCGCCGCCCCGGGGACTGCGGGGCACAACGGCACCCGCGGCCCGGCCCCGCGGAGGGCCCGGCCCGACCGGCCGCGCTCGGCGAAGCCGCCCCCCGGCGGGGCCCCGGAGCCGCCCGGCGCAGCCCGGCCTTACCTGGCGGCGGCGCAGCCCCGTCCGAGGCCCCGCGGCACCCCCGGCCCAGCGCAGCCCCGCGGGGGCCCGGCCCGGCCTTACCTGGCGGCTGCGCGGCCGCGGCGGGGGCGGCGCCCTGAGGCGGCCCCGGATCTGCCGGGCTGAACCACTGCGGGCGGAGGGGCCGCGGCGCCGGGCCAGGCCCTGTGCGGTGGTGACACCCTCCGGAGCTGCCTCCGCCTGGGGGCCCGGTGCTGGACGGAGCCCAGAGGAGGCCCCGGAGCTGCTCCAGGGGCTGGAGCCCCTCTGCTCTGGAGCCAGGCTGGGAAAGCTGGGGTGCTCACCTGGAGAAGGCTCCAGGGAGACAAGGGATGGAAGGACAGGACACAGGGAATGGCTCCCACTGCCAGAGGGCAGCGATGGATGGGATGTTGGAAAGGAATTCCTGCCTGGGAGGGTTGGGAGGCCCTGGCACAGGTTGCCCAGTGAAGCTGTGGCTGCCCCATCCCAGAAGGCGTCCAAGGCCAGGTTGGACAGGGCTTGGAGCAACCTGGGATAGTGGAAGGTGTCACTGCCCATGCCAGGGGGTGGAATGAGATGCACTTTTAAGATCCCTCCAATCCAAACCATTCTATGATTATCTAAAGAAGAAACATTACCTGCTTTCCTAGGCTGAAAAACACAGCGTGGGAGCCCTGTGCTAGGGAAAACGAGCAGGACTGAGCTCCTGGCATGGCTCTGTGTCCCGGTGCTGGTGTGGGCTGCCAGCAGCATCAACATTCCTCCTCACCCTGAGACCTGGTGCTGGAATGTGTCCCTTTGGAAACCAGCACTGCACCTATTTGCCGTGTATATGAACCACAGCCCTCACCTTCTCCAAGTGAAGTTCCCTAAGAACAGCAATTAACTGAGTCATTAAATAGCCAGACTTTCCGATCGCTGACCCACTCGTCTCACCTCCCTGTGAGCTCTCCCTCCCAGCACTGAGTCTCCCAAGGCCTCCTTTGGTTGAGGTGCATCTTTGAGGCAGGAATTGGTTGGTCCTGGACGTGCGGCAGCACTGGGCAGGGCACTGCCTGAGCTCACTTTGGAGGAACGCAGACACTCCTTGAAATTCTTGAGCGCGATCTGCCTCTGGAGCCGCAGCACCTCTCGCTGGGATTCCCGCAGCAGGCGGTCGAACTCGATGATGTTCAGGCAGCGAGGGTCATCCTGTGGGAAACCAACCATGGCACCATGGCACTGACAAGCTCCAAAAGGTGGGACATCTCACATTTAACATGCAAACTCCAAAAGATGAGAGACTGGGAAAACCCAGCCTCAACCCACCCAGGTAGTGTGGCACACATGCATGGCTGATTCCTGGGTCTCCAAAGCCTCAAAACTTGCTTTACATCCTTTATGCAAAAACATTATTCCTTGTCAAGATGAAACCCGGCCTGTAATGCTCCTGCAGCTCTCCCAGCATGATGTGCAGGGCTTTTCCAAGCATGGGCCATCTCATCACATGCCAGTAGGGAGCGTGGCAGGACAATGTAATTTCACAGCCCAGCCAAACCAGAGCTCTTGCTGTTTTCTTTACTCCTTGGTGTGGGTGCTGGCAAGCACTTGGCTTTGAGAGGTTGCAGGAATGAAGAACATCTGGGATTTGGTCAGTTCTTTCTCAGGATAATATTTGGTTTCCTAACATTCTTGATTTCTCTTTTCTCAAGATAGTACATGTGATGGACACCTGTCTATAGCACAAAGGGTCAGTCCCATCCACACATGACCCAAACACAGCAGCTTTTGAAAGGAACCAGCACAATCTGACTCTCATAAAACTGGGGAGAATATGTCACCAGCTTGTTTGATTCTTCAAAGGTTTCCTGATTTCAGGAAGCTGAAGAAACGTGTCCCTGCATGTCCATACGTACAAAATCAGGTTATGAAAAACCTGTCTTTAAAAATCTGCTGCTGAGGAGACATTGTTCATTCCCCTGGTAAGCTCCTAAACCAGAGAGTTCCAGACATAACTGGTATCCAGAACAAATTTAATCTGCTTCCCTGTTTGATTCTTCTTTGCTCTAAAAATAGTGTGTGCTTTATAAATTCAATTTGTGGAGAGAACCATGGTTACTCTCACGCTGCAATGGGGAAACTGAGGCAGCATTAATGGGAACTGATTATAGATTCAAGAAGTGAGCAGCTGGGCCCCCTCTCTGCCAGCTCCATGTTCAGGCTATCAGGGTAGTAGTTCTTTAAACAAAATTGGCTGGGGCTATGTATAAAATCTCCCTTCCCCACCACAAAAAGGCAGCTATTCCCAACAGACAGCCTCTGAAGCCTGGGGGAATAAGGGAGTAGAAAAAAGCTGAGTCCTCCCCTCAGTTTCTATTGTACCAATCCCCTGCAGCTGTTCCCCCCAGTCCTTCCAAGAACCCATGCTGCAAGAAATTGCAGCCTGGATTTAGCTGGAGCTGGGTTTGGTTGGAAGCAGATCACGGAGTATGATCTCAGGAAATTATTTTATTCCATCCTAAGATCCCTGGCTTTGCAAAACAAGGCCAATGCATTTGCAGCCCAGGGTGCAGGTTGTGAGTTCTGCTGCTGCCAGGGAACTGAGTGCATCCGTTTCATTGCTACTGAAAATTTTCTACTGATTTAAATACCCAAGATTAAAATTGATTTGGTTACAAACTCTTGAGTGTGCACATCATATCTCTGCATAAAACACCCTTCATTGGCATAATGCATTTTGCATGCTGCAGACAGATTAGGGGAATTTGGAATTTTAAGTAGCTGGAAATTAAAATTTAATGAGCGGTTTGCCTGGAAGAGAAATGGGAAAAACAAGATCAGACAGAATGATCTATATTGCTCTCTTTCCTGTGGATTCCCTGCTCGGGCATCAATGTCCTGGTTGCTGGTGCCACAGACAGGGTCAGCAGGGACAGGGTGTTCACCCAGGTCAGCCTAGGAAGGCACTGACTGAATTTGTCAGCCCTGGGAGTTGCATCCATGTGCTTTGCCTTGGCCAGGAATGAATCTTGCTCACCCACTTCTGTCACATTCCTTTGCAATCTGTCACACCTGTCCCTAGCAGGTTCAGGTTGCCCAGCACACTCTGCTAGGAAAATCAGAGTGCTTTGGAAAGGGTCTGTTCCCCTTTCTGTGGGGGCCTGAGCTGAGAAATCAAAGGAATAGGAAGGAAACTTCTTGCTGACACTGTAGAGCACAGAAAGACCTGGACAGGTTTGTCCTTTGGTTTAATGCCAGGAAAGATCAATAGGGCAGCTCTGTACAAACACCAAATACATACACCCCATTGTTCTAAACCTGACTAGATCTACATTAGGGAAAGACTGAGAATCCACCTTCAAATCTGTAGTTAAACTGAACATATGGGGAGGTCAGGGACAAAAATAAAGCTATTTTCAGTGAGGAAGTATTTGTCACCTAAATACCACTTAAGTAGGACAGGTAGAAGTGCAAGGGTTCAGCTCAGCTGGGGACAGGGAGATAGGGTGTCACTTGACCACATTTACATTACCAAAACAGGGGGAAACCAGCACAGGCCCAAACGTTACTGAGATCCTTTGGAGATTTGAACTGACCTAAACTGCAAGCATCCATTTTGGAATTCAAAGATGCAACTCAGATGCAACTTAGAGCAGGTTGCTTTAGTCACCTTGAGTGGGAACCACCTCACCCAGCTCCAGCTCTCTGCAGAGGCTCCTTTCAGAACTGTCACAGAGAAGAGCTCTGACCAGTCGTAGATCTTGGGATGAGCTGAATTACCACTTTATCCCACCATTTATGCCACTAAATTACCACTTTGTCCCACCATTTATATTGGCATGGCCTGTGCTGGTACTGAGGGGAATGCAGATCACCAGCTCAGGAGCAGACACTAGCACTGCAGATGGCTTCATGAACACCCAGCCCCGCCTGGTGATTTGTAGCCATCACAATAAACATGTCAGGAGGCTCTGAGTTATCCCCAGTCCCATGGTGGCTGTGACTCCTCAGAAAGATGCAGCTCGAAGCTTGAGATCTAGACTGGTTTTTGGGAATGTGCTTCTCAAAGAACTGCTTTGAAAGGAGGCCCTGCTTCTACAGCTTGCTTGCAGCTCAGCCCTTTGAAAAGTCACCCTGTGTCTGTGGCTTCTTGGGGGTTTCCAGGGAAGGAGTTTTAGTCACTGCTGGAAATGGCAGCTCAGATCCATGAACTGATGGAGAGACAAGCAGGGTGTCCCCCAAGGCACTCTTCTGGAGAGATATGGACAGTCTTTGCTACACACTCCCTCAAGTGTCCCCACTCAGCTTACACTCCCCTGTTTTCAGCCTCCACTTGAGACTAATTCCCCCCCACCACTTCCCAGAGCTTGGTTTCTATCACTGCTGTTGCGCTTGTCCCCAGTGGAGTGATGTCCCACCAAGTGTCTCACCTTCCCTGCCAGGAGTTTGGCCTGCAGTTCCCGGCATTCCTGCTGCAGAGCTTCAATCTGCTTGTCTTTTGCCAGGAGAGCACTGGCTTGCTCTGTCAGGTCCTTGGCACGCTGGCGGGCAAATGCCTTTTTGCACAGTTCCAGGCTGGAGCCCTTCAGAGGCATCGGAGCAGTCACCTGCACCAGAGAGCAGTGAGGTGTGTTTGTGTGTGATAACCACCACCTCAGCACCCCTTGGTATTCAACAACCACCATCCCATCACCCTTTGGCATTCCTTAACCACCACCCCATCACCCAGCACAGGCAGCACTGTCAAAAAATGCAGCCTGGCCCCATAGGACAGACAAACAGAGCAGCAGGACAGACCTATGGAAAAGTAGAAAAGGAAAGGCTGGATGGAGAAGTGGCTCAATGAATAGGTGGGAAGGACAAGGTACAGCCAGCAGGGGGGCTGCAGGCAGGGCAAAAGTGGGTAGGGGAAGGAGAGAAAACCAGGATGAGGTAAAAAAGACAAGAGAAGACAGCAGAGAGGTGGGGAGAATGGTAAGAAAGATGAGCATGGGATCAAATATAGCATGGGATCAAGGGCAGAGGTGGCCAAACCAGGAAGAGAAACAGAGATTCCATGGGTTTCTAGTAGGAAAGAGCTTCTGCATGGGTGGGCAGAAGGTAGAGGGAGAGGCAGAGGCTAAGGAGAGCCCAGCCAGGGCCAGTGCAGCCAGGGAGGACTGGGAGAAAAGCAGGACTGGAGAAAACGTAGTTCAGGTTCACATGTTGCCTGGGAGGGAGAAAAGCATAAGATGGGGATGGCAGTGTGTTTAGGGAGAGTGGGGCAGGCAGGGACAGGCAGATGGCTGAGTATCGGCTCTGCCCAGGCAGACTCCCTGGGATGTCCCCATCCCTGGAGTTGGCTTTCCCACTGGGTACCAGCACCACAGACTTGGAGGAAGGGGCAGCTCAAGTCCTCTGTTCATCCTAGCCCTATGGGCAGTGAGGATACATCCAGTTCCTGGGTTTATCCAACCCTGCCTCTCTCTGCCCAGCTATTTTCATCTGCACAAAGCCTGACAGTCTGGGAAGGGGATCCTCTGCTGCCAGATCAGCCATACAGAATCCTCTGTGCAAAGTTTTCTTCCCCAGGTCTTCCCAAGCATCTCATGCATGTGCAGAAGCTGTGTGACCATGGCTCCACAGGACCTGGGTACCAAGCACAGGAGGGATCTGGTGCCAAATTGACCCCAGCTCCTCAGGCCCCTTCTCTGGCTGTACCTCCAGCCCCCTCTCCAAAAGGCACAGCCACCCCAGCACTTGCTGCCGTCAGAACACGTGGGCCAGCACAGGAGCCCAGTAGTCAGCTCTCCAGGACTTGCACAGGCCCTAAACTGCCCCCACCCCAAAGTTTCACTGGGGAAACAAATAAAACAGTATTTGTATAGGTGCTGGAGGATCTGCATAGTATGTCAAATGGTTTCTCTCAACATAGTATCTGACAACTCCATCTGTTGCCCTGCAAGTACCAAAACCCCGTGACAGACGAGCCACACAGTGCCTGGGGACAGAGAGGGCAGCAGTGCCAGGAAATCCCCCTACCTTTTCTCCAGCACAGCTTTCACTTCCTCCTTTCTACCCCAAATGGCTTGAATTCCCTATCACAATCCCTGCTTTCCTTCAGGAAGGTGTGGCCAAGATCCCATACCCTCCCACAGCCACCTCCCACTGCTGCTGCACCATGTCACACACTCCAGGGATCACAACAAGCTGCTGTTGGGTTGGAAAAGGCAGAAGCCCTGTGGCTTGCACAGCATTTCCAGCGAGGTGTGGATGGGACAGAGCTGCCTCTCACCCCTTCCTGTTTTGCTTCACCGCACTCCTTTTCTAATTCAAATCCTTCCTGTTTCTTTTTGATGAAGTCAGATGAAATATTTTCATGACTTGCCCAGAGAAAGCTGAGTTAATTACCTTAAACTATGACCTTACAGTAAGAAACGAAGCAGGAAGAAATTCCTCAAACCAGCCCCCAAGAGGAGTAGAGAAGCTGGCGATAGCTGGGGTTGGTGATTCTTGCTCTGCTATGACATGCAAAGCATGTTTGCTGTAGGTTTAAGAAAAAGGGAAAGGCAAGGCCTTTCTAGCTCAATGGAAGCAGAAAGCCAAAGGTCCTGGTGGTGAGGTGCTCTCCCAGCCCAGGTCCCAGCACCCACCACTTTGAGGTTTGCCTCCTGGAGCTTCCGGGCCCTCTCCTCCAGGCGCTTGGCGATCACTGCCAGCTCCGCGTTCTTCCTCTTCAGGTGCTTCACCTTCTCCTCTGTCTGGGGGAAGCAGCTCCTGCGCTGGAGAGCAGAAGGACAGGTTGGAGGTGAAGCCTTTGCTCAGGAGCCAACATCTTGGCCTCTACCTGACCTGTGGAGAGCACAGAGGCCTTTTCCTGGCCAGGGCTTGGCCTGTTCTCCTGGAACTATCCCAACCATTGAACACCAACCTCTGTTGCCTCTCCACTCCCTGAAAACTGTGTTTTCCTGGTATTTTTGTTAATGTAACCTCTCAGTCCCCATAAGATGCCCTTCACCCCACCCCAGACCATCCCACTTGGTCCCTCTCCATCCACATCTCTGTTGCAGGCCCTGCTAGGACTCAACATGTCTCCAGCATCAGGGTATCCTGGCCACCCACCCTTTGGGCTTTCTCTTCCAGAGTCTTCTCAGTTTATTTCCTCAGGATTATTGGACTCAACACATTCCTGAGGATTTGTACTGTACCACCACAACAAACTTATCTGTGTCCTTTCTGTCTTGACACCAAAGCATGAGCAGGAGAAGGCAACAAAGGACTTTATGATATTTGCAAAGCAAATTTCCCTTTTCTTCCTATTGATTCTGTTCACTCTTAATCCCCTTTTATTTGTTATCTGTCTGTTCCAATAAGCTGCCTCTTGCCAATGGCTCCTTCTCCCAAGGTCAAACCCACATGTGTTATGCTGTCTTTTCACATCAGCAGAAACGTCAGGTTGACTGATCCTCACGATTATTTCCCTCCCTGCCCCTGTGAGAGTGCACCATGGGTGCCTGGGCTGGAAGGCTGAGGCTGATTTTTGAGAGTCAAAATTTGACACACAGGCTTGTGCTTCACTAAAATACAGATGATTGATAAGGGGTAACTCCTCGGGGTGCAGGTCATGCTGAATTTGTGCTTTTAGTGTAAGAAAATTATCTCAAATAAGCATTTTGAATGGGGTGATATGAATCTGAAATGCTGAGCAATCAAATTTACCCAGCATGGCTGGGCTGCACCCCCACACTGCAGGGCTGGGTAAGGGGTGATGCTCTCCAGGGAGGATGCAGGAGAGGAATATCCCCTCTTTCCTGAGAGTCCTGGCTAGCCCACCTGGGCAGTCAGGGATGAGGGAGGGGGCAGAAGGCAGACGGCCCAGGCTGTGGCAGCCTGGCTTGGCTTTGGGGTGCAGCTGGGGACGACCTTGGTGCTGGGCTCTCATGGGAGCAGGGGGCAGTGCTGCACTGTCACCCACAGACAAGGCTGAGTGAATCAGTATTTCTGCTTTTCCAGTTAAAGAGGAAACAAGAGTGACTTCCCCTCCTCAGCCCAGCCCTGCTTAGCACTGCAGGGAAAGCTCCAGCTGCAGCTAATGGCTGCAGCATGAAGGCATCCAGGGGACTCATAGCACCCGACCTTCTTTGTCCTCTGGCCCTGGCCAGATTATCCCATGAGCTCAAGAAGCATTTGGACAATAGTCCTGCACATGGTGTGACTCTTGGGGATGGCTCTGTGCAGGGCCAGGAGCTGGACTCGATGATTCTTGTGGGTGCCTTCCCATTCAGCATGTTCTGTGATTCTGTGATCTCTTAGAGTTGGCAGCAGACAGCAGCTCTCTGTGTCCAGCAGGACTCCCTCCCCACAGACCATCCCATGCCAGCATCTCCTGCTCACCAGCAAGCTGTTCTCCTCGGCCAGGCTGGAGCAGCGGTGCCGCAGGTCCTCCAGTGCACTCAGGAGCTTTGTGTTCTGGCTCACAAGGAAGCTGTAGTCAGCCCCGCTCTGCAAAACAGTATGGAAAGGCAAGGCAGGGCTTCACTGCCTGGGGCAGCTCCTGCAGGGCCACAGGGCTTCACCAGGGGCAGTGGCAGAGGGGCTGCAGCCTCACATCAGCCCCAGCCCTGTGGTGAGCCTGGCCTGGCTGTGCCAGTGGCTGGCAGGGTCGGGGTGCTGGTGCCAAAGGGTGGGATGTGGGGGCTGGTTTTAAGAGGAGGCAAGGAGCTGCATGTCCACTGGGGGGACAAGTGGCCTTTGAGGCCACCTGGAGGGTGACAGCTGCCATCTCCATAGCTTTAAGAATTCTTTCAACTTCCACCCTGGAAAAAAGCCCAGACCCTTCTGTTGTCCTGAGCCATGGCACCATCCAAACTGGCTCAGGTGAAACATGAGCAGAGCCAGCAAGACCCAGGCAGGCAGAATGCAACCCCTGGCACCCCAGGAATGTGTGCTTCTCCCCATGGCTAAGGGATACAGTGGCCTCCAGTACCACATGGCTTTGGAGGCAACCAGGCTTCCTCACCCTCTTCTCCACACCAGCACTCGTGTTTGGCCCAGGAACCAGAGCCCAGATCATCCTCTCTGTGTCAGCCTTGGCTCCAAAAGAAGGTGACATGCAAGATTCTTTGCAAACATCACTTTCATTTTGCCACCTCAAAAGCAGCAGCAGCAGCAGCTCTGCCAGGACCTGTATATAGAATTTTGTGGTTGCTGCTTCCTGCCCAGAGCAGCTCGCCACACGCTCTCTACCGGAGTCAGCTCCCAGCAAAGATTTCTGGGCCTTAGCAAAGCTCAGAGCTGAGCTGCTGCTTCACAGCTGCCACAAGGCAGTGCCTTAGGAAGGTCCAGCAGGTTTTCCCAGCAGCCAGGCAGGTCTTGCAGGACCCACTCCAAGAGCCCAACAAGTCTCTGCTGAATGGCCGTGACCTTCTCAGTGCACATAGCTCTGCCCTACAGTTTTCCAGCCAAAGCTACTGGGGAAACATCTCTCACTCCCAAAGGAATGCTGCCCAAGCTTTCTTGGTAGCAAGAGCTCAGACGGGAGTTCAGCTCTAGGAGGTCTGAGACTGGCTAAAACACATTACACTTTGGAACAATTCTGGTTTCTCCA
This sequence comes from Melospiza melodia melodia, assembly GCF_035770615.1. Classification (NCBI taxonomy): domain Eukaryota; kingdom Metazoa; phylum Chordata; class Aves; order Passeriformes; family Passerellidae; genus Melospiza; species Melospiza melodia. The sequence continues at coordinate 3,434,994 of NC_086214.1, forward strand.
TTGTGTCCATTGTAGAGATAGGGCAGGAGACCAGTGCCACAAAGTCCTTCCCACTGAATTCCCCAGCGTGGTGCCATGTTCATGGCTCTCCCAACCTCTCACACCTGTATGGAAATGCCTTGACAAAGCAGGGAGGGAAAACGCAGCTGAAAGAGGCTGAAAACAACAACTACAAAAAAAAAAAAAAAAAAAAAAAAAAAAAAAAAAAAAAAAAAAGAAAAAAAAAATCAGAAGACAACACCCAGCCCTTCCCATCAGCCTCACATGGTGTCCCCAGTCCCATCAACCACTTGAGACACCAGGATATGACGTGCCACAGGCTGACAGACTTTTGACAGAGTGGTTTGTAGATGCCCACCCTCCCCACAGATATCCCAGGTTTGTGAAAACTGGAGTGAAATGCCCCATAGAAGGAGACTGTACTGCTACCCACAGGTTGCAAAGGAAGAATACATCTTCCTCTATCTGTTCCTGAAGACACCACACTGCAGCACTTGGGTGCCCTCTCCTGCTCTCCAACAACTTTGGGCCACTTCCAGAGATGATGAGACCCAGGAACAAAGGAAATCCCTGAACCCAGCATCACAGGGATGCCAGGAACTTCTCCTGGGAGCCATGTGCAACAGCACTGTGCCCAGTACCAGCTCCTGCAACATCAGTCCTATCCCTGTAGCTTTACAGGTACAGTGAGGTGTCCCAGAGACCATTTCCTCCATCACCAGCTACATGAACAACAAAGCACTTCCTCAGCCTGGGAATCCACACAGGGGGCACTGCAGATGACAAAGGGGACAAAACAGGGCAGGTTCATGGAGAGAGGGGTCCTTCCAGGATCTCCTGTCCTGTGCATGGCAGCGCCTCAGGCGTGTCCCCTGCTGCCACCCCCAGAGCCAAGCAGGCAGCCCTGCAATGAAGTCAAAGTGCATTATTTCCATCTCTTTGCCACAGCCAAGAGACCTGAAAATTCTTGTCTGTGGTTGCCCTGAGACAGGGCGAGCACCATGAGCCGGCAGCCTGTGTGCTGGGATGGGAGCAGGAGAGCTTTTGAGGAGGAGCTGATGTGCTGCTGCCTCCCCCAGCAGCTGGCCAGGACTTCTGACATCAGCAGCATGGGCTTTCAGTAGGGGACAATCAGCACCTCCAGCATTTGAAATCCCATTTCTGCAGCCAGAAACCATTTCATTAGGGCAAGATACAAAGGCACATAACCTCTCACCCCCACCATGCCAGGCTGTCCCCAGCTCAGCCCAGGTTTCGTGTCACGACTCCGGAGCCCATGACATGGCAAAGGCTGGCATGAACCTTCCCATTCTGTGGATGTGGCAGCCTCCCCAGGCAAAGTGCCACGGAGCAGTGTGGTTGTGTGCTCCAGGCTGGGGCCAGGCACGGGGCCAAGTGTCCCCTGTGCCAGCACGTCCCTCTGCGGCCGCAGCTCCTTGGGGCTTTGCCCAGAGAGGCACAAGGGACAGCAGCAGCAAGAAGACGTGGAGGCAGGAGATCCTTGCTGTGCCAGGACGTCTGTCCCGCGCGGAGACCTCACTGCCACAAAAGCTGTGCCAAACCTTCCTGCTGGCTCTGAGCCAGTGCTGGCTGCGTCAGCTGAGCCCTCCTCCAAGACCACGGAGAGCCTGGAACCGAAGGGCTGTCTAGACGTCATCCCACGCTCATTAAACATTCATTTCCTATAATGAAATGGCTTTTAATTTATCAACCGCTCTGCAGTTCCTTAAGGATCCCGCACTGCACGGCGCAGCCTCGCTGCTGCCTGCACTCAGGGCTCCCATGGTGCCTTTCATGGGGAGCTGGAAGAAATCATTAGGTAGGAGAGACACAGAGGCTCCCCCCAAAGTGACTCATCCAGATGAAGACATACAGAAGTGTCAGCAGGAGCTGGAGTCCAAATGCATTCCTTGGTCAAGGAGGTTTTCTGTGAGCCAAGGCAGAGCTGACACCATGGGGCAGCAGAGAGGGTCTCTGGGCAGCCACATTCCCCAGATCAGAAGCATCCTTGGCCACTAAAAAATTAACCTAAAAATTAACACAAGTGACATGGTCTTTTGCCACAGGGAAAGTTTCTGAAATGAGAGGAAGGCAGGAGCAGAACAGCAGGGATGCTGAGGGAGGAGAGCAGCAGGCACGTGGCTTTGAAGCCTGCGTTTCATCTGTCATCTCTTTTGGCAGGTAGAGCCCAAAGTTTCTACAAGATGCATTGAAAACAGCAAAGAAAGAAAAGCCTCAGCATGGCAGCTGCCAGAAAACTGCTGCTTTTTCACCTGAAAGCTTCAAATGGATTGGAGAGCTGCAGCAGCTTTTGCAGGGAGAGGTGCCCAGCCAGGCTGTTAAATGGGTCATGCAGGCAAAATCCCTCTGGAGCACCTAGCATTCAGCACAGCCCTTAAAGTCCTGCAGAAAACTTGCAGGAGGCCATTGGGGGACAGTAAATCAGGCATGCACTGCCTGCAGCCACGCTCTGCAATGCGGCTGGGGCAGCGCTGGCGCCGCAGCACGGCCTGGCACCCACCTGCCCAGGGCTGCCCAGCCAGCCCCGGGGAACAGCCAGAGTCTAAACCCAGCCAGGCTCTGAAAGCCCTGCTGAAAGCCAGACAGGGAGGAGGAATTTACCAGGTAGCCCCGTGAACAGGAGGTCTCAGGTGGCCTTAGGAAACAGGCAGGCACACAGCTGATTTGAAAACATACCTAATTTGAGGGTGTAGAAACCACGCACAATTTAAAGGTGTACAAACCACTGACAATTTCAAGATGTCCTGATTTCTCCACCTGCAGCTGATCCAGGGTCCAGTTCCTAGGTTTGCTTTGCAGGAGCCATCTCTGAATACAACCCCCCTCTGCAGACACCTTGCAGAGTGACCCAGGTGAAGCTATCCCAGCTCTCCTGCTATCTCGGATATATTAAATCAACCACCTCTCCTTCATTTGAAATCATTGTCCCCAAGCCTCCACCATGCCAAAGCCCTTTAGCTGTTCATTCCACCTGACTTTAGTAATTAGTTCCCTTTAATTCTCAATCCTCTTCACTTGGAAATGAAGCCTGTCATTGCCAATCCATTTTCTTCTCTTCCAGACAGTTTCAAGGGAATCAGCCACCGCACAGGACAAAATTATTTTCCATAGGCTGCTCTTTTGCAGTGCCCTCACTGCATGTTAAAAGCAAGACAAAAATAGCCTCACCTCCTGTTGGGTCAGTGAGCAGAGCCAGCCCCAGAGCTGCAGCACAGCGATCAGCCAGCACATCCCCACTCAGGGAACAGGGACAGTGCTGCAAAGCCATGGGAGAAGTAAGAGACATGCCTGGGATGAAGCTTGATCATCCTGCCACTCTGGCAGGCAGTGTGTCCCACTGTGCTTGTCCTGCTTCCTTCCTGCATTTTGCACCGTTCCTGGTTTCAGACACAAACATCTCTGTTGTGCCTTTGCCTTTAGGGCACTTCCCCACAGCCCTGTGTGCTGCCAACTCCCTTTCCATCAGTCAGCATTTTCTCCTGCTGCCCATCCCTCTTCCAGACTACTACTTGCCCTTATTTATGTGATTTCCTCATTTATCTGATTTTTATCACCCCATGTAACAAATTCATGGAAGAAAAAATCCATCCAAGGCTATTAACTTCCAAAATCCTGCCTCCAGCATGAGGAGTGCTGGACCCATGAATTGGAAGATATTGAGGGAATATTCAGGGGAGCAGTCACTATACATTTGCTGTTTCTCTGAATTTCCCCAGGCGTCCTCTCCTGCACACGCTCTGACCACTGCCAGCTCTTCATATGCTCCTGACTGGATGTTTAAAATGAGATGCAGCTGAAATTGGAGTCTTGAAAAAACAGGTTTTCTCTATCTTAAAACCCTCTCTGGAAGCACCAATATGAATCCCAGGAACACAAATTGAGCTATTCCAGGAGAATAATCAGCTCAATAGGCCTGATGGACCTGGCTCACTGTCCTTTGATGAGCTCAGCTTCTCCAGCCTCCCAACCATGGAGAAATTAATGTTCCTGCAAAACTGAGACAGGGAAGAGTGTGAATGGAAAATAAACTCCCAAGGCAGAGGATCAGCTCTCCAAAATCCAAGGCTGCAGCTGGGTTCAGAGTGCAATGCGACAATTCCTCACGTTTGACAGCAAATCCAAAAGGCATGAGGATTTGCAAGGAGATGAGAGAAAATGACACTGAAATACCTCATGGCTGCTGGGAAGGTGATTCTGAAATGCTCCTGAGGCGCTGCACATGTCATTCTTCATCCTTCACCATCAGACAGAAAAAAGGGCAGGGAATTGTGAGGAATGAGGGTTTGGAGAAGCCATGGGCAGCACTGGCAAGGGACAGGTGCTGCTCAGGGTGCAGGTTTTCATCTGCCTGGACACTGCTGGTGTTGCCAGTTCTTTTGTGTGGCCAGTTTGCTCCTGGTCCTGCTCTCCAGTGGCTATGGAGACGTGTCCCTGCTTCCAGATGGCCACGACCCACCTGAAGCAGAGGCATGACGAGGTCTGTGTGGCCCTGGACAGGCTTTCCCCAGCTGTGACCCAGCTGTCTCTGTGTTAAGCACAGAGTGTTTTGCAACCCCAGGCTGTGTGCAGCCACAAACTGCAGCTGATCCATCAGATAACCTGCAGCAGCACCGGGTTGTGCAACACTCCTCAAGTACAGGAACATCACCCTCCTGCTCTTGGGCCACTGTGTGACCCCATCCCATCCCTGTGGTCCCCTGCAGGGTCTTTGCCCCCTACACACCTTGTAAGAAAGATATCTGCATTTTGTAAGGTGAAAAAGAGGTACAAAGCCTGTTCTCCCAACTACCCTTTAAACACTGGTGTACAAGTGTCTCCCTTTTCTCTTACCAGCGTCCAGAAAGATTTGGCCAAGCTCCACTCTTGGTAAAGCAGGACTGTGCTCATCCCCACTGCACTCAGGGGACGTTGCTGTTTCACTGCCTGCCTGGGGAACGTGTGGAAGACAGGCTGTGCACCATAAAACCTGGTCAGGCTACAACATTCTGAAGCCAAGACAGCCAAGCTGTCTTTTTCCCCCACTGCAGAATTTTCTGGGTGCTGCTGAACAAATCATTGAATCTGCAGAGAAGTAGCTCATGCAACACTATTTCCACTATATTAAAAAAACTCAAAATGTAGAAGATGTGGGAAGCAATGTGTGAAAAACTTCAGTGAAAACACAGAAAGACTTCGCAACCTCCACTGCTGTGTACTCATGCACATTGCAAATTATTTGAGCTAAAACATGGGTACTGGCTTACTATAAGACATTTTTGTTGCTTAGCTCTAAGCAGAGGTCAGTCTGCAGCTCCCAGCACTGCAGGCTCAGGCCCAGACCACCCTGAGCTCTTTGCTGAGCATCTGGACTCTTTCTGGATGCCATGGGTCAGATAATTCTATTTTGTGAACATGCAAAATACCCTAAAGTCCCTGGTGAAGAATGATAAAATTTTATTCTTTCCAGGTTTGGTGTTTGATGGCTGGAGTAAGGAAGATTGTTCTCTGATATCTCATCTTTCCTGTAACAGAAACTCTAATCCAGAGAAACACTCCCAAGAAAGGCATGAGGAGACTTCTGCCTTCACCCTGGGAAGCCACTGAGCTGCAGCTCAGTCAATCCCCTGCCCATACAGAAGAGCCACAGACCTCTAAGACGATCATGGCTTGCAAAGTCAACACCAGCTCTCCTCCCACAGAGCCTCGGCAGCAACATCCTGATCACAGGTGTGCTTTGATTAAGTGGAAATACTTGATTCCTCAAGATATGCAGCTCTGAAGAGGTGTATTTGCTCTTCCACCTCGCAGAGTACATCAGGGAGCCGAGGGGCAGATTTTGTATGTACAAGTCAGTTTTTGCCCAGAAATCTGCACTGCAGTTTCTCACCCACTTCTTCCCATTTTCCAAATCACTGGAAGCTTCCCAGGGGCCAAGAACACATTTTATTTTGGGTCACATTGGCTAAAATCCTGCTGCAGTTGCCCAGGCTATGGCATGATTAGATAGGAAGGAATTGTTCCCTGTGAGGGTGGGCAGGCCCTGGCACAGGGTGCCCAGAGCAGCTGTGGCTGCCCCTGGATCCCTGGCAGTGCCCAAGGCCAGGCTGGACAGGGCTGGGAGCAGCCTGGGACAGTGGGGTGGGACTGGATAAGCTTTAAGGGTCCACCCAACCACTTTGGGATTTTGTGATTCGAGGTTGGCATCAGTGCTCTTGCTCACCTTGGTCATGGTCTGGCAATGGCCAATGGCAAGAGGGTGTCACAGCCCTGTCCCAAATCCAGTTGATCTCCACCAGCCCAGAGGAGCCAAGGACACAGCAAGGAGGCACTGCTTGGTGTCACTCACCCTCCACATCCCACACAAGTGACCTGGCCAAACCACTTGGACATGTCTTTGCACAGAAGGCATGAGTTTAATAAAAAAAAAGAGCTAAAATGAGCACAGTGTCACTTTGCCTTGTTTTCCATTCATTCCTACAAATAGAGAGGCACTGGCTCTCCCTGGCAGGCAGCTGCCTGAGATGGCCATGCATCCATAGTGCTGCAGCAAACAGCACTAAGGCATTTGCATGAGGCTGTGCACTGCCAAGCCAAGGAAAATTAATTTACTCAGATTTTGAGCATGATGGAATACAGCCTTTTAATTGGGATTGCAAGAGGTGGCAAGAACCGGCTCCATGGCCCAAGTTCTCCCTGTCCTACTGCCATCTTTCATCCTGCTGACCTCCCCTTCCCAGTCAAGGGTGCAGCTCTACACACCCTCAGACACTAAATGAACAGCTTTCCAGCTTTGCCAATGGAAAATTTGAAGCTCTTGAAAGACCACAAATTCCTGCAAAAGGCACTGAGCTTATCATTAAATGCAGCTTGGCCTGAGCAAGCTGTGTCTCTGCGTTGTTTTATTAGGCCCCACTGGGACCGACACGTTTTGGTGTTGGTTTTTTTGTTTTGTTTTGGTTTGGTTTGGTTTTTTTTGCAGCTATTTAAATTCTTACTCACTGGAAGGCTCCTTGAGTTAAGCATTTTCAGTTGGGCTTACAGATTTATTGAATATTCTCAGCTCCACATGACCTCAAGGAAAGCTGAGGCTAGGATTTTAAGAAATTCAAATCCAAAGCAACCTCTTGTGATTGAGAAGAAATCACAGGAACCAGCTCAGAGCACCCTAACTGTGCCCCTTGCCTGTGTGGCTCTGGGATGGGAACAGGGAATGGTCAGCTGCTGAGCTCATCCCTTCCATGAGTGATCTGGGGAGCTTGGGGAGATGAGTAATCTGGAAGGGAAGGATGCAGGGAATATGCAGAAAGTGAACAGTTTGATCCTCTTCCCTTGTCCAGTGTAGGGCACCAGGAGGGAGCCTTCCCTTCTGCAACCCACTCCCAAATTCCAAACTCTGAATTTTCCAGGGCCAAAGCAGATCCTGCTGGAGCAGCAACCCCTGGGAGATGCAGGCAACTGAGCTCTTGTGGGAAGTGCTCTAAAATCCATCTGACAGCATTCTGGGAGCTTTCCAATTTCCAGACAGACTGTATCTGTGCCACTTTAACCCCATTCTTCCTACACAGACAATGTTTTTCTCCTCTGATATTCATTATTTGGATTGGGATCCCACCCCTGCAGTGCCTGGAGATTCTCAGCAGCAAAGTAATTTCTTATGTCTCATGTCCACACAGAAATTTTGGGAAGCAGGACCAGAGCAATTCCAAAGGCCCAGGAGGAAGGATACACTTGTGACAACACCCCAGACAGCATTATCCAGTGGGGCTGTGGTGGGACACACTGCTCTGCTGAGGAGCCTGCAGTGCCTTGCAGGATGTAGGGACATGTGACAAATGGATGGAGAGATGTGAGCACAAACCTCAACAAGGAAAATTCCCCCCAGGCTGTGAAGAATATTTCTCTGTGGGATCCCAGCCCCTGGAGATATTCAACACTTGCCTGGTCAGGGCATGATCCTCTTCCATCTCTGGAGCCTTCTAGGGGCTGGATGGGAGGCTCCAGGTGTGTCCCCTCGTCCCACCTCCCAAACTCCAGAGTTCCTCTGCCATCTCCCAGACGGGAGAAGGGCAACAGCTCTCCACGCTCTGCACTCAGGAGAGACGCAGGCAAGGACACCAGGATTAACTTGACCTACAGACAGTCTTAATGCCTCTCTGAATGCCTTTCCACAGCCTGGCCCCCAGGGAATGGCTGAGCAGTGGTGCCAGAAGCTGGGACACACAGCAAGAGCTTCATCATAAAATCAACATCTTTAATCAACTCTGTCAGCGATGAGCCCTCAGGAGGCTCTTCCCCACACCAGGAGAGGACTCCCTGGAGGCAGCTGTCCTGTTCACACAGTGCAGCTCTGACATCCCAAGGACACACGTCCTAGAGGAAGCTCAGCTCTGGCAGCGCAACACACAGGGTGTGTCCCAGCCCGGCCAGGAGCAGCCAAGCTTTGGAAGGGAACTGTGCAAGCCTGAGTTGGCCCGAGCTCTAACAGAGCACCTTGTCCTGCAGTTGGAGGGTTGCTGCTCCACAGCCCAGCAGCACCAGCACTGGGGACAGCAGCACTGAGCTCCCTCCTGGGGCTGAACTGGAAGCCTTTCACATCCATAAAGCCACCTGACTCCAGGAGAAACTGCTGGATTTTTTTTTCCAAGGAAAACACGAGGTAACCTTTCTGGATATCAACATCAATATTAAAGATGGTACTGCCATGGCACCACCAGCACCACCCCAATGACATCACAGTGCCACTGTGGCACTGCCACGATGCAGCAGAGTAACACCGGTCCCACAGCACCATCAGTCTGGCACCAGAGCACATCCCACCACCACCAGCACCACCAATCCCACCCCAGTACATGGTTACCTGATGGTACTACTGTGGTGCTGCCAGAATGCCATGGCAAGGCTCCCACCCAGCCGGGAGCCTCCAGGATGGCAGGAAAACACTCAATGCAGCCCAAGGACAAAGGCAAACTGGATGGCAGGTGCTCAGCAGTCACCTCCATAGAGACCAATAGGGGGGACCACTGCAGGGATCAGAACCAGTGCACTGCTCCCACCACACAGGTGCAGTTCAGCTGCTGGAGCACCCACAAACAGCCCTCTGCACCAGCCACCTGCCCTCCCTCCAACCCCAGCCTTCCCACTCGGGCTCCCAGCAGGACAGAGCACCCACTCCCTCCCTTGCCAGCCGGCTCTCCCAAAGGAAAGTGTTCCAGGACACACTGGGCAGGGCTTGTGCCAAGCTGGTCTAGTGGAAGGTGGGCTGGAACGAGATGGCCTGTAAGGTCCCTTCCAACCCAACCATTCCAGGATTCTCTGAAGACAGTAAGTCTGGCACAACTGACTGGACTCCTGGGATACAAAAGAGGGGTGGGAGCAGAAATCCATCCCATTCTGCTGCCCCATATTTTGACTGTGGCGCTTTTGGCACAGCAGGGCTGAGGTCAGAGTCCGACCAAGGTTCAATGTGGCTTTTCCCTGTTATCACAATAAACAGCCTTTCAGAAGAGACCCTTTACAAACTGGCCTGCAGTGAAATCATGTTCTCCCCCGGAGGGTTTCCAGGGGCGCCGTTCCTCCCGAGGCTGCTCCAGGCTGCTCTCCAGCTGGGCTCAGCAGCAACCCAGCCTTGCTCAAAACACCCCTGCTAAACCCCGAGCAGCACTGGGCAGCTCTTCTCCCCTGCGCTCAATAAGAAAAAGTCAAGAGCCATTTTCTCCCCTATTTTAAAAGCACCACAGAGCTTCCCCAGATTCCAGGAGACCCCAAGAAGATGGCTGATGTTCCCCATGGGAAAGGGTGTGAAACTGTCCTAAACAGGGTGAGCTGATGAACTTCTGTGACCCAGATCAAGGCGGTGAGATCCTGAGGAAGCCTTTGGGGCTGTTTTTAGGGAGATGCTGCAGGGCCGGGCATTGCACTGCCCAAGGTGCCTGGGTGCTCCTGCAGGGGCTGGTTCCTCCTGCAGTGGAGGTGCCCCAAGTCCTCCAGGGCTCCCCAGAGAGGAGAGGGGATGCTCTGGAAGAGGGCGGCACTGAATCACGTCCCTGACACTGTCTGCAGAGCCATTGATGCTGCCGGAACGGGTACATGCTGCAAGGATGGCTCAGCCTCGGCTCGTACAGGGCTGTGCCTGTTCCAGGTGGGCTCCGGCAAGACCCCGCACCAGCTCCAGCGTCCTCCAGGGCTGACGCAGCTGGAAATCCCTGCTGAAGGACAGCAAAGGCTCCTTTCTCTCCCGCGGGTGTGTGGCAGCGGCTGTGGCAGGTGCCGGCCCCACGGGGATGGGTTTGGGGATGGCTCAGCCGCAGCCCCGCGCTCCCAATTCCCCGTCTCGTACCGAGGTGACATCCTTCCGCGTCTCCCCCAGGATGAGCAAACACAGCCCGACCCCCGCCTTACCTTGGGGGCTCTGTCTGTCCGCTCCATCGCTCGCAGCGGCCTGACGAGCTCCGGTGCGGAGTGAACCCGCTGGGCGTCCGGCGGAGGGACGCGGGTGGGTCCCGAGGTCTCCTCCTGGGGCTGGAGTGCTCCGTCCTGCTCCGAGCCCGGGGACAGCCGGCAGCCGGCCGTGTCACCCCCCGAGCCTTCACGCGTGTCCAGGTCCGGGCGGGCGGAGGCGGCGGGGACCCCGCTGTGCCCCGGGGCCGCGCTGGGCACGCCGCGCTCCGGCTCCTGCATGGCTGGGGCAGCGCTGGGCTCACTCCGCTGCCCGGCACGTCGGGACACGGCGAGGGAAAGCCGAAGGCATCAGAGCGGCGGCGGGAGCAGCCCGGGCCGCGCTCCTCCGCGGCGGGACCGGGGTCGGGGGCGGCCGCGGCAGCAACATCCCCGCACCGGGGCTGGCTCCGTCCCGCACCGGGAATGGCTCCGTCCCCGCCCGGATCCGCGGCTCCCCGTGCGGAGGCTGCTCCCGCCGCCCTCAGGCCCCCGCCGCCCCCGGCCCCATGACGTAGCGGAGGGGCCGGGGGAGCTGCCAGCCCCTCGCCGCGGCCCCGGGCAGCCCCCGGCGCAGCCGCTGCCGAGTCATCAATACGGAGCCGGGCCGGGCACCGGGGGGGCCGCGCCGCGCCCCGCGCCGCCAATGGCGGCGGCTCCGCCCGTTTCCACGGCAACGCTGCGGAGCGGGGTCTGGTGCCTATTGATGAGGCGGCGGCGGGGGGGCAGCGGTGCTGAGCCGCATCCCCTGCACGGCATCCCCCCGAACCGCATCCCCTGCACCGCATCCCCTGCACCGCATCCCCCCCTGCCCCACATCCCCTGCACCGCACCCCCTGCACCGCATCTCCCCCTGCACCGCATCCCCCCCTGCCCCACATCCCCTGCACCGCACCCCCTGCACCGCATCTCCCCCTGCACCGCATCCCCTGCTCCGCATCTCCCCCTGCACCGCATCCCCCCCTGCCCCACATCCCCTGCACCGCACCCCCTGCACCGCATCTCCCCCTGCACCGCATCCCCTGCTCCGCACCTCCCCCTGCACCGCATCTCCCCCTGCACCGCATCCCCTGCACCGCATCCCCCGCACCGCATCCCCTGCTCCGCATCCCCTGCACCGCATCCCCTGCTCCGCATCCCCTGCACCGCATCCCCTGCACCGCATCCCCCTGCACCGCATCCCCTGCACCGCATCCCCCCCTGCCCCACATCCCCTGCACCGCATCCCCTGCACCGCATCCTCTGCACCGCATCCCCTGCACCGCATCCCCTGCACCGCATCCCCTGCACCGCATCCTCTGCACCGCATCCTCTGCACCGCATCCCCCCGCACCGCATCCCCCTGCACCGCATCCCCCCCTGCCCCACATCCCCTGCACCGCATCTCCCCCTGCACCGCATCCCCCCGCACCGGGGCCGGGGAGCCGCCGCCATGGGGGCTTGGGGACAGCAACGGCCCGAGCCCCTGCTCGGCTCTGCCCCAGGGCTGCTCAGCTCTGGCCCTGGACACCCGACTCTGGCCAGGATACCTAACTGTGCCCCGAGATGCTCAGCTCTGCCCCAGGATGCCTGATTTCCTGCAAGGATGCCCACCTCTGCCCCCGGCTGATGCCTGACTTTGCCCTGGGGATGCCCTCAGCTCTGCCCAGGATGCCTGGTTCTTTCCCAGGCTTGGCTTGCACACCTTTCTACAGTGTGAGCTAAACCTCAGAACCTCCCGGACACACCGTTCTGGAAACAACCCTCTTCTGAAAAGGGCTGGGACAAGTGGCAGAGCAGTGTGTGAGCAGGCAGGGAGAGGATGGGTGATGTGATCCCTGGTGACAGGAGTTCACAGCATAACGCCATAGCCAAGCGGGCACCGCCATCCCCCCGCACACGAGCAGGCGGGCGTCTGCTCTGTCTCTCCCTGCCTCCTCCCTGCCGTGCTGTGTCTTTGATGGAGATCACATCATACACCAGGCTGCACAGTGCCCGTGATGCTCAGGGGAAAACCACTGGGCCACCCTGGGGGACATCTGTTTGGCCCTGTCCCCAGCCCCACTCAATGCCTGACCCACTGCAGAGCGAGGTTTGCCGATCCCAAAACCCAAGAGGGATTGGTGATCCCCAAACCCCTGAGCAGCTGGGAGAGGTCCTGCCTCCCCATGTCCTTGTATGTGGTAACAGCTCTCAGTCCCACTGCTGGTGGCTCCCTGCTGCAGCGTGGGTGGTGTTTGGCATCTCACACGTGCTGCTCCCTTTGTGGCAGTGGAGCCATCAGAGGAACCTGCCTGGGGCCACCTTCTCCAGAAAAGGAACCGGGGGGGCAGGGGGGCCTTCTGTGCCCCTGTCAGACACCACTCTGTAGGCACCTCCTTTGAGCAGCCTCTCCAGCCCATCCAGATGAGCACGAGTCACCTCTTGAGCCCAACACTGTGTGTCACATCTGCCTGAGCCCAGGCACATCGAGACAGTAAATTCACTGCAGACTGCCACGGGTGTAGGACCCACTTGGATGGGTCCTGTGTGTAGGGAGTTATCACTGGGTCTGGCAGGGTCTCTCTCACATCTGGGTGTGGCTACAAGGCACCTCTCACAGCGTGCAGGACTCTGCCATCCCACCTGAATCCTCTATCTCCAAGCCCGTTCGTAAGGGGTGTTTGTGTATGGTGAAGGGAAGCCCCAAGCTTGTAATGAGGAGAAAATGCAGTCAACAGACTAAAGGGAAGATTCCAGAAAACTGATCCCACCTTCCTCTGTCTTCTGGTAATCTTGTACCCTGAAACCACCAGCTCACGTGGCTCCTTGTGCTGCAGGAACAGGTCAGGGTAGATCTCACCATCTCCCACCACTCAGATCCCCTCAGTTCCTGCCCATAGCTGTTCCCCCTGGCAAGGTACCAGGCAGGCTCTGCAGGTGCTGAACCAGTGTGGAAGAACAGCCAGGCACAGCTCAGCTCCCCAGCGAGACAGAACGAGCAGGTTTCATTAGGCGGAGGCAGCAGCAGTGGGAGGAGAAATGCACCCTGATAAGATTTCCTGTGGCTGTCAGCCTTCTCAGAACCCCCACTTGCTTTGTGCTTCCACTGCCCTGTGCTGCTCAGGCTCTGCTGGGCTCAGCTGGAACATGCTGCCCCCACTGACCCTGAGCACCTTTCCCCTGTCCCACAGATGTGTGCCAGACCCACCTGGCTCCACGGCACTGCTGGGGCTGCTCTGGAGAAAGAGGCGCCAGGGACCCCCAGGCACAAGTCTGGACCCACCACAGCCTTCAGGGAAAGCCCCAGTTAGGTGACATGAAGGACAGGGTGTCCTAACCCAAACTAACCCTAACCCCAACCTCACACCATTCCTGGGGAGAGGATATCTCCTGAGGCCCTGAGCTTGGGAAGCTGGAGATGATCTTTCACATCTTGGCCAGCCTACAGCTGGGTAAGTCCTTATTAAGTCTACTTTAAAAGGTTAGAGGAAAAATTTATCTGGGCTATTGAAGACTCGGTGGGTTATGAGGTCCCTGAGCTCCGAGTCACAAAGTTCTCATGAGGGCTACAGGGATGGTAACCTTGGTCCTCCAGGTTACCCAGGTACCTGCTGTGGGGCTGTGCTCCCTGCAGAGGAGACCCAGAAAGATCCTTGAAACTCTCCAGGACAGGGGAAACCACAGGCTCAGGGAAAGGAGGTGATAATATAGAGGAAATTAAGAGCAACAGTGACACTGGAGAGCTCAAGATCAACAGCTCAAATGTGGGGAGATGACAAAGGATCCCAGGAGAGCCCTCCAGCAGTTCCCACTGCTCTCCAAAGGCCTCCAGGGAGCCGGGTCCGTGCCTGGTCCTGCAGGGACAGGGATCCAGTGCATGGTGTCCCTGTGCTCTCCAGCAGACAGCAGCAAGGACAGGGCTGCTCCACAGTGAGCAGCAAAGGGGAACCCGGGTGTGATCCAGAACACTCAGCATCCTCAAACCCCAGGGGCCATCCCAGAACTGAGCAGGACAGTGCTAATGGGGTCCCTGGACAGCCCCAGACAAGATCAGATGAGCCAGGACAGGGACCCCAGCCAGGATCAGGAGGAGACAGAGCTAGAGCTGGAAATAAGGCTCCAGCAAAGGTGCATCCAGCCAGGTGCAGGGCCAGACACAAACTGGTTGGTTTGGGCTCCAGCCAGCACATGTGACTGGAGACAGGATTCTTAGCGTGATGATCCAGAGCCTGCTGAGGAGATCAGAGCCAACAGAGCTTTACTTACAAAAGCCCAGCCAAGGCCTGAAGAACCAGCGCTGAGCCTCACTGAGGCTCCTGGCCCTACAGGTGGTTATGTGCAGTGAGTGCCTGATGGGTCCTGCCCTGGTTTTGGGCATTCCAGCAGGGACTGGAGTGGGCAGTGTGAGCTCTGCTGTGGTTTTGGCTGGGAAAGAAGCACAAGAATGAGCATGAGGGGCCAAGGCAGCCCTGAGGGAGGTCCCCAGGGTGTGGGGACAGTGACGTGTGTCAGCTCTCAGCGAGCTGAGGGGATTGGCAGGTGCCAACCCATTCCCACCCTCCTTCTGGCAGTGCCCTGGGAATGGCTGCAGCACATGATCATCCTGTCTCTGTTCATGAGCCATGCTGGTGGCTGCAGGGACATGCAGGGACACAAGTGGGCACCTGCTGTGCCAGCAGAGCCCTCCAGCTCCCACAACACTTCCTGAGCCTGAGGTCTGATGCGTCCTGGAGCAGCTCCAAGGAGGATGCACATGGCCCCATTCCCCCGATCCTGCCATGCCCAGCAGCACACGGACACTGGCAGGGAACTGGAGCAGCACTGGGATGGAGCCCCTGTTAAAAATAACCTAGAAAAGGAATGTGCTGGGCTGGCCCTGCCAGGGTCCACAGTGAGCCCCAGCCCTGGCAGCTGCAGCGTGCTGTGGTGTGGCAACACCAGCTCAGGCTGGCACGGGGAGCCTGGCAAGAGCCTGGCTGGGCTCTGTTGGTCCCCACAGCCCTTCCAGAGCCATCCTGAGAGCTCTGGGATGGACACCCCTGCCCCCAGAGGGGTCTCAGCCCCAAACCCTGCCCTGCTTGGGGCATTCCTGGGGCAGCGAGGTCCTGTGGGGACTGGGAGTTCACCCCAACAGGGACAGGACCCGTTTCCTTGCAGAAACCTGCTAAAATGCCTTCAGGATGGAGGGAGGGCTTGAAAAAATTGAGGGTTTTATTTAAAAAAAAAACAGGAAAAAAGTAGCAGTTTCTGTTTTGCTGCTCTAAGCATGAACCACCTTTCCAATTGTCTCTCCTAGCAGTGACCACTGAGTAGCATCTGCAACCCCAACAGACCTTGGGCACGAAGATTGGATATTTATCCTTCCTAATACTTGAATGCACATTATTAGGAGGTAAATTTTCAAAGTTTTTGCATGTTAAAAATGTGAATTTGCTTTTCCCTCCCGGTGCTCACAAACTGAAAGCTGTTCATGGCAGTCCGCAGTGGCTGCTTGGGGTTTTTTTTAGCCCTTTTTCGTTTTTACTGTTTAAAAACTTGTATCCTTGTGACCATGACGACAGTTTTGATTTGATTTTTTTTTCCTTCCACATCCCCTTTGAACAGCCACAAAGCCAGGGAACATGGGAAAGCTGGGACAGCAAGAAGTAAAACACCCCAGTCATTTCTGGACAGCTCAGTGAAAGAAAAATACCACAAACTCAGTAAACCCCCCCAAATGATCCCAAGACCAGCATAAGAAGTTTTACAAAATGTAAAAACTTTCCAGTGGCATTTGCATTTAAAAAAAAAAAAAAAAGTATTTTTAATATTTTTTCCTACTATTTTTAGATGCTGTCTTCCACAGGCAGGACACGGGGAGTCAAAGACAAAGGGACAATGCTTGAAGGGACATTGGGAGCTGACATTTGGGAACAAGGCCCAAACCTCCTCTGTGGAAGGTGGGTTGGTTTTAGACCCCCAGGAAACAGGGGCAGGGACATGTGGATGGAAGGAGACTGGGATTGTAGGAGGAGTTTTGGAGGTTTTGGCTCCACATGGCCTTGTGACCACGGCTGGGGCTGCCATGGGACACAGCAGCTGTGCTGGTGACCCTCAGGGGACTGAAGGAGACCATCCTGTGCCAATGGGCTGAGATTGGCCAGCCACCACCCCCAGCCACGGTGTCTCCCAGGCTCCCCAAAGCTCCAAATCCGGAATGACCCCACCGCACGTGGCCCTGGGCACAGCAAAGAGCTTCTCCCCAGTTCTCAGGAATTGCATTAAAAAACCCACAAGTCAATACCAAAAGAGTTTTATTTAGCAGCCCCTCACCCTGCTGAACCCAGCAATCACCAGGAACCCCACTCTGCCTCCCACGCTCCACGTGGCTGCCACTGCCCAGCTCTCCCCAGGGCTTCACCTCCTGGAAAATGAAGGTGGGGGGAAAAACGTGCACGGGAGGCTTTGCTGCCTACCTGGCCTCTCAGTGCGAGGCTCATGCCCATGGGATGGCTCCTTCCAGTGCCACCCACGGGACACTGCGTTGGCCTCTCCCGCCCACGTGGCCATGCCAGTGTCAGGGGGACAAGGGGGGACAAGCAGAGCAGCCCCGGGGGTGCTGGAGCTCTGGGTGGGTGCTGTGGGCCAGGCAGGGCCCGGCGGCGCTCCATGGGCTTGTGGCTCCACGCTGCTCTGTGCTCTCTTCTCCGTAGCCCACAGTACACTCATCCATAAAGTAGGAAACACTACACCCTGCAGTGCTGTTTAGTAGTGCTTTCTACTTTATGGGTGACTGCACTGTCTCTCAGTCGCTGTCGGCGGCCGCTCTCCTCCGGCGTGCAGCTCCTTCCCCACACGGGCCGTGCCACACCCCACGTGGCCACAGACACGAATGGCAGCTCTGCTCCGGCCCCGGGACAGAGACCCTATGGCAGTGCCACCTTCTGGGAGCCATGCCGAGCATGGGGGACATCCTTATCCTGGGGGGAGATCCTGCCTTGGCCTCCCTTGTCCCCCCAAACGCCCCCGCCCGAGCACAGGGAACAGCCTCACCTTTTACACATGGGTGAGACCCTACCTCATACTCCACAGCCCCACCTCGAGCCCTGTCCTGGGCACAGGGGACACCCTAACTTTTTCCCCAAGGCAGGGAGGTCACTTAATATCTCATCCTGGTCGAAGGGGACAGTTTTTACTCATTCTCAAAGGAAGGACCCCACATCAGACCCCACCTTGGTCACAGAGAACCCAAATGCCCTGTCCCTGCTTTTAATGCCTGGTCCACATTGCAAACACCATCACCCCCTCTCAAACCTCATCCTAGGCACAGAGGGTGCGTTTGCTTTGATCCCATGGGGACACCTCCAGCTCCCATCGCATTCCCAGAGGACCCCTTGCCTTGTCCCATAGGGGAGATTCCACCTTGAGCTCCATTGCTGCCCTTCAGACCTCACCCCAGTCTCAGAGGACCCCCCATGTGGGGACACCAAGGGTGAGATCCCACCTCAAACTCCATCCTTGTCCCTCAAATCCCACCTGCATCACAGAGGGCCCAACTGTGCCATGTCCCCACGAGGGGACCCCACCTAAATGGCATCCTGGCCACAGAGGGCTCCCTGACCTTGTCCCCGTGGTGGTGAGCCCACGGCAAACGCCATCTGCGTGACAGAGACTGCCTGCAGTGCCTCGTCCCTATGGCAGAGATCCATGGCAATGGGTCCCTCTTGAAATGTCCTCATGGGGACCTTCCTTGCTCTCCCATTCTTTACTGAAGTCCCCTTTGTCCCATCCCTGCCCGGAGGTCACAGGAGCTCACTGTCCTGCTGCTCTGCCTGGGCCCCCCTCGCCCCATCTGCCAGACACACGGAGATCCTTTGGATGTCCCCGCTGCCCTCTGGGGTCACCCCCATGTCCCCACCATTGAGACCACCCAGCCCCAAGAGCCTCACCTGCCACACCAGCCTCCGCGTCCGCCCGCTCCCGTCCTGGCTGCCACCAAAATCCCCGTGGGTGCCACTTCTGCTTTGGGCACTTCCCGCTCTGCCCGCCTCTGCCCAGCATGGCACCTCCTCCCCTGCCAACCACTGTGCCCCCTTACCTGTCACGGGCCCCGGCCCCCCATGCCCCGCTGGCGGTGGCACCAGGGCCCCTGGGCACCCCGTGCCGCCCCCGGGCCCGGCTCCGTTACCGGCTGGGTGCGGGCGGCTCTCGCCGGGCGTGGGCGACCCCCATGGGTGCCGGTGGCCCGCACCGGGCACGGAGGTGAGCGCCAGGCGCTGGTGGCCCCGGGCAGGAGCTGGTGGCCCAGGGCAGGCGCTGGTGGCCCGGGGCAGGAGCTGGTGGCCCAGGGCAGGCGCTGGTGGCCCGGGGCAGGAGCTGGTGGCCCCGGGCAGGAGCTGGTGGCCCAGGGCAGGTGCTGGTGGCCCCGGGCAGGAGCTGGTGGCCCGGGGCAGGTGTTGGTGGCCCAGGGCAGGTGCTGGTGGCCCCGGGCAGGAGCTGGTGGCCCGTGCCGGGTGCCACTGCCGGGGTCGCGGGGTGCTCATGGGGCGCTGCCTGGGGAGCAATGGGCCCCCGTGGGGCGCGGGGCTGCTTTTAACCCCATCCTGCCCACGTGGCCCCGCACAGGAAGAGCCGCGGCTGCAGAGCAGATAACGGTGCCGCTCCCACCCAGCGCCGCCCCGCAGCCCAACCGCAGCCGGCCCAGCACCGGGCCAGGAAGCACCAGCCGGTTACGCTCTCGTGGGCTTTGCTGCTGACAGCGACAAACATGTTTGTACAAAAAAGAAAAAAAAAAAAAAAAAAGAAAAAGAAAAGAAAAAAAAAAAAAAAAGAAGAAAGAAAGGGGGGGAAAAAAAGAGGTGTTACAACAGGGTGACAGTAACTGAATCCACCTCCCACGGCTGCTCGGCTGCGCTGCGGCCCCTCGCCCCATCCCAGTGGTGGGACCTGCACGGGGGCAGTTGCTGCCCATGGAGGGTCCCCGTGGCAGGGGCTGCAGGATTCAGGGGCTGCCCGGTCAGTGGGGTGAAGCAGTGGGGACACAGAGGCCAGCGAGTCACATCCCCAAGCCTTGCTTTAGGAAACGCGTGGCGCAAGCGGCTTCCTGCAGCCTCCCACCCCGGGGCTCGGCAGCACCAAACTTCCCCCGGCCCGGGCAGCTGCAGCGACCAACAGGGATGTGAGGCCCGGGAAGAAAACCGAAAGCTGGGTTTGGAGGTTGGCACATTCAGGTCCCAATGGCCCTGGTGACGGCGCTGGGATGGTGCTGGGACACAGAGCAGGTGGATTTTGCACAGCTAGCACCACCCCATCCCAGCACCAGGGTAAGCCCACCACTAAACTAGATCGAAACCTACAGGCTAAATCCCCAAAAGTGACCATAAATGGGGCCATGTCTGTCCCTGCACTGGTTTTCATGTGCCTCTGCCAAAGGCTTCTTTTTAGGCCAATGCAATTCACTCTCAACATTGATAATCTGGACAGAAATGTATTTTAAAACTGTGCTGGTGAGGTTTGCAAGAGGCAGGGAAAGAGAAAAGCCAAAAAGAACCAGGCAGCAGCACAGGCAGAAGTGATTTGACTTGAGCTGCATGTGTGCTGATGGCAGCAGGTAAAGGAGGCTTTAGGAGAGAGGGAATTGGTTGGGAAGCCCTTTCCAAACCAAGGCTGGTGGGAGTTTCAGTGGAAAAAAACCAATCAGAACCTCGTGCCTTGGGCTACCAACAGCTGCCCTGTCTCCCACCCTCCCCTGGCCCTGTGCCCATCTCCATCCCTTATGGTCATGGGGCTGGGGACACTGTGTTCCCTGTGCTGCAGAGAAATGCAGCAAGGAATGTAAGTGCTGTCGGTGATGTCTCCCAGGGCCCTTCTGGCAGCTCTGAGCCCAGGAGCATCGTGCTGCCTCTCCAGGGCCTGTGCTGGGCAAGCATTCATCCATGGCAGAGGCCATCACGTACAGGCTGGGTCCATGGGCAGCCTCCTGATGCCAGGTGACTTCAGAATGGCCCTCATGGGGACCTGAAGCATGTAAATATAATTTTTGGTGTGAACCACAAAATATCCTCATTTGGAAGGGATCCACAAAGATCATCCAGCCCTGCACAGGACACCAAAACAATCCCACCCTGTGCCTGAGAGCAGATTGTGGCCAACCCAGAGACCATCCTGGAGACATCCCCCAGTGCCATCAGCCACCTCAGTGCCATGGGACACTCCCCAGAAGTGGTGGGTGCCATCACAAGGGGTGAAAACTGCACAGGGTACAGGCAACCACACTCTCAGAGCAGAGAAAGGAGCCTTTTGGGGGGCAACCAGAGAGATTTGGCCCCTGGTGCTGCTGAGGGACTTTCCCCCTGTGACCCAGGGTCCAGGCCATGCTTCTGGCTGATGACAAACTGGTCCCTGGTAAATACTGCAGGCTGCGAGCAGGGCACAGGCTGAGAAGTTGGGCCCAGTGAAGAAACCTGAGTTTGAGTTGACCATGGGGCAAAGTGAGATGAAGATATTTCTGAACAGAGGCGGCTGGAGGAGACTGTACCCAAGGACAAAATGTCAGGGGAGAGTGAAGCACGTGGCCAGAGCTGGGGATGTGCAGGATGACAGCAGGGAGGAAGCTGTGCCTTCCCAAAATGGGGTCCCTACAAGCAGAGCCCTGCCCAGCACCTGCCTGTGCTGCTGAGGGGCCACAGAGAGGGGCCACAGGCACTTTCCCAGCAGAGAAGTGGGGGGAGGCGACGCTTCCTCTTTCCCCAGCCCAGCACAGATGGGGGATATGACATTTTGGGTCCTGGGCTGGTTTCCTTCTGCCTGCTTGAGTCTCAGAAAGGAAGAAATCAGCAGATCTGGTTCCTTGGGCTCTGACGGGTCTCTGAAGGTCTCCAGCTGATGATGAACTTACCACATTCCCCAGCCATTGGTTAATTTTACTGACTGGCAAACAAGGCTGTGGGAATTCCTACTCCAGCCCTTGGCTCTGCACCATTTGGTCCTGCTCCACTCATGTCTGTCTGAAGGAGCTCCAGGAGCTTTTTGGGTTTGGGGGAGGCTGAAACAACTGCATTTCCTTCCCTGGGAACCTCATGACAAGATCTGGTCCCCAGCTTTCCCAAGGCCCCTCTCCACACTCTGCCCACCTGCTCAGTGTCTCCCAGGGGCTCCCTGAGACAAATCCTGACCCCCCAGGCACCACTCCCCCACTCTGCCTTCCCCTGCCCTCGTCTGTGGCACCCGGAGGCAGCTCAGACATTGCCACGCACCCCGAAATTTCCTGTGCATGGAGCCCCCGGGTACCTCGCTGCCCCCCAGCAGCGCCGAGCTCCCCGGGGCTGTTCCTTTTCCAGTAACTCCCCCAGTATCGGGGAGGGCAGGGGAGCAGGAGCGCGGGGCCGGGGCAGCGGCGCCGGGCAGGGGGAAGGGCCCTTGTCGGGCTGCGCAGCCCGGGCGCTGCGAAAGCGCTGATAGTTCTTATCGGCCTCGCAGCAACTTCCCCTCCTCGCCTGCGGTCGCGGCGCTCGCTGCCGGCAGGGGAAGTGCTGCCCTCAGCCCGGGGCTGGGAGACGAGCTGAGCTCCTGCCGGCGCCTCGGCCCGGCCTGTGAACCCGCTCTGTGGTGGGGACAGGCAGCTGCCCCGCCACACTCGTGTGATTCCCATCCCTCCAGCACCCCATGGCTGCATCTATTCATCCATCTATTCATCCATCTATTCATCCATCTATTCATCCATCTATTCATCCATCCATCCATCCATCCATCCATCCATCCATCCATCCATCCATCCATCCATCCATCCATCCCTCTATGGCTGCATCCATCCATCCATCCCTCCAGCACCCCATGGCTGCATCCCTTCATCCAGCACCCCATGGCTCCATCCATCCATCCATCCATCCATCCATCCATCCATCCATCCATCCATCCATCCATCCATCCATTCAGCACCCCATGGCTTCCATCCAACTGGTGCCTTGAGAAGGAAGAGGAAGAGGAGACGGAGGAACAGGAGGAGGAGGAGGAACAGGAGGGTCTCACCCAAACCCTCCCCGAGCCATCTCCACTGCCCTGGGGCCAGCAGGAAAGCGGCCAGGTGAGCCATTGGACGCACAGCCAAGCTGTAGCATCTCCTGGCCAGGCCCCAAAGGAGCCACAGTGTCTCAGTCAGGCCACCATTCACACTGAAGCCTAATGACACCACATCCCTCTGAGAACACAGGACAGAGGCGGGAGGGGGATGGCTCTCTCCGCTTGACAGTGCAAAGAGTGACCTCCTAAAACCCCTGGGACAGAGGGCTCTGAGCCCTCTCTCTTCAGGAGAACAGATACTAGGGACATCTGCAGCACCAAAAAGCCACGAGTGCCAAGCACTGCCCCCAAGAGCTTTTTGGATGGGAAGAGCATTGTCTGCCACCATCACGGAGCATTGTCTGCCACCATCATGGCAACCCTTCGAGGAAGGGCAGCAGCCCCTGTGGCACGGCTGAGAGGCCACCCCTGCACCTCAGAGAGGAGCTGTGGTCCCGGCGTGGGCCCGTTTCGCCCCCGGGCCCGGGAAGAGGCCCTGGGCGGGATGTGCGGGGCGCTCCCGGTCGCTCCCAGGCTCGCCGGTGTCCCGGGGGCCGGGCGGGAGCGGGGCCGTTAAACGTGACTCAACCAGAAACTGCCGGCCCGGGGAGGAGGCGGGCGGGAGGCAAATGAGAGCACAAGGGAAACCTCAAAAAGGCGAAGTGACGCGGCGGGCGGGGGACGCGGCGCTGGGTTTGCCCAAATATGGAGAAAATCGCGGCCCGGCTGCGCCAATGGCGGCGCGGGGCGGTTGGGCCGGGCCGGGCCGGGCCGGGGCCGCTCCGGCGCTTTCCGGGGCACCTGCTGGGGGAGGCACCCGTGGGCCGGGGGCGCTGCGGGCCCGCAGCATCCGCTGCTGCACGTGGGCAGCTCCTGTGTCCCCCCTGTGGGACAGAGCCCGGCAGGGACACCGGCAAGCAGCCATGAGAACCACGAGGCTGGGCTGTGGCTTTCCCAGGGCAGGATGGGCTCAGAGGTGCAGGGCTGAGCTCTGTGCTGACAAACCCTGCTGTCCCTTGAGCTTCCAAGACAAGGGGCAGGAATAGCTGAGGAGGGGGGACAGGCAGTCGGGGCTGCCAGGAAGCCTCTCCCCGAAGCTGGCATTGGCGGCACCTTCCCTGCGCCTCTCCAGGCCCGCTGTGCTGTTCCAAAGCCCCCGCCTGGCCAAGGGGGTGGATCCTGCAGCCACTGCTGCCCTGTACCACACACCTGGGCTGTTCGGGCACCAGAGCTGCAATGGCCTTTCCCAAACCAAGTCCCACGGCTCTGTTTGGGCACTCAGTGGTTCTTCTGCAACTGCCTGTTGGAGGGGAAAAGCCCCTTCCAGTTTCCTTGGAGGGAATAGGCCCCTTCCAGCCCAGCAGCAGCACCAGCCTGGGTGACATGCAGCTGGCCAGGAGGAGGAAGGATAAGTGCCACCTGGGATGCAGCAGGAGGTCTGGGAGAGCTGGGGATGCAGAGATACCATCCTTGGACTTCAGCTGTGGTCTCACTTTGCCATGTGGCCTCAGGAAATGGGTCCTCAGCACCCCCGAGCCACCTCCACTCCTAAGCTGAGACTCCACTCTGCCCCTCCCAAGCCTCTACATCTCCCTTCCCATGATGGAGTAGGCCAGGGAGGTGAAAGATCTCAGGCTAGAGATGGGTTGGGACCCCCCACCAGACTCCAGAACCCCAACTCTGTGGGCAGACCTGTGGGTTTGGAGGTGTATCCACCATGAAGCAGTTTAGGTCTCTTTGCTGACAGCCCTGAGCTCACAAGGGGTGGATGTTCCACTTCCAGGTGCCCTTTGCAGGCCTCTGTCAGGAACCCATCAGTCTCTCCCCTTCACAAGGCAGCGCCTCCTCCTTCCTCCACAGTTCCTGAGGGGAAAGCACCCAGAGGACCCATCATGCATGGGAGCTCCCTGTTTGCTCACAGATCCCCTCAGCAGGGAGCACATCCCCATTCCTTGCCCACCTGCCTCCATCCCAGTGCACCAGGGTCCCCTTGGCGCAGGCACGTGGCAGCTGGGCTCTGTTCCTGCCATGCTTTGAGGGCTCTTGCAGCTTGCCCCCTCCCCACCTCGCCCCCTAAAGAACTCCCCCCTCCTGCTGCTGCTCGGGTCTGGCCTGGGCGCCTCCTCTCCCCACATCAGACACAGGGGCCTCGGTGGCTTCTGCCCATGTGCCCCGACACGGGGGCGACAGGGGCACCCATTCCTGGCATGCCCAGGCTTTGCCATCCTCACTACAGCACCATTTCACTCCAGCTGCCAGGACAACTCAGGTCATCTTCCCTATCACCTCCACCTGCCAAGGTCTCCTCAGCCAGTTTCCAAGGAAAACAGTCTTAAACTGGGTCTGTTTGGGGCTTTTCTCCTACTCCTACCACCTGTCCCCAGGGGTTTCCACATCCCGGAGGTATCTGGTCCCCCCAGGCACACAGGGTGGCCAGAAGGCACCTGGGAAAGTCCAAGTCCACACTGGGAGCCAGTGGAGAAGGTGAAAGGGCATTTAGGGTGAAGCAGGACTGATTCTCAGAGAGCAGGAGCGCCTGTCCTGTCAGGAAAGGCAAGAGAACTGGAATTGTTCAGCATGGAAAAATAAGCTCCAGGGTGACCTAACTATGGCTTTCCAGTACCTGAAGAGAAATTACAGGAAAGATGAAGAGAAACAATATACAAAGGCCTGGGTTAGATGGGGTATTGGAATGGAATTGTTCCTTGTGAGGGTGGGCAGGCCCTGGCACAGGGTGCCCAGAGCAGCTGTGGCTGCCCTGGATCCCTGGCAGTGCCCAAGGCCAGGCTGGACATTGGGAGCAGCCTGGGACACTGGGAGGTGTCCCTGCCATGGCAAGGTAGGGAACAAGACGGTCTTTAAAGTTCCTTCCAGCCCAAAGCATTCCATGATTCCATGATGCTGTTGCCAGCCCCGGCAACACCTCAGCGTAGCAGGCACGGGGGCAGACGGGGGGCGGCCCAGCCTCGGCCCTGGGCGGGTGCAGTGTGCTCCCGTACCCGGAGCCCGGGCGGCCCCAGAGAGGGGCCGGGGCCGCCTTGGCCCGGGCTGGGCCGCTCGCTGTCCCCGGAGAGCCGGAGGGGCCCCGCAGGTGGGGACGGCATTTCCCGGCAGCTGCCTCTGCACAGGCACCGAGGGCGCTGCGGTTTGGAAAGTCGCTTTTCTCGTCCGCAGGGAGAGCCGGGGTATCGCTTCTCAAAACCCGCACGAAAATCCACTGGCTCGTGTTTCCTGCCCTGGCCGTGCCGCCCAGCGCTGCCAGGCTGCTCGGGTGCCAAACCTGCAGCGTTTTCGGGCCTGGCTGAAACATTCGAGCGTCATTTGGTGCAGGGGGAGGAGCGCTCCTGACTCATCTCAGCTCCCGGCCCGCTGACGCTTCTCGCTCCCGATTCCCACTCCGGCTGCTGCCGCACATTTTCCCTCCAGTTTCTTCAACGTGAGAGCTCCCTGCCCTACTTTTTGCAGCCAATAAAGCTCCGCATCGTTTGCTTTTTTGCTCGTACATACCCCAGGCAGCTCCGGGGCTGGACTCTCACTGAAGGGCTCTGTTGGGAGCCTTGCGGGAGCGGAGGGAGCTCGCAGGGAATGGGCTCGGGGCCAGCCTGGTGAGAGGCACCGCATTCACCAGGCACAGGAGGTGCAGCTTTCAAGGACCACCACCTTCATTTTCCTCACTGGGGTGGCTCTTTTGCATTTGCACTGCAGCTCCGGCCAATCTTAACCTCCACATATCCTGGAGCACTTGGACTTCTAGCAAGGGGTGAGGTCTCTGCAGGGTTCCCAAACCACCTCAGTCTCCCCGAGAGGCACAGTGACAGTGCACACTGCGCCCTGGGGACAATTTCCTTCAGCAAAGTTCCCAGCCCTGAGCAGTGACTGCAACTTCCCAGGAAGGGAGATGAGAACCACAGAGCCTCAGCCCCACAGCAACCCCGGCCAAACAAGCCCATCATGCTCAGGGTCCTGTGCAGAGCCCTCTCGTCACCTCCTTTGCATCATGGGCCAGGGGACAAGGGTCTTGGGTCCTGATGTGGCTCCAGCATGGCCATTCCCTGCAGCCAGGGGAAGGCAGTTGGATTGAAAGGTGCTGTGAAACAGCAGAAAATGGAGCTTGCGTCTCAGTCGGCCTCCAGCAGCTCCCCAACCCCAGCACAAGGCCGTGCTGCCACCCCGTGGCACTGCCAGCGTGCGGCTCCCCGGGCTGGGCATGGCAGGGGGGTGGATCTGTCATCCAGCATCGTCCCAGCCTGGCTGGAGCCAAACCCTTGCTCCCCAAACCCGTTTCCAGCCAGCTGACAAAGAGCCACCCACCTCATCCTCCTTGCCCCCTTCCATCCTGAACGTGTCAGACAGTCCAGACAGCCCAGGGCTGCAGCTTTCCCAGATCATTCCACAGGGAATGAATGCATCTGGGGGGATCCCAGGTTTCCCTGTGCCACTCACGGCACAGCTGGGTCAAAATTGCCCTCCAGAGCCCAGAGGTGCGTGCCCAGAATGCCTGAGCCGGAGCATCCTGCAGAGGCAGGCCCTGGGCAGCTGGGACAGTCACACCTCTTGTCCCACTGGTCTGCTGGGAATTCCCAAGGTCCATCTTCTGCCCAGAGTGCAACCCAGCAAGCCTGAAGGATGATTCACCAGTCAGCTCGAGGGATTTGATTTCACCAGAGATGTGCAAAAGTCATGATCAACTCCCCTTCTGACTGCAGAACCAAACCTGCTGCTCCCTGTACCCAAGAGGAGAGTCCAACCCCCACACCAGGGGCTGATGTGCTCTCACCTCTTTCCACAAAGTGACCTGCACCTGGAGATGTTTGCTGGAGCTGAGAGCCCAGCAAGGACTTGACTTGACCCTGGTCTGCACTGAGCAAATACTCATTACTTCAGCACCACATCTGCAAGGGCCCATGTGAAAGGTGGCCTAAGACACCTTCCCCTCCAGCTTCCCTGTTCTCCAGGCTTCTCTCACCACATTTCTGCTCCAGATCTCTACAGGAGGCCATGCTCTGTCTGACCTGGGGCACCTAGGACTCATTTCTCATGGCCAACTCTACAGACTAGAGCAGTGCAGGGAGGGCATCACCTCTGCACGCCTGGCAGTGTGACTCTCAGCCAGTCCTGCATTCCCTGTGCTGCAGCTGCTCTCATCCCAGACCAAGTGTAATTTTCAGGCTCTACTGGTTTTCCATTACTTGTCTCCAGAAAACAAAACTTGAGCTTTCCAGCTCCAGGATTATCTCATGGAAAAAAAAAAAATCTTATTTCACAGGGCTACTGATTGAGGACTCGGCCCTTCTTGATCAATGGGTGCTGCAGAAGTGAAACAAAGTAATTCAAGAAGGCCAAAAAAAGAAAAGGCTGGCTGGGCGTTCCACCCTTGCTTGTCCACCCCGCCTGTGTGCACGGCCTGGTGCTGCCTCCCACACCACACGGGCTCGTCCTGCTCTGCCTGCCCTGGAGCCCAGCAAGAGCCAGTGATGTCCTGGGAGCTCCATCCTGCCACCTGTCCCTTGTACAGGACCTGCAGGCCCAGGGCTCCATGACCTCCATGTAAGCAGCTCCACAGGAAGCTTGGCCATCACCGTCTGTGCTCCCCCCAGCTGGCAGCTGCAGGTTTCCCACGCGGAAGGACACCTCATGCAGCCAGGGCAGGATCTCGCTCTCAAGGCAGGAGTGTGGCCCATGGCACAAGCAGTGACAATCACAGGGTGAAACCAGTGACACAGTGACAGCTGGGCCCAGCCCTGACCAGCCAGTGGGTTTTATTGAACTATTTACACAGCTATTTCCCAAATCCCCTCTTTCCCACACCAACTGTAAAAAAGCTTGGGCATAATGATTAAACATCTTTTCCCGGCTCTACTCACACCCTCCCCCCTGTCAAGGCTCAGATAAATGTCTGTGGTGTGGAGGAGTCTGGAGGGACTGAGCGAGGGGAGCTGAGCCAGCTCCAAGCCAAGCTGGACACCCCAAGTCCAGCCCCACTTCCCAACAGGATAAAGCTCAGAGGTTTTGGAGCAGTGCCCACTGCTTCTTCCATGCAGCACTGGGATCTCCAGGCAGCACAAGGGCCCTTCAGGTTTTTATGGCTGTGTCCCGAGACTTGTAGGCCACGCCACGGCTCTTCAGCTCTCGGACGATCCCTGCAGCAAGGAGACAAACACATCTCAGTCTTCTGGAATGAGGAGCCCTGGGAACATCTGGTGGTTCTGTCATGTAGAACTGGACAATAACCTTCATTTCACAGAATCATGGAATATCCTGAGTTGGAAGAGAGATAAGGATCACGGGAGTCCAGTCCCTGGCCCTGCACAGACACCCCAACAATCCCACCCTGTTCATGCCTGGGAGCAGTGTGCAAACACTTCTGGAGCTCTGGCAGCCTTAGGGCTGGGACCATCCCTGGGGAGCCTGTGCAGTGCCCCACCACCTCTGAGGAAAGAACCTTTCCCGGATATCCCATTTAAACCGTAACCCTGGGTATTTCAGATGTGCCTGGGCTGTGTCAGAAGGCCTCAGCTCCCGGCCTCATGATGTTTCCAGCTCCTTCCCAATGCAGACCCCAGTCAGACACAGGCATAGCTTCCACCCCAGGGTTTGGGATTCACCCCTGGGTTAGGAGTCTACTCTGGGACTACATATTGGGCAGGAACTCAGCTGGATGGATGATGCCCTTTCTGCATTCCAGAGATGAAGCAAATCCTCTGCACCCTCTACTCCATTTGTAAACACACAAGTCCACCATGGCATAAGCCCTTAGTGCAGGAGGAGGGGTCTGCTCATTGGGATTGCCACAACAGCACCCCATTCTGCAAAACCCTTTTTTATAAACAAAACTCCATGTTATCCTGGAGCTGAATGGTTTGAGACATGCCCACTTTCCAGAATCACTAATTAAACCCAGTTGATGCCTCTGATAGCCAGGCTTCAGTCAGCAGCTTACAATATAAACTTCTGGCAGGTACAGTGCTGAACTCTAAAACTCCCTCTCTAATCCAGCACCTCCTCGCAGTCACCTTTGCTGATCCTGTCACACCCTTGCTGATCCCATCACCCACATGGCATGTTCCCTAATGCAGTGTTCAGAGCCCCAAAGCCTGACTCCACCACACAGGTACCTTGGGGCAGGCGGCCGGTCACAGACACTGCATAGACACCTGGCTTGAAGGTACCTGCAGGAAATAAAACCCCAAGTTACCCCACATGGAGCAGCCACATGGGAATCCTCAACCTGTGCAGATGTCCCTTTACAGGGAGGGAAGAACTCCTTCCAGCAGTTCCAAGTGCCCAAACCCAAGTTCCACCCCAAGCAGCAGTTCCCACTGCCCCTGAGAAGGGTTTGTAGAGAAGGGATCTCCAGCTCCCAAATTACTCACTGATCCGCTGCCACTTGGAGACCCAGCTGTCCTCAGGGCTCATCATGGTGATGATCCTGCAGGAGGGATGGCAGTAAGGGGATGTCTCCTGGCTGGGTGACCCCACAGTGCCACCTGGGTGTCCCCAGGCTCCCGGGGGCCCGCGGCGGGGCCCAGCCCCACTCACCCATCGAAGGAGGAGCTGGTGCAGTCATAGACCATCTCGCGGTTGCCCTTCATCTGCAGATACGTCTCGCAGTTGTCACAGCCGTCATACTCGAACTGGTCGATGGTCTAAGGGAACACGGGTGTGGGAGACCGGGACCAGCCGGGAGCCGGGTAGCGACGGGGCCGGGGAAAGGGAGGGAAGGCCGGGAAGGAGGGCTCAGGGCCACGGCCGGGGCGGACGGAAATCGCCCCGGGGCTGCGGAGCGGCCCGGGCGGGGCAGGGCCGGGGCAGGAGCGGGGAGGCCGGGCCGGGGCAGGAGGGACAGACCAGGCGGGGGAAGCACCAGGCCGGGAAGGGGGGCCTGGGCCGGGACAAGGAGGGCCAGAACAGGCATGGAAAGGACCGAGAAGGGCAGAAAGATTCGCGCCGGGACCGAGAGGAAACAGAGCTGGCGCAGGGAAGGGCCGGGGCCGGAGCCGACGCGGCGGGGCTGGGACCGGGAGTGCCGGGGCCGGGAAAAGGGGCCCGGTAGGGGCTGCAAGGCTTAAGCCGGGCAGAGGAAGGTCCGGAGCCGGCGGGGAGCAATCCCTGTGCCGGCCCCTGTCCCTGTCCCCTCCCCGGTCCCACCTTGACGAGGGAGCAGAGCAGGCAGGCCCGCAGGTGCCGCAGGTCCTTGGGGACGGTCTCCAGCGAGATGGCGGCCATCGCTGCCCGCTCCCCTTCTGCGGCTGCGCAGCGGCCCCGGCGCCGCCCCGGAACGGGAACGGGCACGGGCACGGGAAAACGGGGACAGGGACGGGAACGGGGACGGGGGACGGGAACGGGGACGGGAACGGGGACGGGGACGGGAACGGGGACGGGGACAGGAACGGGGACGGGGGACGGGAAAACGGGGACAGGGACGGGAACGGGGACGGGAAAACGGGGACAGGGACGGGGACAGGGACGGGAACGGGAACGGGGACGGGGGACGGGAACGGGGACGGGAACGGGGACAGGGACGGGAACGGGGACGGGGGACGGGCACGGGCACGGGAACGGGGACGGGGACGGGGACAGGAACGGGGACGGGGACAGGGACGGGAACGGGGACGGGGACGGGGGACGGGAACGGGAGAGGCTCCGAGCTCGCCCCAGCGCTGGGTCCGCCCCGGGCCCGGACGGGGTTTCTGTCACGGCCGGGCCGGGCCCGAGCGCAGCCCCACGCACAAAGAACAAACGCAGGCAGCAGACCAGTACATGGATAAATATATTAGTAAATAAATATATTTCTGAGCACATCAGCATATTCACACATCTTTGTGTTTATCGGACATAAATACACAGTTTTGCATATATATAAAATGTATTTTTTTTCCCCCGTGTGTGGTCTTTTTTTTTTTTTTTTTCTGGGTCATAATTTATTCCCAAACCCCGAGAGCCAAGATAGACTCAGCAAAAAAAACCCCAAACGAAACAAAAAGCAACAACAAAATGAACCGATATTCACATTTCCAAAGGATCTGAAGGATTTGTGCAGGAGGGGAGATATCCAGCCAGCCCGACCATGCCCAGTTCAGGGGTGGGACCTCTTGGGAAGGGGGTCCCAGCAGAAGGAGTGGGCCTTCAGTTTCCATAGAGGGAGTTTGGGATGCTCTGGCTTCCATCAGTTTTTGGCTGTGACTTGGGATGCAAAGAAGGAAAATAAGCTCTACATCACTGCAGGAATGCTGGAGAAACTCCACAGTGGAGCCCACAGCCCTCAAAAGCATCACCCAGAAGCAAGAGGTAAAGAACTGTGAGGAACCATTCCCTGTTTTCTCAGATACTGCTTCTTCCCCTCCAGGCAGCCAAGGACAGTCACACATCTGCTGAAGAGGATCTTTCAAACCCAAGTTCCCAGACAGTTCCTCCCTCTCCTCCCCTGAGCCCCACGGAGACAGACCTGCACTCCAGCAGTTCCTATGGGAACAGGAGCAGCAGCAGAAGGTCGGGCAAGGGAGACCCCGGCAGCCTGGTAATACTGCAGTGGGGAGTGGAGGGGGTGCAGCTTTCCCAAAGAAGCTTGTGGCTCACAAATTCAGGAATCTCCTCTTCTGTTAGGGATAAGGAGGGAAAAAGAGGACTTTAGAGCTGCACTTGTTCTTTTGAGCGGAGAAATGCATCCCTGGAGGCTCTCTGCCTTCCTGACTCCTAAAAAAAGCAGTGGGAGCACCCTGACTTCAAGATCTTCCCCCTCTGTTAAGCCTCTGAGCCCTCCAGAATGGTCAAGGCTACAGGGAGCTGGTTCAGACAAGCCACAAACCAGGAGCACAAGAAGCCAAATGGGGTGAATCCAGACCCGCTCCTGGATTTTTCCTCTAGTTTAAGACTGACTTCTCTGCACAGGAGAATTCTGAGCTTGTGTCTTCTGCTTGTGCTGTAGGACAAACAAGAGCCTGGAAAGGTCTGAATGTAATTCTGCCGGGTTCTTTGGTGAAGGAAATTCAGCTCTTCCCTAGACTGAAAGGTTCCACAGGGGCCTGGTCACAAGGAGACAAGGAATGAGCTCTACAAGGGAATAATGTTGGGCTTAAAACAGCGCTATTGGCTGATCACTTGACTGTCAGGGACTGATTAGCAGCTGGGACAAAGATGCCTTTTTCGAGGATTAAGGGCAGCAAACCCTGTAAAAACCTTTCCCACCAACAAAGGGAGGCAGAGGATTATCCTGAACTGGGACTGCATCACCAGAGCACTCTCTTGAGAAGCTGCTGCTTCAAAGGAAGACATGGGAAGCTTTACTGAGCAGAGGGGAAAGTCTGTCCCTACATCAAGTTTCAAATTGTTAAGAGTTGTCTTTAGCTCCAGTGTTGTACCCTCACCAATGCTTCCTTGTGCTTGGAAGCACTTGATGCCACAGACACGTGCACTTCACATGGGGATCTGGCCTGACTGATCATTTAGTGCAATGAATCTGACAGGAATTCTCTGCTGTTTGAAAGCTGCATGGGTTCTGTAAGTTTTGAATTTGGCAGGTTTCATTTTGCTTGAATGTCTGCAAATTATGAGATGTAGGAAATAAGAACTAGTGATATTCAGAAAAACCCAAAACATTCATAAATGGGGGGGGGAAGGGGGAATGTAATAAACTACAGCCTGATGACTTCTCAAGTTTTATCCCTGCATCATCAAATGTTGGAAAAGATAGAAAAATCCTTTTGAAGGATTTCAGGAGTCTCAGAATATGAAGTTAAGGCTGGGTGATGGATAGGGCTCTGCTCTGCATCTGTTACAGAGGCTTTTGCTGGGAATTTTTGCTGTGTCTTGGGGCAATGAGAGGAAGGAGAGAAGCAGGAACCACATGAACTCCAGGATTTTGTATGACTCCTGTGATGGAGACATCTAAGATATGTTTGAAATATGCTCTTAACAGGCCATGACAGCTATTTGGGGGTAGGTGGAGAAGTTAGGGGGTGAATGAGAGACTTTGTTCACATTGCCAGATGAGAGGGTAGATTCTTTGCAATGAAAAGAGTCTGACCCAGCTCCTTCCCAGAAATGCTGACATCCCTGTGTCTTCCCCTCTCCTGCTGCTGGCAAACAGTCAGTGGCCAAGATGGTGTCAGCTGAGGGACATTGAGGTGACGAAAAGTGATGAGAGCTCTTGGTTTCCACTGAAGTCAGAAGCAGCACTTTGCAGGGCAGCCCTGTGAGCGGTGAGATGGAGAATAGCTTGTTCCTGTGTCTGAAATAAGCATGGAAAAGTTAATTGAAGAAATCTGGCTTTTGACCTAAGTGAGGAAATGAAGTCAGGAGCTACCAGGCCACAGAAAGTAATTTCTGCAGCTTTTGGTCCTGAAGGCTTGTTTATTTTTGCAGTGTTTAGCAAAACCTTCTGTGGCATGAAGACGCCAAAATAGCAGCTTGCACTCACTCGGTGAGCTCCCCCCGGGAGCCCTGCCCAGCTCGGAGCGGTGCCATGGGATGAGGAGGGGCTGCTGTGCCTCCAGAGCACACAGCCCAGGGAGCAGCTCTGTCTGTGTCACCGTGGGGCCCTGGGGACATGGCAGGAGACCATGAGTGGCCCGTTGCTCTCGCCAGTCTGTGTCTCAGCAGGGCAGGGCTGGGCAGAGCCACATGTGAGCAGCTCCATCAACATCTGTGTCCACTCCAACTCCCAGCGAGCAAACAGGCCAGTGTTTTATTAAACTGAGTGTTCATGGACATCCTGGACCTCCTCTTCAGATTCTGCATTCAAAGAAAAGGAGAAAGAAAAGTGTCAGCTACACCTGGCTGAACATTCCCAGGCTCTGCAGCGGCTGGGGCCTTGACCCTGCAATCCAGAGAACAGATGCTGCAGGAAAAAACACTAAGTGGAAGCTACTAAAAAAGCCACTAAGCCCTGAAACAGGCTCCCCAGGGAATGGTCCCAGCCCCGAGGCTGCCACAGCAGGAGTGTTTGAACAATGCTCCCAGGGATGCACAGGCTGGGATTGTTGTAGTGTCCTGGGCAGGGCCAGGGACTGGACTGGATGATCCTTGTGGGTGTCTTCCAATTCAGAATATTGCATGATTCTAGGAAGTTTCTCTCAGTTTTTCAGAGGGAATTTTCTGGCCAGTTTATTCCTCTAAGGTGAAGTACAATAAAATCTCAAGACATCAAGCTGCTCCTTATATATTTCAGAGGAGGCAGGCTAAGGGCATCCTAGGATTCACATCACTGCTAGGTGTTTGTTTTGAGGCTTTTTTATGTTTGCTCTTTGTGAAAATCTGTAGTGCCGATTCAAAAATTATTAGGAACAGAAAATTACACCAATTCATATCTCATAGAGGCAGGGGGCAACAGAAACTCCAGGCAGTAAGAGCAGAGAGCAGTGATGCAAGACAGGAATGACACATGTTCCACAGTGTGCCAGAGGTTGCACAAATTGCTTCTGAGCCCAGCTCAGGCCCAGGCTCTTGCCAGCCCCTTCTGCCTGGAGAATTGACAGGCAGGTGCTGAGCAGTTTACTTGGAAACATCCAACAAAAGGGCTGCCTAAAAAGGTGCACCCAAGTCACTGCTCCAGACAGCCCCTTTCTCTCTGACTCACTGCCTGTTGTCACACACACCACAGTCCCTTCCCAGATGTCTCTCAAGCCTGCCCAGAACTCTTAGACAAGGTCAGCATAGCCCAGCAAAGGCACACAGGCATTATTTTTCCTATCTCCCTTTTCCTGAATGTTTCTGAGATCAAAGGAAAGAAATGGCCTCTTAGAGATTCATCGAGGGCAATTCAAAACAGCTTTTCAGAACAGTCACAACAAATTCTTGTTGGTTATATATCACCTATGTATCTGCTCCAGCTGTAGGAGCAGAGCCTTGAAAATTAAGTATGTGGGAAGAAAACAAACAAATGAGATTCTGCTTGGAAAAGTGTAGCTAATCAATGTGGGAAAATGAATGCACATGATGTTACACACATACACACATGTGCAAGCATGGCCACAGTACCTGAAGACAGAGTTTAAGCATCTCTTGCATTTGTGCCTTGAGTCACAAGTGTGTGGAGTAAGCCATTTCCACATACTTTCCTTGTGACCAGCTTAGTGCAAACCAAAAAGAGACTGTCCAGCTTCAAGCCCTCTGCCTTCACAGGCCTTCAGTCTCAAATAGCATTACTAAAATATTTTCTGAAGGCTGTGCCTGCATAAGTGTCTCCTGCTTGGGCTGAGAAAAGATCATGAACTGGGACAGGTCAGAGAACCCTGGCCGGTGGACTGGCCATGGCAGGGCCACGACCTGGAGCACACCATCATACACCACAGAAATCATGTTCTTTGGGTGTTGGGTTTTAAGGGCGGTCTTTTCTTGCCCTCTCATCCCTTTCCCCCTCCCTAGTAAGGCTAAAAGATGTGGCAGGAAAAGGGAGTCAGGATGAGCAGGAGGGAGGAGACGGGGAGGATATTGAGAGGACTGCAGGAGGTGAGCTTTCACAGGGAGAGAAATGAAGAGATTTCATCAGCCTGTGCTGGAGCAGTGTGGCTGTTCTGGGACGCTTCCCGGGTGTGTCAGGGCAGTTCAGGAAGCCATCCAGCTGGAATTCACTGCCAGCTGTCTGTCTTCCCTTAGGAGGATCCATCAGCATTGCTCCAGGATTGATTCTCCAGGGACAAGACTCCCAGGTGTGGTCTCTCCAGGCAACACAAGAGTAAGGGATCCACCTTTATGCAAAGCCCACCAAGAAGGGCTGGTGGAGGTGCTCAAGGAAGAGGCATCAACTCCAAGATCATGCAAGGCTCTTTGGGGTCATCCACAGCGTTATTCCCTGGGATGCCAGTGCATGGCACTGCCTGCACAAGTGGAATTTCTCCAGGGGCTGTGGACCAAAATTCAGCCTCACCTGGCAGCTGGGTGAGGTCAGCATACACCTGGAGGGTGCTGCATCCCACAGGAGCACCACCAGCAGCTTCTGGAAGCCCTGGTTTAGGAACTTCCTGAG
Source organism: Melospiza melodia melodia (assembly GCF_035770615.1). NCBI lineage: Eukaryota > Metazoa > Chordata > Aves > Passeriformes > Passerellidae > Melospiza > Melospiza melodia. Next base: position 3,471,388 of record NC_086214.1, read on the forward strand.
CCAGAGGGCAGATTTGCATCTCTGCATTTGCTACCTCTTGATCTGGGCTCTCAAAACCATTTTACTTCTGGCATCTACATCCCGGGGGCAACCAGCACCAGGTTTCATTACACACCTTGTGTTGCCTTTTGGGTGTTTTAAAGCTTCTGGTTTCCATTTGATGCCATCAATTACTTTGTTCTAAGCACTCTCTTGTCTACCTTCTCCTCTGCTCTCCTTATTTCATATCTTCTCTTCCCTATCCTCTGCTGATCACCTTTTTTCCCACATGAAAGTCTCACTATTCTTTCTATTTTCTCAGGAAAAAACATCACTGGGATTGTACCAGATACATTTCTGCCCTGCTTCCAAGGGGGTAGAAATTATTTCCCTTTCTTTTTCCACCCTTTTTGGTGATCAGGAGCTGTGAGATCACCACAGGCTTACACAGCTGCATAAAGGCACTTTCTGCTTGTTCCACATAGTTCCCAGCCAGCTAATGATGATGATAACAACAATAATGATAACAATAATGATGTGATTTTTACTTAAAAGTGGCTCTGCTCATGTGTGGCATTTTGTGCTACTTACAGGGGATTTAATCCACCACTCCCTCACTCAACAGCTCAGCAGCAGGAGATCCTCCTGTAACACTCTGTATCCAGTTTTAATGCTTGACATCCTGATGGATTTTATATGTTATACACTTGGCTATCTCCTCTCCTTGTCCAGGATATTTATGAGCTTGCTGGAAGGATCATACAGTTGCAGAACTCCACTTCTCTCCTCTCTGAGTAATTCCCCTCCATTAAGTCTGATCTGCACTCTTGTCTCCTTTTTCAGTCAGTTATTTACCTGTGGGAGCACCTTCCCTTTTATCCTTTCAGAGCTTCCTTCCCCTAAAAGATCTGTCAGGTGTTATCTCTCCCTACAAAAACTGGGTTGCCTCCTCCCCTGGTTTTCACATTCAGCCAGGTGCCTACAAATCAGACCCTGTATTTGAATTTTTAACAGTTTGCTTGGCTGGAAAGTCAGGCTCATCATTCTGTAGCTTCAGCTATTTCCAGCTGATATTGCCCTCAGCTCTTCCTCCTCGGTCTGGGCATGGATAAGAGATTGCAGTCCACATTCAGGATTTATCAGCTGAGTGCTGGAGCCCTGCAGGATGCCCAGGGGGTAATCTGTACCCCTGGCAATTTGTTACTCTCCACTGTATTTCAGAAGTGCTCAGACTGGTGATTTGATTCATGAGGGATTCTGCCCCCCCTGCCCTGAATGGAGCTGTGCCAGGTGAGAACCTCCCTGAGCACTCCCCTGGTGATCACTAATGCAATAAAGGCAGTTTGCTCTAGTGCTCTGCACTTACAGCCCCTGAACATCCCTCAGACTTGTGGCACTCCCTAGATCTGAAGAACCCTAGGCAGCCTTCTCCCTCCCAATGCAGCAGAAAACGTTTGCATTAATAGTCTGCTTCACACAAGCTGTTCACAGCAATATTCCCTGGACTGTCTCTCCATGGCTCTGTACTTCACTTGGCATCCAGCTCTGTTCTGATTTCCTTCTCCAGCCACACCTTTGCTTTGGAACAGCAGTTTCCAAGTGCCCTCTCTGCCCTGCTGCTTGACCAGCCCTTTTCTGGGGCTGTGCATGATCCCTGTGCCCAAAAGCATCATTTGACTGCTGATTTTAGCAATATTATCATAAGACTCTCCTGTCTATGTAGGCTCCTCTTTGCAGCCTATGCTGACACAGTGTTATAAACCCTAATGCCACCCTCCTTCTGCTCAGGGGCAGCTGGGGATTTTTGTGTCACTCGTCACTGGACTTGACACTCTCAGTGCAGTGTCTCTGCCATGCCACCATAAGAGACACACGCTTCCCTCTCTGTAATTTCATCTAGGAATTACAGGGTCCCACTGTTTGCTTTTCTTTTAAACTGGGTTTCTGAGAAGTTTATGTCAAAACTTTAATTTAAAGCTGGGCTTTCTAATTCATCCACTTATATTTTTAGCCTTATGCCATTTATCTGGAGGCAGAGATGCATTTTTCCTTGGTCTCCTTGTCTGTGTTTTGTGTCCTGCTTGCATGGGACTGTCCACTGAGATTGTTCTTTGCTCTTTTTTACTTCTCTATTGATTTATACTTTTCTCAAGATAAAGAACCAATGTGATTATAATTCAGAGGTTGTGTTATGTCAGCCAATGTTTTCAGCTTGGTGGCTTTTCTGCATAAGCCCTGCACAAGCTCTGTGCTCTGTCTTCTGCTCTTAATAAAGTTAAATCCTGAATCTGTGTAGTCTCTCAATCTTGCAAGGGAATTCTGACTCTCTGGGTGATTCTGAAAGCATCCATAGAAGCTACTGCAGTAAACAGACATAGATACACAACACTTGCAGATACATTGGTCCTTCTGCCTGCTGGAATGGGGAGTGAAGAGGGAATGAAGGCTTGGTGTGCCTGGCAAAGCAGCTGGCACTGGCTCTGGGTGGGGGTCAGAGGGTCATCAGGAGGTGATGGCACAAACTGGGGCCACTGGGACATTTCCAAGGACACAGAACATCCCGGCACGGACCTTGGAATGCCCAGCACCCTGTGTGAGGTGTACAGACTCCTGCTCTTGAAGCCTCCCAGGTCCATTGGGAGCTCAAAGCAAGCCCTGAGCAACCTGCCCTGAGCCAGGAGGGCTCTCTCCAAGTGGGGTAACCTGGGAGGGCATCGGCACTCAGAGCTCCCTGCAACCAGAGACATCTCTGCCCTGATGCCTCCTTATCTCTCCAAACACCAGCATCCCTCCAGGCCTTGGCAGAACCTCCCTATCATCTATCTGCAGTGTCAGGCACTTCTGCACCTGGGAAAAATATCTGTTCCTGGGAGTCTGGGAGGCCAGAAAGCTGCAGGGAGCCAGGACCATGCCCATCCAGCCTCCCCTGCCCCACTGCCTCCGCAGAACCAGGAGCCTGGGCGTGGGGTGGGGCTGGATAGACAAGCACTGGGAGGAAGTTATTATCTCTGTGGCACAATGGGCACAGTGAGTCACAAGTTTAAGGCCAGTGTTATAACAGAAATTAGACAGCCAGATCTGTGTTTGGTACCTAAATCAAAAGGATTTGCCCGAGGACCTGCAATGAGTCAGTGGCAGGGCGAGGAAGGGAGCCAGGCTCTGCTCCCAGCCAGCACCTGTCCCTGCTGACTTGCAGGCTGCTGCCTTCAGAGGACCTGAGAGAGCAAAACCTGGGAGCTAAACTCAGGTTCTTTCAAAGACACTCGTCTCAAAGGCATTTTCCCTCTCTTTGTGAGAGAGCGCAGCAGTTAGGCAGAAGGCCAAACTTTAATTACATCTGATTTCCAAAAGACACTAAAAAGCAACTCCCACGCAACAGAGGCAGGTGAGAAATGAGGGATGTGCAAATCGAGCAACTCAATTAGTCTGTTCTACTACCTCGGGCCACACACACTTCCTTTCTCACTGATTCCAGTTAGCTGGGCTTGGCTAAAACAACTGGAGCCCAAAAAGCCTTAATGATAACGACTGTGCCAGTAAGACACCCAAGACTGGTGCAAGGACACTGAAAAATGTGGTCCCACCCCTTCCTTTGGGAGATATTCCAGCTGCTAGCGATGTTTAATTAAAATTAGCCACCCTATTTCTCAGTTGTAGTATTTCAGGGTTTGGTGCACTCTTTAACACACTCGCTCATCATTCAGGCCATCACCCTCACAGGTGAGCTCTGGAATGCTCCTGCAGTCAGTGCTCCTGTAGGAAAACCCATCAGGAAGGTACCAGGTGTCCTGGCAGTTGGATTTCCTTCAGCAAACCCCCTCCTCCTTCACTTGCTTGCTGCCAGTAGAGGCAAAGAGCAGACTTACCCTGACCACCCTGCTGAGATGGGCAGTGAAGGCGGACACTCAGACTGTGCCTGGGGGTGCACGTCCCTGAGACATCCGCAGGAACCGAGCGGTTTCTCTCCCGTCCTGACAACCTCTCCTCCTGCTTCCTCAGCTCGGAGCTGGGCTGTGGCACTAAACACTTCCAGAGGGGCTGGGAGCTGCTGGGCAGGGCAGCGCTTGGGATCAGGGGCTGGGCTTCGGGAGAGCAGCGGGAGCCAGCGGGATGGCCAGGAGGAAGGGGAGCGCCGCAGGCTCCGGGCTCGGCCGAGTCCTTGGGCAGGAGAGCGGGGTCCAGCTCCAGGGGACACTTTCTTTTCCTTCGGTGATGCCTGCTCTGTAAGCTGTGTCTGGGGGACAGTGGGACAGCTCCCAGTTGTCTGTTGGCATCTACACTGAAGTCCAGCCTGTTTGGAGAAATGGAGGGGGTGTGACGGGGTTCCTGGCCTTCCTGGGGACAGGCTGGCTGGCCTGCTGGAGCTGCCTCCTGTAGCACGGCACTGCTTTCCAGAGGCTGCTGAGAATGATGGCTTTTCTCAGTTCTCTTTTGTGTCCGAGCACTGTGGAGGGCAACCTTGGCCCCGGAATACCGGGATTTGCGTGGCCCGGGCCCCTGCCCGGCTCGCCCAGGGGGACACTCTGAGTCCTGCCTGTAGTGGAGGTGCTGGTGGTGGTGGTAGTGGACGTGGCTGAGCACCTGGGGCTTGGCCAGAGCAGCCCCCTGGGGCACCATCAGGTCCAAGGACCGGGGCCGCCTGTCCCTGGGCAGCCGCAGCTGCTCCTGCCCGTGGTCCGTGGTGGGGCCCTCGGAGCTGCAGTACACGAAGGGGTCATAGTCGCTGCTGAGGGAGCTGCGGAACGTGGAGCAGCTGCCATGGATGCCCTGCAGGCTGACGTCTGTGCAGTTCAGCATGGAGTCACTGGAGGAGCCGTGGCAGGGCCCCGAGCTGGAGTCGCTGCCCGGCCCGTCGGCCAGGTACCCGCTGTGCTCCGTGAGATAGCTCTCCCCAGAGCCACTGCTGTTGTGCTGGTGCCCGTGGCCAAGCCCTCGGCGCAGGGTGGGCACACGGTGCTGCTTCTGTGCCACGGCTGCCTTGGGTGCCACACAGGGGGGCTGAGGCTGAAGGGGACATGTCCTGTGGGGTGCCAGCACCTGCCCGCATGCAGAGGGGTTGGGGTGCTGCTGCCCCAGCAAGCCCGGGGCCAGCGGGGCCACGTGGCCACAGGCCAGCAGGGAGGTGGCTGGTCTGTAGGGCATGTAGTGGATGGTGCCAAAATCCAACTGGGAGAGCTCTGGAGAGTGGAAGAAGGGGTTGCCATGGGCTGACTCTGGGGGAAAGCTCCTGAGGTTCCTCTGAGGATATGCTTGTGGGAGGTGGTAAAGGGCATGTCCTGGATGCTGGCGGAAAAGGTGGAGTCGCCGCCCCGGCTCCATGTCCTGAGGGACCAGCCTGGAGCTGGCAGCCATGGCCTGGTCCCCCGAGTCTCTGGCTGTGGAGAAAGAAGGAAGTATGCAGCACATATCCCACAGCTCACAAGGGAGTATACAGCACAAACCTCACAGCCCAGAAGGGAGTATACAGCACATGTCCCACAGCCCAGCTGCAGCAACCCCAGCACTGATGCTCCACTGCCCTCCCACCATGCGTGGCCCCACGTCCCACCCATACTCTGCAACTCCTTGCTGCCACCACCAAACCACCCTGATGGTCCTGCACACTCTCCCCGTGGCCCCTGCAACCCCCAGATCCCACCTTCCCTTCCCCACAGATCTCAGGATTGGAATCCCTCTTCTTGGTGCGGGTCCCAGCTGAAGCCCAGCACCTTGCTGTACCCTGGTGGGCTGACAGGCAAGGGACTCCTCTCCATGCACACAGTCCCCTGTCCACTCTGTGCACAGGGACACAAGGACCATCTCCCAAGAGTAACTGGAGCTACTGGGCACAATCCTGCACCCAACCCTGTCTTCAGCCAGGAAATGCCGTGTGTGAGCCCTACCAAGAATATTGAACATGCAAAGTGGACACGTGTGGTGTTGCTGCAGCCAAGGGTCAACACACTCCCGATGGAACTCGTGGGAGCACGAGATGATCCGCAGTTCCTAGAAAGAAGTGGAGAGGAGGAGCATGAGCAAGGCGAACCATGTTCCAAGACCTGGATGAATCCTTCTTGATGGAAGTGAGCCTTGAAGGACAGACAGACGTCTAACAGCGAGGGATCTGCAGCCCAACTGCGCATGGAGGAGCCTGTGGAGCACCTCCAGTCCTGCTCTGTGAACATCCAGAGTGGCTCAAGCCCTTAGGAATAGGGAGATTTCAGGCTGGGTGCTATGGAGCAGCAAACCCAATTTTACCCTATTTCAACAGAGGCATTTTACCCCACAGCCACGGCTGGAGACCTGCCTGGAGACATGACTTCAGCAGAGGCTTTATAGCCCAGGGGCAGGCACACCTCCACGGACGCAATCCCTTTCCAGCACTCAGGAGTTCAGAAGGAAGCATCTCACAGGCCTCCGGCTCCTGCCATTGTCAGCTCCCACTGCTGCCCCCGCCACCAGGGAAGCCAGGGCCGTGAGTGCAGCATCCTGCCCAAAGCCTACCTGGCCCTCGCTGAACTCCTCGAGGCAGATGGCACAGAGCGGGGCGGAGCTGCAGCTGCTGGCCGAGTCCCAGCGCGGGGCCGGCCGCGCCCGGGGCTGGTAGCGGCGCGTGGCCAGCTGCCCGATGGCCCGCAGGGTCTGCTGCTGCACCGAGTCCTGCAGAGACACGCGGGGCTTGAGGACAGGATCAGCCTTACTCTGCCCTCCCATATTCACAATGGGATTATCAGAAGTTTGGGGATGATGCCTATCTTCAGAGGTGACTTTCTGTCTAAGCTGACTCAGCCAAAGCAGGCTTTGTCACCAGCGGGAGACATCTGGCCCTAGATATTCAAGTAACTCAGCAGTGCTGAATTTTTGATCTCCAAAGGATTGTCTCTCTATGGGACAAATGGGATAGTCTCAAATATGGAAATACATCTGACTCTGAGAAGATTATTATTTCATTTGTTAATTTCTATTAAGAATACTAAATCATACAATCATAGAATCAAGGAATGGCTTTGATTAGAAGGGACCTTAAAGCTCATCTTATTCCACTCTCCTGTCATGGGCAGGGACATCTTCCACTATCCCAGGTTGCTCCAAGCCCCATCCAACCTGGCCCTGGACACTTCTAGGGATCCAGGGGCAGCCACAGCACCCTGTGCCACGGCCTCCCCACCCTCACAGGGAAGAATTTCTTCCCACATCTAACCTAAATCTTTCCTCTTAGTTTAAAACTGTTCTCCCTGTCCTATCACTATCTGCCCATTTCCACTCCCAAAAGGTGTCTGTTCCTGCTTTCCTTCTCTTCCTGTTTGCTCAGACACGTCTGCTCCATGAGATCCCTACCTGAGTCCTGTTCAGCTGGCACTTTGTGCGGACAACAAAAATCAAAATGATGACGACCACAGTGCTGACCACTGTGAGAAGGATCCACACATCGTAGTCTGGCTGTTGGATAAAATAGGAGAGAAATTACTCTTGTGTGGAAATTACTCTTGGTGGGAGTTAGAGGCTAGGGGAATCTCCATCTTTTCTGGACCATCAGTCTTGGGAAATATCATCCTTGGCCAAGCTCCTCCTCTTTGTTCTTTACAGGTAAAATTAAAAACGGTTCAGTCTTTTCTGCACATCCACACAAGAACAGAATATCTCAGTCTTGAAGCATCTCAGCTGCCTTGAGACATAGTCTAAGGCAGCACAAAATGAGAAAATCAAGGTTTGGTTTTACTTGAAGAGACAGAGAATCCCCTTGCCTCATTCATGACATTAAAGCAAAAGAAACTAAGTAAGTTGAAAGTGCTTTTGAGCCTTTACTTGCAGCAGGTCTGAATGCTAAAGACTCCTGCAACAGGCCATGATCTCCATCCTTAAGGAAGAAAGCTCAGCCTCTCTGGGAAAGCCTAGCAGGCTGGGAGGGAGGATACAGGAGGCAGTGGGAATCATGTGTCTCTCACCCAAGCTGGTGGCTCCTTGACCTCTATCTTCACATGGGCCTCTCTGTTCTTGTTCACAACGCCCATGAGGAGCTCAGCATCATGGCCCCTGATCAGGACCACAGGCTGGCTCAGGCCTCTGGGCTTCCTCAGCTGCAAAGAAACAAACACAGTAAGGGCTGATCCAGCACAGCCTGAAGCAAGGATGATCCCGGCCTCCCAGGCAAGTCCATTCCTCATGATGTTTTGTGCAACACTTCAGAGACTGAGTGCTCCCCCAAGTTTACACTATCCCTCTATGATTAATCAGATGGAAATTTCTCTTTTATCAATTTTCCAGCATGGATTTCTCTATTTTCCCTGCTGGTGACTCCTCATGCACAACCACCCATTTCTTGCTGTCTCTTGAGCTCCTTTCAAGCCTCTGTGCAAAAGCTCTTGGTCCCTCCTCTTCTCTGTGAAAGTGCCAAGAGCACTGCCAAGTGCTGCCTTCACCAGAGAAATGCTTCCTCTGCTCTGGACACATCCCGTTCCCCTCCTCCCTAAGGACATTCTGCTTGTTCTGCTTGTCACACTGTGGTCCAGGCTGGCTCAGCAAGTGTCTGAGTCTGCTCTCCTCCACCTGACCTGGATCAGGGTGGCCATCAGACCCAGTAACCCCTTCCCATATCCTGGGGGAATCCAAAGGTCAATGGACAGGGATGAAGATGTGAATGGAGGTGCAGATGGTCAGGAAGACCATGAAGGCAAGGCCAAAGGCTCTGAGTTGTTGATAGGATTTGATGCTCTTGGCTATTGTGTACCAAATGGGAAACCTGGAAAAGTGGAAGCCAAGGCTTGAGGTAGGGATCAGAGACTGGGATCTGAGCAACCTCAGCATCACCTCATGGACCTGCATTTGCTGCCGTGTTTCTCTGGCACCAGAAATTAGGATCTAAGTGCATGAAAGAGCCACAAGGGATGGATCTAGCAAGGAGTCAGCCCAGAGCTTGCATGAGGTCAGGCACCAGCTCCCCTGTCTGTTCCCTACCTAAAGCTGGGTATCCCTGGATTATCTGGATGGGGAATTGATTCCCTTCCAGAGATGACAACAGTGCTTGGGAAAAGGACTTTTGGAGGTGTCCTAACCAAGGTTAAACCTGCACCAACAGAAAAGCAGATTGGCTTGGAAACTTGAGAAATCACCTTTCTTGAGGTACACTGGGCTGTCTGGACTATGTGAGATGGGGAGATTTATGATTTCCCAAGAGGAAACAATCCAGCTCCTCACAGAAAAGTCTGATTGTCCAGACAATGTCTTTAAAGAGCATGGATGTGCCATGGAAAGTGTCTGTGTAGGGTAAGAGCCAACACCCAACACCAGCAGCATCCTGGGACCTCCCACTGGTGGCTAGGGGGTCCTGCCCTGAGCACATTTTGGGATGTGACAGGAGCACTGTGTTTTAGCTGAGGGTATCACTGGGGTCTGTACCTGATCAGCAGCACTTTCATCATCGGTGATGTCAAAAAGGATCGCACGGGCTCCACGCTCCCCTGCCAGCTTTGCCTGTCCAAAACAACAGAAGCTTCAGTGGAAATTCTATACTGTACCCTGTGTCCACACCTGCCACTGGATCCATGTCTGCCTCCTGGGCTCTTCCCAGGAGAAAGAAGCACCTGTTTGGACTGAGGAAACCATTCCTACCTCAGTTTTTGACTTGTGGTGGGCTGCAGTGCCTACACTTGCCAGAGCCCCGCAGCTCATGGGTGGTTTCTTCCTAAAGCTGTTGAGGTGAACTACTTGGTGATGTTGCAGCCACAGCAAAACAGAAACCCAACAATTCCTCAGCTGTCCACGTGCCAGCTGCTCCCTTGTTTCAGAGCTGGATTTGCCGAGGAGCGATGTGCAGCCCCGTTAACCCTCCTGACCTGCACGGACAGCAGAAACTCCCACAGGTCCCCTGTCAGCACCAGGGCTGTCAGAGGGCCTGACTCCCACTCACGCTGCTCTCCCTGGTTCCCCCTGCTCGTTAGGGAGAAGCTCAGGTGGAGCCGGGTCTGCTCTAGGATTAGCAGTTCGGGAAGGGACAGCTCAGAGACCCACCCAGGCGAGCACACATGCCACCCTGATGAGGTAAGGGTCACCCACCTCCTCCCAGGCAGCCCCTGGAGCCCTCCAGGCAGGCAGAGGCAGCCCCGGGAGGTGGAAGGTGAGCAGGGCTGGGCTGGGCCGGTAGCTCAGGCGGAGCCCTTTGATCCCAGGCAAACAGGAGCAGCATTGCCAAAGGCGGCGGGCCGTGGGGCACTGCCCGCCCCGGGAGCCGGCTGGGCCGAGGATGTGGCATTCCCGAAACGGCCCGGGGGCAGCAGCTCCATCCCGGGGATGCATTCCCAAAACGGCCCGGGGGCAGCAGCTCCATCCCGGGGATGCATTCCCGAAACGGCCCGGGGGCAGCAGCTCCATCCCGGGGATACATTCCCAAAACGGCCCGGGGGCAGCAGTTCCATCCCGGGGATGCATTCCTGAAACGGCCCGGGGGCAGCAGCTCCATCCCGGGGATGCATTCCCGGAGCAGCCCGGGGGCACCAGATCCATCCCTGCTCCCGGTCACCTCGGCCAGGAGCACTGCGGGCCTGGGTCTGGGTACAGGGATGGGAATGGAGCTGCAGGTGGTCAGCAACAGGCAGAGGTGGAGGCTCTGAGCTGCTGACAGGATTTAACACTCATAGGGAAGCTGGAAAAGTGGGATCAAGGCTCGAGACAGGGATCAGAGACTGGGTCCTGCCTAGGATCGACGGAACCTCAGTATTTGCCAGCACTTTCAGGGGAAGAGGACTTTCAGGGAGTGAATTCCATCCCATAGTCAGGCCTTGATGAACAACAAACAGCTCTACATTGATTTTATCCTGTTAGAGACACTGACTATGGGGCAATGAACAACTGAGACTGGACAAGTGACTTTTCCCAACATCTTTCTGACTCCTGTTGCAAAGGATACAACTTCTGGTGACCAGGGACAGGGCCCAGGGAACAGCTGGGGCTGTGCCAGGGAGGTTTAGGGTGGATTTCAGGAAAGGTTCTTCCCCCAGAGGGTGCTGGCACTGCCCAGGCTGCCCAGGGAATGGGCACAGCCCCGAGGCTGCCAGAGCTCCAGAAGCTCCCAGGAATGCCCAGGATGGCATTGCTGGGGTGTCTGTGCAGGGCCAGGGGCTGGACTGGGTGATCCTTGGGGCTCCTTTCCAACTCAAGATACTCTGTAATTCTGTTCAAGCCTTTCACAATTTGCTTGATACAGTAATTTTCTCAGTGTTAGCTGTGTTTGCACTGTATCTCTTCAGCCATGTGGCACAGCTGAGCTCCCTCTGGTGCAAACAGGTATTTACAGGATGATTTTGGAGGTCTCAGCAGTCTGACAACCAGGCTTGCAATCACAGGTTCATTCAGAAATAAAAATAAAGCCCCCCCCAAAAAAATTTACAAATTATGATCAGAAATAACAATAAATCACTTTTGATTGATTCCAGAGGTCCTTCCATGCCTTCCTCTCCTCTAATGCTTTCCCTGTTGGTTTTAGCTTTGGAAGCTGAAGCAGTGACAGAATTTAGGAAGCAGGGAAGTGCCTCAGGTGACTGGTGGAGTTCTCCTTGTGCTGGGCTGGCCAGGGCTGTCCGTGTGCAGGGCTTGGCTGGGTGACAGCTGAAGCAGAGGTTGTGATAACACTCTGCACACGGCTATTTTTATCATCATTGATACAGCCCTGCAATGCCACATGCAAAGCTCTGCCCCAAGACACACTTGCCAGGAAAACAAGGTTCCAGCTCCACTCAGCACCAGCCAAACCCCACAGCTACACCCCTAATCCAGAGGAGGAGTGTGGTCCTGGGATTTTGAGGAAGAGACCTCAGCATCCCTGCCCATGGCAGCAGCTCAGCATGCAATGATCTTTTAAGGTCCCTTCCAGTCCCAACCAGTTTGTGATTCTCTGGTCTGTACGATGTTAGAGGGAGGGAGCTTGGCAGAGGCTTCAGGAGTTTGGAGAAGCAGACAGGGAGGAATTGCAGGGGATGGAGGATCCATGATACAAGGCAGGGCCCAGGGATGCTGCCAGTTTAAGGAGTATCTGCTCAATTTCATGGCTAAAGCACTCCTGTTCAGGGGAGAAGAACTGTGAGCCTCCCTTGGTGAGATTTTAGAGCAGGAACACCTGCAGGACTGCAACTGCTGGGTATCAAAACCCCGTGCTGGATCTGGCTCTGGTAACAGAGTAGTGATGACTGATGGCCAGTGAACACAGTGTACAGGTGAACTGAGGGTTTGTTTGCTTTGGGGGGTTATGAGTCCTGGAGAAGGGATCCAGGTGGAAGAGCAGAGTGCAGCAATGCCCCATGTCTTGTCCCACTCCGTGCCAACCTTCCTCAGCTGATCCTTGGACTCAGTAACACACTGGTACTTCCAGTGCTGCGACCAGAGTCCCACAGATGAAGGACAAAACTAGCAAAACAGAATCCCAGAATGGTCTGGGCTGCAAGGGACCTTAAAGCTCATCTCATTCCACCCCATTACAGCCAGGAACACCTTCCACTAGACCATATTGCTCCAAGCTCCATCCAACATGGCCTAAGTTTTGAAACCTTTGAACGTTGTGAAATGGAAGATGGACCTTTGCAGCTGCTTCGTCCTCTTGTTCATGATCCTCCACAGCAGCTGCACTGCCCAAACATCCTGGGGCAACCTAGGAAAGGACAGGTACTGCTGCCTGTCTGCCTGTGCAGCCAGGGGGAACCAGCCCTGGGATGGCATTTCCACCATTGCATCACGTCCCTTTCCTTACTTTTGATGCCATAGCATCCATGAAAAAACCCTGTTGTGCAGGAGCAAACACTGGGTACAAGTTTTGCCTGCCTTCTTCAGCTCAGTTGTAGGGAACATGGAAAAGGACCCTGTCCCCATCCCCACCACGTCACCACCAGCAGGAAGGCAACAGGGTGAAATGACCTGAAGGCAATCCAAGTAAAGCCAAGAAGAGCAGAACAAGGGGATTTTCATGCTTGTACAACACCTGCACAAGCATGAAAATAGTCAACATTTGGCAGAGAGACAATCAAAAGAAAAAACCAATGTCATCCTTATCCATGCAACTTGATCAGAATCACGAAGATTTTAAGCCTTAAAATGACCCTTGTTCCTACCTGACTTCCTTATTACCAGAGAATTGGACCACTGACCTCAGCTTTTGGCACAGGAAGTGCTGTTTCACTGAGGTGCCTGATCCAAAGACCTCTGAGATCTCCCAGGGCATGAACTGTTAACAAGTTGTGACCCACCACTAGTTCAGCTGGTCTGCATTTATCTCACTGCTCAGCACTGACTCTTCCCATGCCTCATCCAGTCAAGTACTGCAGCATTATTTTTTGAAACAGAGCCATGGAAGATGTTCTCTGTGTCCATGTTTTCCCACAGGCCAGAGAACACAGAGAAACACAAATCACACAGACCAGAAAGCAACGTAAGGCTGTAAAACAGGAGAGGCACAAGGCCACTGGGCAGCCAAGAGTGTGGGATGCTGGGCAAGGTCTGACCATCCCAGAGCTGCCAGGCTAGGGGGAACTCCACACCTTTTACAAAGTCAGGCAGTCCAAAAGGTCAAGGGATGGGTGTTTGGGATGGCTGGCACAGCATCTCTCCCAAAGGACCCCTTCTACCAAGGACTGCCTCTGCCAAGGACCCTGATCCATCCTTGTCCTTTTCTCTACTTCCCAACAGCTCTTTCCTTGCTGCCTCCTCCTCCCATTTTGTTTGCTGCACCACAGGTTTCACTTCCCAGGCTGATGCCATTTCAGGCATTTTGCACCTACCTTGTTGGCCAGGGACAGGCAGGGGTTGGGATCCCGGTCCGGCTGCTCCAGCTTGACGATGGTGATGAATCCCGACTCCGTGTGTTCATCCTCGCTGGTGTTGCACAGGGATAGTGGGTGGGACTGCAGGACAAAAGCAAGGAGAAACTCAGATCCCGGGGCCCAGCACTGCAAAGGGGGCTCAAGCCCACCCTGCAAAACCCTCTGGACCTGCCCAGAGGTGCAGGACCCGCACCTGCAGGGTGTCACCATAACACTGCTACATGCCATGGCCCTGCCCGAGCCAGTGAGGCCTTGAAAGACACAAAAGAACACTCACTGCCCGAGCTGGGTGTCACCCCAGCCACTCCAACCACCCCCAGAGCCTGGCTGGACTCTGGAGCTGGAGACCACATTCGATGGGCTCCTGCTGTGCTCCCCTGAACCCCAGCACTGGGATTCCCAGGAAGGTGGCTGGCACACAACCTCCTCCATACCAGGGTTATACCCACTAGAAAAGTGCCAGGAATGTTGCTGCCAGCCACGGGGATGCTTTCTGCTGCCTGTGCAGTGACGTAACTCAGCACCAATCCCACATCCACAACCACCCAGCACTGCAGGGTTGGGAGGCACCACAAAGCCACAGAGCTGCTTTTGGTAGCACCAAGTCTTGGGCATCAAAACAAGAACAGGTCTAACAAAACTATGAAAGTAAGTTAAACTTATCAAATCCTAGGGTGATAGCATCGAGACCAACTTATGCTAATGCCTAGTGCAAATGTCTGTGGCTGTGAGTTTGAATCCAACTCCTAATCATTTCTGGATTAAAAAAATCCAAAGTAAAAGCAAAGGGCTTCACTGAAATTTGAAATATTTAAAAGTTTGTATCCTTTTGTCAAAACACAGGTCTAGTAGAAGATGTCCCTGCCCATAGCAGTGGGGACAACTGGATGGTCATAAGGTCCCTTCCAACCCAAACCATTCTGGGACGCTACAACTTAGACTTCACCACAGGACATCAGATAGAGTGTGATTGTACCAAGCCAAGCACCACAAACTCTATAAATCCAGGTTTTTAGGGAAGCAACCAGATCTGTTATGGCTTGGAGCAGTCAGGGAAGCTCCCAAAAAGCCCCTGCTCCCTTGGAGCACCAACAGATGCTGCCTTGACCGACACTGACACGGCATCCAAGTGCCCTGATCCCGCTGGATTCACCCAGAACTTTGTGCTTTCGCTTTGTGCCCTGCTTGCCTGCCTGGGAGGTGGGCTTAGGATGTGATCATGGCTTTGGGTTCATATGTGCTTGCCACAGCAAAACACCCAGCAGGAAATGCAGAGTGTGTCTCAGGATAGCTCCAACAGCTCGGAGGGACCCCACTGGAGCCTTCCCCGGGCTGCTCCCGGAGCTGGGGGAGCTGAGAAGGACCTTGGAGCTGTGTCTGACCCTGGCTGTGACACTCACAGGGCAGTGACAGCCCTGTGTGCTGAGCTCAGAGCAGCCTCTCTGTGACCAGGACTGCTGGGCCTCATGCCAGCATTAGGGTGAGGGGGCCTAGCACAGGGTGCCCAGAGCAGCTGTGGCTGCCCCTGGATCCCAGAAGTGTCCAAGGCCAGGCTGGATGGGGCTTGGAACAACCTGAGATAGTGGAAGGTGTCCCTGCCCATGGCAGGGGGTAGAACAAGATGTGCTTTAAGGTCTGTTCCAACCCAGGCCATTCCACGATTAATGATGAACACCAGGAATATGAGCAACGGGCCAAGCTGCTGCACCTCCAAATGTGCATGGGGAACATATGGAAAATGCTGGCAGCTGCTCTGGAGCAAGACCCAGATGATAAATCTGGAGAAGACCTGCTGGTACCTGTACCTGAGACCCTCCCCACAAGGGCAGCTGTCCATGGAGCTGAGGCAGAGTAGTGGACCCTCATTATTCTGTGCTGGGTCCCTCACAGACACAATCAGGCTGGAGGCTGGGCCCAGGAGCCTTCTCAGCACCCTGCAACGCCCAGGGGCAGCTTGGGGACACAGGCACTATCTGCCACAGCCACACACTCCACTCATCTCTGCTCCAGAGACCTCTTTCCTCTCCTCCCCTCAGCTCCTTCTGTTTGTTACTGTACACTCAACCCCAGCAGCAGCACAGCAGCAAGACATGACTCTTACTTTCTACATCCTTCAACAGCATTTCTTGGCATTCCCACTGCCCTGTCCCTGGTATTATGAGTGAGGGATCCTGGCTGCACACTGCGCTCGCAGGACAAGAGCAGACTCGAAAAACAACCTAAGGATGATGTGGAAAAACAAATATTATGAGATTTCTCAGCGCAGAGGACTCGTGCCCCACGTGTGGCTGCAGCTGCAGAGTCAGGATCCCCTGCTCCCTCCTGGGTCTGTGGCTGCAGGTGGGCTCCCAGGCATGGCATCCCCCTCTCTGCCAGGCTGGGCACTTCTGCAGCACCGACTGCCACAGCCACGGGGCAACAGCTCCTTACAAACCCTTATCTGATCTAGGAGACAACAAATCCCATTGCTGGACAGAGGGGGTATGTTCATACCCAAAATCAGAGAGGTTTCATGCATGCTGCCTAAATCCCACCACACTCCTGTTCCAGCACTGCCCAGGGGCTCCCAGGCAGCAGAGGGACCTCTGGGATTATGATGCTGTTCCAGCTAGGGCTCCCTGGTGGAAGATACATTGCTGTTCTGGCAGATCCTT
The DNA here is from genome assembly GCF_035770615.1 of Melospiza melodia melodia. NCBI lineage: Eukaryota > Metazoa > Chordata > Aves > Passeriformes > Passerellidae > Melospiza > Melospiza melodia. The sequence goes on from NC_086214.1 coordinate 3,487,802, forward strand.
CTCCCAGGACAATCCCTGCCTGCCTCTGTGCTCCCGGGATCCTAGTGATGGGCTGGGATCAGCTGGCAGGCTTTGGACACACTTTTAGATAATTCAGCCCGGCAGCTCTGTCCTCACCCTGGCCCTGGTAAGACACTGCCAACCTGTGACCCCTGGCTTTGTCACTCCATCTGTCTCTGTCACCACATCCCACCTGTCACACCTTCTGAGAAGACACAGAGCTCCTCCTCATCCCCATCTTCTTGATATCACCTTTTTGGTTTCTTCTCTCTTTACCTTATGGCTTCTCTTTATTTTTTACCTTTTCTGTCCAGAGTACTATTCCTAAAATACTGAAGTTCACACCAGCATGCATCACAGGTTGCACTGAGCAGCAGAAACATGGGGAAAGGTCTTGGGGAATCAGGCATGGAGAGGTACACAATTCCCACTTGGGAACTTCATGTACAAAACAGGAGGAAAAGAGGTGACCCTGAGAGGTCATCTAGCCCACTTTGCTGCCTGAAGGCAGGATCAGCCAGACCTAAAGCATTCCTCTGAGACACTTGCTCAACCTGTTTTCAAGACCTCCAAAAAGGAAGACTCCTCACTCACTGCAGGACTCCCTTCTCCTCCACATCACAAAGTGTACTGCAGTACCTCACTGGTTTTGCTCCAGTCTGAGCCTATTAGTTCTCACTGAATCAACCATGCCCATAGAAAAGAAATTATTTGTGCTATTTTTTTTCCTCCCCAGGGAGACTTTAAACATTTCTGTTCACCAAGGAGTCCTGAGGGACAAGGGCTGAAAAAGGGTTTGGAGAAAATCCTCATTTTCCCTGTAAGGGAACTCAGAGCACTTCCCACGCTTTCTTCATGGGGGAGGAATCAAAATTTGATCTGATCTGCAGTGGCAGGAGAAATGGTATAACCAACAGATAGGATTGACATGGAAAAGACAGGAAGAGAATAGGACAGGAGAGTGTTCACCAAAGGGCTTGAGAAAAATCCTGGACTGAACTCTTCACTACATTGACTGCAATCCCTGAAGAATTGCAGGCAGCAAATACCAAAATGCATTTGAAGGAGTCAAGAGCAATGCAGGGAATGGCAGATTGATAATGCTGACTTCCCTGCCAAAAGAAAAGCCAGGTTACAAAAACAGGTTAATGAAGAGAAGGGAAGAACTAACAGAGCTTTGGAAAAGGAAAGGGATGGTTCACAGAGCCACAGGGCTCCTCAAAGCAGTCAGTGAGTGTGGGACTAAAGGTAGTTCCATGAATGCCAATCTCTAGTGTCTCTTCTGTTCTTCTGCAAGGTCAAGGGTATGGAAGATGATGGAATATTGTGCAGTACTGCCCAGGGAAAGGACTTTGGACATGGGCCTGAAGCAACAGAACAAGGGGGAATGGCTCCCAGTGCCAGAGGGCAGGGATGGATGGGATATTGGGAATGAGGAATTGTTCCCTGTGAGGGTGGGCAGGCCCTGGCACAGGGTGCCCAGAGCAGCTGGGGCTGCCCCTGGAGCCCTGGCAGTGCCCAAGGCCAGGCTGGACAGGGCTGGGAGCACCCTGAGATGTCCCTGCCCATGGCAGGGAGTGGGACGAGATGGGCTTTAAGATCCTTTCCAATCCAAACCATTCCATGGTTCTATGATCTTCAGGACTAAAAAGAGAAGAAAGCAGGGCAGCCCTTACAATGAACTCACCAGCACAGTCCCAAGGCAAACAGTGTTGTTCAAATATTCACAAACCACATGGAAAACGAGAGGGATGGTGAAATGACCAAACTCTTCAGTAACACATAAAAATCCAAGCTGGTAGATATTAAAACTGTCTAGCAAAGGATCTCATGCTACTGAGTGATGGAGTAATACAGGATATTAAGAAATGCAAATATGAAAAATATATCCAGGTATTTTACACAGAGATGAGCTCTAGGTGAGCAGTTAATGAACAGGAAAGAGCTTGAAGTCACAGTGGAGTTTTATGGAAACCGTTGTTGAATCACCCAAAGCAGTCAAAAAGCAAACAGGCATTACTGTAAAAAACAAATGAAAAATGAAAATCCACTAGATAAAGCTGCAGTGTGTCAACATTTTGACTGTTACAAGGAGTTCTGCTCACTCCTTGTGAGCAGAAATCTCAAACAGAGATTTCTGTACAAGTGATTAAGTGAACAAGAATTCTTCAGCTTACTACAGGTGGGATATGTTAAAGATACAGAAACTCATTAAAAATATGAAGAATTCCTGGATCAAAACATCAGGAAGAGCTGTTAAATGCAAAAGTGGGGACACCAGCCTGGTTGTGGGCACAGCCTGCTGCAGTCAGGGGGCTGCAGAGGATTATCCATTGGGATTTGCCTGTGCTCTGCCCATTTTGGGGCACATATAAGGTTCTGCACTCACCAGGCAGCACCATGGGCTGCACACTCACCTCCCCACTAGAAGACTTTTGCCATGAATATTTCATCGAGGAACCAAACTCCAGAATACTGCTGGGATTTGTGGTCAGTGGTGCCAGAGAGCCAGGGCAGCATCTGTGTCCAGAACACCAGCAGAGCCAGCTGCTGCCTTATCTGTGGGACAGTACTGTGACTTCTGGCTGTGTCCCAGCACCAGTTCTCCTTCCCCTCCTCTTGCCAGTGTTCCAGCAGGCAGAATCCCATGCAAGACCTTGAGGGAATGCTCACACATGCAGGGCCAGGAGAAGGTGCAAGGACTTTGTTCAGGACAGCAGGGCCTCCCCTACCACAGCTCACGCCAGGACCACTCCATCTCATGCCAGGACCATTCTCCACATGCCATTGGCACCACAGCCTCGAGTGGATGAAATGTCTTGTGGAAAGTCTCCTCCAAAGATGAGCTACAGCCAAAGCAGCAGTGAGGGGATGAAGGAGCCTAGGGCACCACAACAGCACCTTTGGTGACACAGAGCATCTTGGACATCCCAGTGCCATGTCCATGCATCCACAGCAGACACCCACTTCTGGCCTCACCCAGCTCTCATGTCACTGTCACCCAGCATGAGCTTCTGAGGCAGTATCTGGATATTCCTGGATTTGTGGATGTGTATGGCTCAAGACACCTTTTCCCCGCTGGAATTCTGGCAGTGAGCCTCTGAGGTAAGTAAGGTTTGTATTCCTTTGTAGGCTTCAAAAGGCAAGTGGAAGTGCTCTCCTACAACCCTCTCCATCTTTGCTGCCAACACCAGCCTGGATGTAAGAATTACTGGGCAAGTTCCTCTGCTGGATCTATGAGGAAATGGAAACAGGGCACCTGAGACAGGATTCCTGTGGGAAGGAGCACAGCAGATGTCTCAGCTCTAAAAGCCAGATCTGCACCTGCACAGTGCATCTCCCAGAGGTGTCAGAGCATAGGCAGTGTCCCAGCTGCTGGCACGAGGGACATCTCCAGGGACTGTGCACAGCTGGGATGGAACAGACCATGTGCACTTCTCAGTCACTGCAGAATGCTCCTGACAGCAACACTGTCCTGTTGGGACAGCCCAGACACCAGATCTGCCTCTCCCAGCCTGCCCCAAAGCTCAGCCTGGTAAGAGTGGACCCAGGTGGGGATCGGACTCTTCTCCCAAACAAGTGACAGGACAAGAGGAAACACCTACAGGTTGTGACCAGGGAGGTTCAGGTTGGACATTAGTAAGAATTTCTTCATGTCAGGTATTGGAAGGGGCTGCCCAGGGAAGCAGTGGAGTTCCTATCCCTGGAGGTGTCCAAGGAACGGCACTCAGGACTCTGGGATGGGTGACAAGGTGGGGATTGGTCACAGGTTGGACTTGATGCTCTTCGAGGTCTTTTTCAACCTCAGTGATTCTGTGACTCCGTGAAAAATACTGTGTGAATGTCTTTATTGCTGTAAGAAATGTGTGAATGTCTTTATTGCTGTGAGAAATGTGTGAATGTCTTTACTGCTGTAAGAAATGTGTGAATGTCTTTACTGCTGTAAGAAAGGCTCTTCCCAGTTTACCTGAACTCTCCAGCTTTACCAGCTGAACAGAAGCCACTCTTACCCCAAGATCATTCCACTCTACTCACAGAGACAGCAGCAGGAATGACAGGACATTACCACAGGCACAGGAGATGCTGCCAGGAGGCTGAAACACACTGACAGCAGAGCTGGAAAGTGCTGTGGGACACTGCTAGGACATGGGAGGATGAGGAGGGACAGGGCAGGGAGATGAAGTGGATTTTAGCCAGGAAGAAGATGGAAATGGCTGGCTGGAAAAGAACAGCAGAGGGTTTCAAGAGGCCCAAGGGAAAAGTGCCATTTCCATGACTCCTGGGCATGAAGCTCAGCCATCAGGATATGGGGCTGTTTTAATTTACCTGCATAAAGTTTCAAGAGCTGTTATAATAGCAAACACACCTTACCCACATGTGAGTCACAGACAAACACATTCACTGATAACAGATACATTATTCTTAGAGAGACTCAGGTCCTACCTCAATGTGTGAACAGCTCAGACAACCATCCAAGTCCCCTGAAGGAATGGCCAGAGGTGGGAGAGGAGACAAAGGACCTTCAAGGTGCCTGTGCAATACTCCTGTGCTCGTGCCCTTACTCATGCTCATGAACTTCACTACCTTTGGCCCGAGTCAAGGGTCAGCAGGGCCAGAGGGTTTGATACAACAAATCAGGCCCTAATCAAGAAATTACTGGTTTTCCCTCTCCTTTTCATTCCCAAGCTGGTGAGCAATGAAGAGCAGTGCTGAACCCAAGAGGGATGTTTATTTGATAACCACACGTGCAGGATGAGACAGTTTAGGTGGTCTGGATCTTTTCTGTCGCTCTCTACAACTCCCTGAAAGGACTTCAAAGCTAAGTCAGGGTCAGGCCCTGCTCCTGGGGAACAAGGGACAGGACAAGAGAAAATGACCTTAAACTGTGCCAGGGGAAGGTCAGGTTGGACATCAGGAGGACTTTCTTCCCAGAAAGGGTGGTCAAGCCTTGGAAGGGGCTGCCCAGGGAGATGATGGAGCCCTCACCCCTAGAGGTGCTCAAGGAAGGCCTGGACGTGGCACTGAGTGCTCTGGGCTGGTGACGAGGTGGGGATCAGGCACAGGCTAGGTCTGATGGTGCTAGAGGGCTTTTCCAACCTAAATTATTCCCATGGGGCTGGAGAAAACTCTCAAACGCCCCTCACTGACTGCTCTGCTGAATTTTGTTCTCCTGTGGACAGAGAAATCCCACATGAGGGAAGCAAGTAACACTTCCGTTGGCCCAGGCACCATGAGGATTATATGGACTGGCAAGGAAACCTCTGGCAAAGTTCCATAACGATGTCTGGTTAAACTGTCTCTGCTCCACACATCCATGGTGGAGTATCAAAGGCAAAGGGAGTCTGGTCAGCCCTGACTCACAGCACTAAATGGAAGTGAAGGCAAGCTGGCCCAAGTCACGGGAGAACAGCTCATGCTTCTCTGCCTCAAGCACTCTGCAGGCAGTCTGGATCCCAAATCCCATGGAGAGCATCCAGCCCACAGTGACCTGCTCACCTCAAGTACCTTGGAGGGCCCAGCCTGGCCCCACTCTGGAGCCATCTCCATCCTTGAAGGCCCTCTTTGACATGCCCCTCTGTACTGTGCTGGCAGCGGCAGGGAGGTTAAAGCCGTCCCACAGAACTCACACAAGTCTTGTCCCTCTGCAGCCCTTGGAGCACTGGCAAAGCCCAAGCTGTGCTGGCAGCTCTCTCACCTCTCCAAGCACAGAGGTCCCTTGGGAACAGCTCGGAGGTGGCACAAACACATGAGGACTCCCACAACTGAAACACCTGAGACATCTCTAACCCTGCAAGCAGCCCTGCAGTGATTGGCCACATAGAGAGATTCACCTGAGCCCAGATCACTTTACTGCAGCCACTGGGTACTTTTCCTCAACCACCAGCTTTTTACAATGGGTTTCAAAGTTAAAACCTTGGCAACTGATGCCATTCTTGATCCTCTAGAAAGGAGAAGGTGGATCTAGAAGAGCAAAGACTGACAAGAAATTTGGGGCAAATTAAGCAATAACTTCTTCTGAAGCATCACACATCTCCAGGAGGGCTGAACTGCTTCTGGAAAGAGACCAAAGAGCTCTCCACAGGTTGATGTGGACTGGGAAATTCTCTAAAACTCTTCTGAAGATGAAGCATCATTGCCTGGAAATGTCAGGACCCTGACATGGCCCGGAACCAGCACTGCGGCCATGTCGTGAGAAATCAGGAATGGTCCAGGGAAGCTTTGACAGTTCACAAGTGAAACGTTTGTTAGGATTGCATATGGAGCTGTTCTCACCAGAGAAAAGCCGCAGCCAGGAGATGGGCTTGGAATGGAGGAATCGCCCCAGGGAAAAGCTGCCGGCAGGAGACAGAGACGGGTTTGGTGTGGAGGAGTCACCCCAGGGAAAAGCTGCCGGCAGGACATGGGCTTGGAATGGAGGAATCGCCCCAGGGAAAAGCCGCAGCCAGGAGATGGGCTTGGGCTGGAGGCGCCAGCCCTGCTGAACCTTCTCGGCCGGCGCCGGGGGGAACATTGCCTGATCCCTTCCCCCTCCATCTCGCTGGGCTCCAGCGCTGAGCCAGGTGCAGAACAAAAGGAAAGCAATGATTCAGTTATTGCTGCAGCGCCGAGGGTTTGAAGGTCAGGCGTGCAGCAGCCGCGGTACGGCCAGGCCGCGCTGCAGCCCTGCAGCCAGAGCTGCTCCGCAGGGGCCGGCGCTGTGGGCTCCGGCTCCTGCGCGGGCACATGAAAGGCTTCTCTCTAATGTAATAACTGACGGCCTCTTCAGTGCCGTTTGAACTGTTTACAGACCGAGTTAACGATTACAGGCAATGTGTACCTTGGCTGCTGCCCAAAATTCTTACCCACCCGTCAGATATTATCAAAGAGCCCTTCACTGCTGGTCTGGAGTCCTTCCAAAGCGCAGCGCCGAAATGCCGGCGTAGAGGAGGGGCCTTGGGTGCTCCGTCATGAAACCAAAGCTAGAAAGTCACAGATCTGCTCGGGAGAGGTGTCCTGGGGTCTGGACAAGTCACACAGAGACACAGGAAGGCCCGAGGGCTCCTGGAGCCCCCCGTGCCCAGGGCTGCAGGCGGGTGGGCCGCTCCCTGCCCGACACCAGCCATGGCTTTGCTGTTCTCCTTCCAGCCCTTCACAGAGGACACCACACAATCCTCGAGCTCTGGCTGTCCAGGTTTCCCTCACAGAGGACACCACACAATCCTCGAGCTCCGGCTGTCCAGGTTTCCCTCACAGAGGACACCGCACAATCCACGAGCTCTGGCTGTCCAGGTTTCCCTCCCTGCATGAGGTCACTGCCATCCATACCTGGTTCTTTACACATAGCCTGGGTAGTTGGGTTAGTGCAGGTGGTTACACAGCTTAAAGTGCCTCCTGCCAAAAACATTTTTAATGCCCTCATGCCTAAGAGTGAGCACAAGAGCAAACCAGGTGGTGGGAGATTAGATAAAATCACTTCCATTGTTATTTGTAGATGGAGAAATGCAGGCGTAGGTATAAGGTCTGGCAAGATTTTGGCCTGAAAACAAACCCCAGCTCTCTGGGGCAAATTGCACCAGATCTAGAAATCCCATTGAAATGAAGGGATGAAATAAAGAACTGGCAAGCTGCTCTAATTACAGCTGAGTAACACAGAGCCACATTCAAGCAGCACCGAGGCTGCAGAGCAAACTCTGCTTCTGAGCAGGAAATTCCGCAGCTGCAGAGGAGGGTCTGTCCTACTCATGGTCCTGCACCCACATACACCTGGGGAGGCTCAGTGGGTGTAGAAGTGAATCTCTGCACCATGCTCTGCCCTGGAAGGTCCTGCCAGAGGTAACTTCCTAAATACAACTAGAAAAAAAATTAAGATTTCCATTTCAGATAGAAACGTGTGTCATGGCCCATCAGTCTCCCTCACCACCAAACTTCAGCCTGTGAAATGCTATTTAATGCTGATCATGTGCAGACTGTGCCACTGTTGCTTTGAGGTACCATCAAACCATTGTTTAAAAAAGTGCTGCTTTAGTCCATCCCAGAGTTCCAAACTCCCAGCTACACCAGCAGCAGGAACCGATGCATCCTGTGCCTACCGAGAGCCTGCACACTACTGGTCTGCCATCATCCCAAAGCTCGTGGTACAAAATGCCAGGTGATAAAATTACAAAACTTCAATTAAAATTTTGCTTCTGTGTTCCTAAAACAAGCTATTTTGTCCTGCACAAAAAAATGCAAACTCATCTCTTTCACAGGCTGACAAGAGATGGAGTTATCAAGGGATGCTTTCCAGAGAAGGGCTGATGCCTTCACTCCATACCAGTTCTGTCTTGAAATATGTTTTATATCAGCAGGTCCTGGGCACAAGAACAAAGATTGAACAGCTAAAGGAATAAGTTATTTGCTTTTCAATCTCACTCTGCACTGGCTTCCCGCTGTTTTATTGCTCAGATGTAGTTTTCTGTAGCATGGATGAGCAAGTGGCTGGTGGAAGACACGAGCGTTTCTTGTTGGACATTGCTGTATTCCCAGAAGACAGAAATGTAGATGCAAATACATTTGCTGTGATTTGATTCAATGAAACTTGCTGGTACAGTGCAGTACACGACAGAAATTGGTTCCTCCTACGCTTACTTGCTAAGACATGAGTTCAGGCCCTCTGGGATCTGCAATTCCCTGGCTGCTATAGATGACATCACTGACATCTAAGGAGCTGCAGGAATGCCAAGAATGCAGCTCTGGGCTCCTGGGGATGCTGAGCTCATCTGCTGCTGCAGGAGGCACCAAAGGTGGGGTGCCTGGGCTGCACTCCTGCCTCACTTCCAACCTACACTCACTGCTCTTCCTGAGGCCACACAACAAACTGGGCTGCATCACTTTAAAAAGCAGAAGTGAAATTGCTTGAAAATTTCTTTCGTTGATGTCTTCAGATGCTGGGCAGAAACAAGAATTTCAGCATAGGCCCAAGGGATCAGACCCAGAATTGACAGAAGTCTGTGACCTGGGCAGGAGCTGATGCCCAAGAAGTTCCACCTGAATATGATGCAGAACTTCTTCCCTGGGCAGTGCCCGAGTCCTGAATAGGCTGCAAGGGATGGGGTGGAGATATTTCAGACCCACATGGACACAATCCTGTGCCCTGTGCTCTGGGATGATCCTGCTGAGCAGGGGTTGGGACCAGGTGACCCATGGTGGCCCCTTCCAGCCTCACCATTCTGGGATTCTGGGAATCTGTGACCCATCACAGGCCAACAGAGACCTCTCAAAGAGTGGTTTTCCACTTGGTGTTCCACTTGAGATACCTTCCCAGCATTACCAGACTTACTGATCTGGGAGTGTACCCAGAGCCAGCTGGTGAACAGCCTGAAGGATTTCAAAAACACACCTTATTTCCTTTTAGCCCATTTATACTTGTTCCACAACATTCCCTGCAATTGATCTCAATAAAGGATTTCAGAGAAGTCAATAAAATACTCTTTCTTGGACTGAAGATAATTTCACAGGAGACTTCCAAGAGTGAACTCTGTTACCATCCTTGCTGCATCCTGGGGGACTCCAGCCAATGAAGATCACAGAATCCCAGAATGGTTTGGGTTGGAAGGGACCTTGGAGACCATCTCATTCCACCCCTTGCCAAGGGCAGGGACACCTTCCACTAGACCAGGTGTCACAGACATTCAAAGAGCTGAGCTGGCATACTGGAAGGAGCTTGAAGCAGGTAAGCATGAAACTCCTCCTTTAGTTTCAGCCTGTTGGGAGCCTCTGGAAACTCCAGCATTCATCACCAAAGGCCAAATCTCCATGTGGAGGTTCTTAGGGGCAGGGATGACGGAAGTCTTGCCCCAGGACTCAAGAGACTGAGACCAAAAATGTGGAGAAATTTCCATTTTCAGGCATCTCTGCTGCTGTGTCCAGAGCAGCACAGAGCAGTGAACACAGGAGGAAGGACAAACAGGGCAAGAAGTGAAATAATTTCCCTGCTCAACAGAGTGAGATCCAGTGGATGCCCTACCCACTGTCTTCATTCAAGGATCCCAATAATTTCATCAAATATTCCTTTGAAATCACTGAGCTGTACCAGCTGTTTTACTGCAAGGAATGGGAAGGGAGCCACTCACAGCCCATTTGTTTGGGGCAGTGAAAGGAGGTGAGCTGAGACACAGCCTCCACTGGAGCATCCAGCCCTTGCCATCCTGGAGAGCAGGATGAGTGCTGGCATAATGAGGACATCTGGAGCCACAGTACATCAGACTAAAAAAATTTAGAAAGGAGAAAGTCCTCCTGGTTACTGGAGGGAGGTCTCCTGCTCGCATCCCTGGTTCCTGCAGAGGAGACATGATGGATGGAGTCTCCATTGGCTCCTGCCAATTCTGCTTTTTTCTGCTTTTTTCTCACCAATGACACTGGCCCCTGCCATACACAGACCACTGGGAGAGTCAAGCATTGCCTGAAGCTTCTGCTTTGGCTGCTCAGCACTGAAAGTCTACTTTGTTGTGTAAAATGAGCCATGAACACCTTGAGTTCACTCATGCAGACTCTGGTTCCTTGGCTCCACTGCCTTTTCTCCTGGTTTTGCAGGGTGGAGGTGGTTGTTGCAATCACAGATTCTCCCTCTCTATCTGCTGCTTTTCATCTTGTGGTGCTCCCACTCCCAAGGCAGGATGGCAGAGGCAGGTTTACTGCACAGCCAGGCTGGAAGCACAGGGAAGATCTTTTCTGGTGTGGTACCTCACCCCTCTATGCCATAAAACCTCCACCCTCTTGCCCTGATGGCCTGGGAAAATGGCAGGTGCCCATCTCCCAGGGAAGGAGAGAGTTTATTGTGCTGGATCCCATGTCCAGAGCCACACCAGGTCCACACAACGTGGATTTGCAGCTCTTTGCAGAGAGCACTCTCTGTCCAGCTGTGCCGTGCTGGCACCACGGGGAACTTGCTGGTGACTGCTCACGACTCTGCAAACCCTGCAAGGGACAATCATGCGTTACAGCCCAGCTGATTTCTGCCCTGGCCCAATGCAGTTGCTTTTCCCACCAATATTCCCTAAAGTCACGCTGAACAATGTGCATTTACACTGCCCAGTACACGGAGCCCTTGGTTCCCTCATGCAACTGGCATCTCTGTCACAGGGGAAGGACAAAAAGCCATTGTGCCCAAAACCTTAAGAGTCCCAATGGTTTCTGTGGTATTCGGAATCAGTGCAGCACTTGAGAACACAGGGATAAATCATTAACAAGTCATTATTGTTCACAGGTATTTTTGGCAGGAAACCACTGAGGTCAACTTGGACAAACTGCTGTGTGGTAGTGGGGGTGGCACTTTTCCTGCAGGAGCATTCAAATCCTTCTCTAATACCAAAAAATAGGCTGAAAGTGACCTTCCTTGCTGGATCTAATCCAGCTAAGGAGCGGCACAGCCCCTCCTCCCCACTCCTCTGAGCCTGAGCTCTCTCCCAGCTCTGTGATCAATCCCCACGGCTCTGACAGTGCTGCAGCATGGGCAGCCCGACAGCCCAAACACCACTGCTGAGCACAAACCCCAGCATCTCCCGGCTCCCACCAATCTCTTCTGCTACTGGGAGTGGGGAATTCCCAAACACTGCTGCTTCTCCCAGAGATCTGTCTAGGGATGGCTGTTTCTCATGCTTTGGAAACGTGCAGAGATGCTGCTTCTGTACAACTGTATCAAATTCCCTCATCTCCAGCCAAACTGATCGGCTTGGTGGCCAATGGGGCAGATGAACCCATGTTCCATCTGCTCCCTGGGCTATCAGCACTGGCAGCAAATGCTGAGAGCATCTCCATGGTTAATAACCTGGAGGCTGATCCATCCTCACACCTCCCAGTGCCATCAGGCACTCCAGCTTCCATGGAAAACTATTCATTCTTGTTGTCATCCAGCTTCCTGCTCAGTGGCCAGCTGACCACCGACCCCACTGCTGTTTAGTTGCTATAAATCAAGTGCCACAGGACACTTCCAGAGTGCCATGATGTGGCAATTCCTCTGAATACGGGGATTTGGTCGGTTTAAAATTAACTAACCAAACAATCTGGACACAAACAGCTTAAAGGCTGCGGTGTGTTGGTCAGTGTGAGCTCCTGCCTGGGAGATACAACACAAACATGGGACTCCTTTCAAAGCCCTAAAAAATCTTCCAGAAGGTGCCACGGATTCAGCTCAGCTGCTCAGGCAGTTTTGTGCCCAGCCAGTTTGGGATGGTTCAGTGATGATGTTTTTTCTTTTTTAACTAAGAAAAAGTACTTTCAACTTCGACATTTAAAAATCGCCTTTTGTAAGCACAAAAAAATTTCTTTCCAAACTCACTGGCTTCTGGACACATTCATGGAAGCCAAGAAAACCAGTTAGGTAATGGAGTCCAGCTCCTGAGGCAGCCCATGTTTCCATCTTTCTCTAAAAATATTGACTCCACAATTGCCGACCCAGGCAAGGACAGTTGTACTGCAAAGGGACACAACAGCTGCTTTCCAAAAGCCTGAGGTCAGATAATTCAATTCCAAAAGCCTGAGGTCAGATAATTCAAAACAGTTCTTCTGCCTAGCCTGACCTGAGAAGGTTCACAACAGGACTGACATCAAGTAGGGTTTAACAGGACTGGCTTTTCCCTGGAATGATAACAAACCATGCTCAAAGAAAATCCTTCTGAGTTCGACATGGTCATACTAGCTGAGGCACAGCCTGAGCCACAACCAACATTTCAAGGACCTTCATGCCACGGAGCACCCAACAGAACTTAAATCCAGCCAGAAAAATTGCAGAAGCCTTCTCAGCCTACCATGGCACACACAAGGGACCCCCCAATGCTTTCTTTTCAGGGATCATTCCTTTCCTGTGCTTTGCATTTTGTCCAATTGCACCCACTCTCAGAGATGCACCCAAGAGTTTCAGTGGCTCTGGAGTGTCCCCAGAATGCCTCTACCCCATCCCAGCTGGGCTGTGGCACTGTCTGCTGTCCTCTTCCACAATCTCCAGGCTCCATTTCCCTGGTCCTTCAAAACCCCTTTCATAGCCCAGAACTGGGGATGAACATCAAGTTGATTACAAAACAATTTCTTTTGTTGATAGAAAATTCTTTGCGGGGCGTGAACAGCAGGAGAAAGAAAGGACTCCTCTGAACTGCGAGCTGGCTGGAAAGCCCCGGAGGGCAAGAATCTGATCCCTCCTTTGAGGAGCACGGGCCTGTCTGTACAGGCTGGGGAGCAGGAGAGCTCTGTGTGTGCAGCTCCAACAACGCTCACCAGCCCCTGCCTTGCCTTGCACGGGAAATGGCTCTGCTCCTCCAATTAGCACCCTTGGACAGACCTTGTCCTCCTCACCCCACTAATCCCCTCCTCCAGAGACAAACCTCTTCCCCATCACCCACCTGCCCCATGTGCTCTTCAGCAGCCCCATCATCCACCCAAACCCAAATTCTTCCCTCCTGCTGCTCAGAACCACCCTGGGCATCCTTCAAAGCTGCTCAGGAGGAAGAAATCCTCCATGCAACAATGCCAGATCTTGGCAGGAACGTCCACCCACCTATTATTTTATATTTATCAATATCACAACAAATCCTCTGCCCTGGATGAAGCCATTCTGCAGATGCTGTAGCAACAATTTAAAAAAGACATCCTGAGGAGGGACACAACATGTTCCTTAGGAGCAAGGAATCTGCTTATCAACACTGAGTTTGAGAAGCCATGTGCACAGATTTTCCAGACCTAGGAAGAAACATCCTTCCTTGGGCACCTAGTCCTCCTCTGGATCAGCCCCATCTGCTTCCCAAGAGGACCAAGGTCCTTCAAAGTCCTTTAGATTCAGTAAAATAACAAATACATTAAAAAAAGAAAAATAAAGCAAACAACCCCCCCCCCCCAAACAATGCAGAATGGTTTGAAATCCTCCTGACAGTCTCTGCATCCTAGTGCAGGTAATACCACAGCCCCACCACCATCTCCAGACTCAGTCCAACCCGGGCGGATCCATTCCAGCCCCATCTGCGTCCCGCACCCAGGAAAGCCTGTGGGTGTGCTGGTTACCCCTGTTTCCTTTTTCCCTCTGCTCCCACCACACAACCTCTCATGCAGTACTTCCATCATTGATATTTATATAAAATATACAAAGGGCTGCTCCCAGTGCTTAGTGCCAGCATCTGAGCAGGGAAAAGGCAAATTCAGTGGACCTGGGGAAGGAAGGAGGTGAGACTCCCTATTTCTGGACCTCAGCATTGTCAATGGCTGCAGTTCCCTTTATCCCACAGAATCCCTGAATGGGCCAGGCTGTGCAGGGCGCAGAGGGTCCCTGGTGGCGCCTCCGTGCTCAGGCAGGGCCATCCCCGAGCACAGGGCACAGCATTGTGTGCACAGGGCTCTGCAGGATCCCCAGTGCTGAGGGAGACTCCAGCCCCTCCCTGGGCAGCCTGCTCAGGGCTGGGCACTGCCCAGGGCACAAGTTGTGCCTGCTGGGCAGGGGCAGTGCTGGGCTCAGGCCCTGCCCGTGGCTCTGGTGCCACTGCTGGGCCTGGAGCAGAGCCTGGGCCCTGCTCTGCCCCTCCCTGCCGAGATCCAAGGAGTTTCAACTGGAGCCTAGAACAGAGAACTTCTACCAAAAGAGCAAAAACTTTTTGGGAAGCTTCCCTGGAGTGGTGTGGGGCTGCTACCTGGGATCTCAGTCCCTGAAATCAGAGATCAAGGCTTCAGGAAATGCTTGGGAACGGGCTCAGCTCAGGTGGATCCCAGAACATACATTTTCCTTCAAAAGAGAAAGAGCCCCTTGGGCACCTCCTTGTAGGAGTATGAGGCTGCTACCTGGGATCTCAGCTCCCAAGAGGAGATGTAAAGAGACTCCTGGAGATGCCTGGTGCATCCTGGAAGATGAGGTTTCCATGAAAGGAGAAAAATAATTTCAGATTACTTCCTTGGAGGAGTCTGGGACTGCTACTGAGGATAGCCAGTGCCTAAATCAGAGATGAAAAGACTCTGGGAGATGGTACCTGGGATATCAGCTGCCTGGAGGAGATATGAAAAGGCTCCAGGAGATGCCTGGGAGGTGTCTCAGGTAGATCCTGGAAGATGCAGATTCCACAAAAAGAGAAAAATCATCTCGGCCAGCTTCCCTTGAGCAGTCTGGGGTTGCTACCTGGGATTTCAGGTCCTGCAATCAAGAGATCAGAACTCCAGGAATGCTACCACCTTGTCATCTTTGAATTATGGTGGTAACACGGTCTTCAACAAGGCTGGGCAAGAATTTCCACAGCTGCTGTCTGGCTGATTGGGGCGGCAGTCCCTGGCTTGGAGCTCTGCTCATCCCAGTGCCCTCCAGCCTGCCTGACCAATACACACAGCTCTGGCAGAGACTTTTCATCCTCAGCCTTTTCTGCCATTCCCATCCTTTCTGGAAGAAGCATCTGTGCTTGTCCCAGCTCCCCTGCCACAGATGCCCTGGAACCAGTGCAGCTTCCAGCTAGCTGGGATCCTGCTCCAAACCCAGGGTGGGGAGGACACTGGGATGTCTGTCCCCCTCTGCCCATGGCACCGTGGCTGAAGAAACTCCTGCTTGATTCTTGCCCTCTTGGCTTTGCTTTAAAGGTCACCTGGCTCCTCCACTGCCACTCACACCCTCCTTGGGCTGTCAGGACATGAGGGATCCAGCAGGGAATGGAAGGCAAAGTCTGCTCAGGGGAGCACAGCTAAAGTCTGATTAGGACTGTGACGGGAGCTGAGAAGAAAGTGAAGGGTGTGGAAAAATAGGGAGGAGAAGAATTGTTTTGGCGGAGAATAGGTCCAGAGCTCTGGGCAGTTCCATTAGAGGAATATTAAGTAAATGAGTCAGAGCTTGTGCTGCCTGAGGCTCGGGAAAGCTGCTGCTGGAGTGAGGGATGGCGAGGGAAGATGAGGATCGTGGCGTGCTGTCTGCGAGCGAGATCCAACCAGGACACAACAAGAGGAAACTTGTTGCTTGCTCAGACTTTGATGAACATTTGCAGAGATCAAGCAGTGCAGATGTTTCATCGCTGCCTCCCTCTGTGCCTGGTTTCAGCTCCAGACCAGGCCCTCCAGGAAGCCTTTCCCAATCCACTGCACTTCCCGAGGCACTGGAGCTCCCACAGTGCCCCACTGATCCCTCGGGTGCCTAAAGTCATTCTGCAAGTCAGGTTTTATGTATTCATAGCTGGTATCTGGGGATAAGACTTGTCTCTTAATTCCTGCACGTAAAAAACTGAATATTGCACTAACACCACATGCAAGAATGCTCTGGGTATTAACAATCCCTGCAAGTGTTCCAGGCCAGGCTGGATGGGGCTTGGAGCAACCTGGGTAGTGGAAGATGTGCCTGCCCATGGCAGGGGTTGGAACTGGATGATCTTTAAGGTCCCTCCCAAACCAAACCTTTCTGGTTTGATTAATAAATATATATAATGTATGTATAAACACATATGTACCTATGCGTGTGTATATATATCTGTATGTGTACATATATACAGATATACATCTCTATGTATAAATATATAGAAGTATTTACTTGTACTGCAAACCTAAAACCCAAGCCTGAAGTTAAGATGGGTAAACCAAATTGATTACTTTCAAATTACAAAATTAATTTCATTAGCATCTGGGAAATTCAAAATAAAGAAGTTAATTCAGATGTTGTTGTGATAGCAGAGATACAGGAATAATACAGTGGGCTGCATTAAAATATATTTATTTGCATGAAACAGTTTCAAAAATCATAGGTTGAAATTCCATGCCAGTATGGAAAAAAAATACCAAAGCTACCAACTGATGATCTCTCTGTGGTGATCCCAGAAAGCAGGAAAGGCAACAGCAAGTGAGGGAGGTGACAAAAGTAGAAAAGCACGGTATCAACCACAGAATCCCAGAATCACTGGGGTTGGAAAAGATCTGCAAGACCACTGAGCCCAAGCTGTGCCCAGTCCCCACCCTGTCCTCAGCCCAGAGCACTGAGTGCCACGTCCAGCCCTCTCCTGGGCACCAGGACAGGGGCTCCAGCTCATCATTAATGGGTGACTTCAGTCATCTCCATACCAGCAGGGCAAATGTATTGAAATCTGATCATAAGACAGATTTTGGTATCTTTATCAACTTCGTTACGGAAAAGTTTGGAGCAACCTCCAAAGTAGGTGCAATTCTGGATAGTGCACAGGGAGGTTGGTTGAAGATAGATTATTTCTCTAATAGTGAGAAATATTTATTTATTTTTCTTTCCTACTATTCGTAGGAAAGAAAAATAAATAACTAAAACATTCTCAAGCACTAGAAGTCTAAGAATAAGAAAAGTAGTTGGGAAAACATTTTAGAACGCAAATTAAAAGGCAAAATGTTTTTGGGTTATACAGAAAATATTGAAAGATTTCCTGCTGGAGGCTTGGAGTAAATTTACACCATTGAGCCCAAAACTCCAACAGTGAATAATACAGGAAAGGAGAAGACTAGAAAGAAAAGGAAACCTTTTAAAAGAGGAACTTAACTCCAAAGGATGAGAACAGCAAAGACTGTAATTCTGGCAAGTTAAGGAGACTGGTCAAAAGAGAAAAACATGCCAGGGGCTCCCATACAAACAATAAAGTCTTTTTCAACACATTAGAAGCAGGATGTCTATTAGTGAGTCTCTGTGGCCAACAAATAACTCAGGGAATGAAAGATGCACTCAAAAAATATTTACAAAAAAACCTACATTAATTGTTTGCATCATAGGGCACCACGGAGGAAGTCAGGAAGTTCCCATGCAGAGCATTTCAGCATGGTCATAAATTACTTGGGAAAGGGTAAATTAATGAGGTGACAAAATTTGCAGATGAATTTTTTTTTTTTATTTTGAGTTATCCACATCTCAAAATCCAAATTATCCAATCTCAGACTGATTGGGAAGACTTGCATGAAGGATCTCAGGCTACCCACTGGATGGTTTATTGAGCAACATGATACCAACAGCTCCCACCTCCTCCCATGCTCCTGGCCACACATTCCCCACTGCTCACCCCATCCCTGGCTCCTCCATGAGCTCATTCAGCTCATGAAAACACCAGAAAATGAACCCAGCAAGTAAAATTGAGCATTTGCTGCAGTTGTAATGAATTGGACAGGTTTGGGAAAGGGTCTCACAAGGCCTGGGGTCACAGCAAGTGAGGGATGAGTTGTGGCACAGAAAGTAGGAGAGGGGAAAGCAGTAGTGAGGGAAAAAGAAGAGCAAGTCCTCTCCAGCAAGGAGCTGGGATCAGCCCTGTGTGTAACTGCTGCTGAAATGGCTCTGTGCTGGGAGAGGAGAAATTTAGTACCAGTGAGGACAAAGGGATGTGCCTGGAACAATCATTTGAGCTGTAAAGACAAGGACATAGACTTTAAAATAGCTCATTAAACTCAGGAGAGATCCTGGAATTATTCCAGAACACTTTCTGAAAGCATCACATTGTTGATGGGCACTGTATCTATTTTAAACAAACAAACAAACAAACAAACAAACAAACAAATATATTCCTGCCCTAGCCAATAAAGCAGATAAAGTTAGGAATTTATGGGGGAAAAAAAGACTGGGAAATGCTGTCCATGGACACTTACAGCTCAACAGGCAATTTGGTAATGCTGACTCTATGTCAACATGGGAAAATCTGAAAAAAGGCACAGGTAGAAAAAATAGACAAGTAGCAAAAAAGGTGGGAAATCTGTGGCTAAGGGGAGCCCAGGATGCTCCACCCAGAAGAGGATGGTACCTTGTAAAGTTGTGAACATTGGAAATGATGCAAATACAGATTAATTACTCACTATTCTTCATAATGCACAGAGGAAGGTGTCACTTCAAACCAAGGAAAAGGTGTAAAATAAACAAGAATTCTTCTCATAGGCTCTGAGTGACACTCCCTGCTGAGGGATGGTGTGAAGATATAAAAGATCCAGATAAACCATGGGACAAGATCCATTCCAGATAACAATTCAAGTATCCTGTCTGTCATTTCCAGCCTGGATGACCCCAAAGCTCCTGAGGCTGGGATGTTGGGAGGATGGACCCACCTTGTCCTTTGTCTCCTGACTCCCTGTTCACTGTGCCCATGTGCAGCCCACACCTGCTGAGCTGCTTTGTCCCATCTCCCTTCAGAGACAGCCCCAGAGCCCCTGGGCCCCTGCATGGTTCATCTGCCCTGCGACACACACCCACACTCAAGAAGTCCCAGTCCTTTCCAATGACTTTCCACCAAAGAGCTGAAACTCCTCTGCACAGAAAACAATCTTCTGGAGGGGTTCAGTCTAACAGCAGGGACTGGATTTCCTGAAGAAAGAAGAACCATCGCAGATCTTATTTTTCACTTCTAGGTAAAACTTTTTCTTACTTCTAAGTAAAGGCACCTTTGGCTTCATGTTCTCCAGTAAAAGCAAGAAAACTGTCATTTTAAAACCAGCAAAGCAAGTCTCTTGTCTGTACAAAAATCCTGACTGTAAAGAGATGAGGATACAACAACTTATGGAAGCAGTGACCTCAGAGCACTGCTGGGAGAGGTTCAACACTGTCTAATATCATGGACTCACAGAACCCCACAATGGATGGGATTGGAAAGGATCTCAAAGCTCATCTAGTTTTCAGTTCCAACCCCATGCCATGGGCAGGGACATTGTCCCAGGGTGCTCCAAGCCCCTTCCAGCCTGGCCTTGGACACTTGCAGGGATCCAGGGGCAGCCACAGCTTCTCTGGGCACCTGTGCCAGGGCCTCACCACCATCAGGGAACAATTCCTTCCCCATACCCCCATCCAGCCCTGCCCTCTGGCACTGGGCAGCCATTCCCTGTGTCCTGTCACTCCAGGCCTTTGTAAATAGTCTCTCCCATCTTTCTTGGCAGCCACCTTCACGTGCTGGAAGGCCACAGTCAGGTCACACTGAAGCCTTCTTTTCTCATGGCTGAAATATCCCAACTGATTACTGTTGGTTTGTTATTGCTGGGGGAAAAAAAGGCAGCAGAGCTGACACAGAATTAAACTCTTGGCTCAAGGTTCCATACTTCCTTTAAACCTGGCTCCAGGCTTGATGTCAAGTAGCTGAACTGCTCAGGCAGTTTGGCAAGGCTGGGTTTATTGTGGGTATCTCTGGGGAGGCTCCCCCAGAGTCGCTCTCCTGCTGCCCTCGGACTGGCCCAGCTCAGCCTTGCTCACCTCCCCCTGCAGCACAGCCCTGAGGCCCCTGGGCACCTCAGGGGGTGAGGATGAACACAACAATCTGTGTCTGCTCGGCTCCAGGCAGGATCACACAGTTACAAACACTGACCCAGCACTGTCCCAGTAAGATCAAAACAGTATTGCCAGGCAAGAAGGAGAAAAAGCATTATCAGCTTGACTTTTGTTCAGTTACCTGAATTTACAACCTTGATTTCTCATTTGAGCCTGAACTTCCAGTCAATGGCAGGTAAAAGTACATTGCATTGCCATGTTCCTGCAAGGCAGCCATCCCCTGTTTCCTGAGGAGATTGCATCAGTTATCCAGGATTTTTATCGAGCAACATCACAAATGTGAGCTCTGAGGATGCAGAATAGACCTGGACACTTGGTCAGCTCCTTTTAAGAGAACACATCACATCTGGCTTCAAGAGACAAAGTCGTTTCCTTATTTCTTTGATGTAGAACCTCAATTATTGTGTTTTTATTACAAATCACTTTATGGTTTGAATCTCACATAAACTCAAACTCATGACGTTTTCTTTATTGCTTTGCAGCACATCAGAACAGTGGCAAACACTGAGTTGATAACAACTGCATTGAAGTTTGGGGGGCTAAATTATTTCAGTGAAAGAACTCTGAAAACCTGAAAGAAGCTCAGTTCCCACCTCGGTGGCTGATGATGTCAAATTTCCAGGCATCTGGTCAGCAGCTCTGTTTACAAGGGTTGTGTCTTTGGGGAGGGAGTTGAGAGAAATAAGTGGGTTTTTTTGTTCCATTTGCTGCTCTGAGGAGCTTGTAATGAATTACCTGAGATGATAATATGATTAAGTGAAGGCTCTGTGCACTGGGGTACGTGGGCTGTGCACAGAGGTCTTGATACCTGAATAGAAGAGCACAGGAAATGGGTCACTAGAGAAGGCAATTACTGAAATGAAGGGAAAATACTGAGAGATGCTTATCTTGCTAAAACATGGTTGGAAACAAAGCAAAACAAACCAGTGAAGCTCAAAGAAACCCCAAAGATATCAGCTTACAGGTACAGTCTGAGTGGAAATGGCAGATACATTTTCCCTGCAAACATATCTGAAAGACAGTTCAATTTCTGAAGTTCCTCTGAATTCCAACAAAAAACCAAATATCCAAATTTAAAGATAAAAAAGAAATTACTTTGAAACTCAGACCTCTCCCCCTCCACCAGTGCTCATTGGGTGATCACTGAACTGGGCTTTGTGTAAGAGAAAAAATTCTACAGAAACATTTGATAGACAGGATGTTTCAGTTCATTTTTTACCCCAAGATGTTTCTTTTCTCAGCTGGAGAGAGAGAAGGGAGTTTGGTAGAGATTTGCTAAATGAATAATTCAGCTACAAGTGTCAGGTTTCAAACATTTCTGTGGGCAAGACTCTACACACTGAAATTTCCACAGGTGAAGAATAAATCAGAAATGCACTTGAGATGCTCATACATTGTTCTGTCCTCTTTAATCAATTAAGTTTAATCATTTAATAACTACCTATTTAACTGGAAAAGTCAATCAAATGGAGGAACTTAGATTAGTTCTTTGTGGCAATCTCACTGCAGATAACAAACACTAAGTCCTGGACCATCATAAATAATGTCAAAAATAAGGCTTGCCACCAGCTCTGATATCTTCCACATGAGAAATGCACATTTTAGTGTGACCAGACACAGTCTCAGACACCAATACAATCCAAGAACAAATAGCTCAAAATACAGAAGATGAGAGACTTGCACTCGTGAAAGCACTGACTCTGAAAACAACCAAAGGTCAATGAAAGGACAATATCATGATGAAATAACAAATTAACATAGGCTGCCAGACTGATATCATGGTCAAAAGGTCAGATGCAAACCTCTGGGTACAATTCAGATGGAGGAGATCGAAGATCACAGGAATTGCCAGACTGGATTAAAGGAAATCCGTAACAAACACCCAAACTCTGGACTGGTTTGCATGGCCACGAGGCAGCCAAACCATCACTGACCTCTCCAGGCAATGTGACCTCTCCACCAGGACACAGACAAGCTACAATTCAATACAAAATCGTCCTTCAAATCTGTGCTAACATACACACATCAAAAAAAAAAAAAAAAAATCCTCAAAGGTTCTAAAATTCAGCAGCTTTCACCTGGGTCCCGCAGGATTTTTCAGGGAAGCAAAGGAATACTCCCAAAACACCCAGAGTTCTCCAGCCTACCTGCTTAAGCCCACACTCACACAGATGCTTAGCTGGAGTTTAGAAGGTTTAAAAATCTCTTGAAGTTCTCAATATGTCAACAGAATTAAACAAACACAAGGAAATTTGTCTTCATGGAAACATCAGCCTTACTCCCTGCATTCATCTGCTTAAAGCACTATGGCTACCAAAAAACATCACCAGTTTCATCCCACCTTCTTCCCCCCTGACTTCAGAAGTCATGGCACAAGGGTCCCAGTCCTGCCATGGAAGAAGGGAAATGTTCCCAGCATTAAGCAGTGTTCTTTGGGATGCAGACTTGCACGAGTATGGGCTCAGAATGGGAAGCAGGGACAGACTCCCCGTTGTGGGCTGACAATTCACCCCAAGAACAAGACTGCAGTGGAAGCAGGGACAGTAGTTCTTGTGGATTTGTACATCTCCAAACAACCCAATTACTATCCCTTTATCTCCTTCTCTCCTTTAAATGACAATCCACATACACATTCAGGAGGCAACTCCATGCACCAATTCTCTCCCCACAGAGGGGGCATCTCAAGCACTTTTAGAGTAGTCTGCAAGCCACAGGCTGCCTAACTGAGCAGCATTCCTGAAAGCATCAGCAATGGTGTAGAGTTTCATGGAACTCCACAGCCATGCAGACACCAGGAATGGAGCCATCCTCTGGAGAGGCCATTGAACAACTTGACCTTTGATGGAATTTACTGATGGCTGGAGGCACAACACTTGGGCAGTACCACAACATCTCCTGATACAGTATGCTATGCAATTATCAATATCACTGCATGTCTTTTATCTCCCAGCTCATGATACAAATGGACAGAGGCCTCCTTCAGGGGATGGTCCTGGGCAACACAGAAGGGGATGTTCTGCCTGACATCAGTGTCTGAGGGAACAAAGTTCTCTGTCCGTGAAGGTCTGGGGGTCACTGGGGGGAAAAGAAGGGCTATTTTCTGGCTCCAGCAAAACTCAGGTATGACCTCAGGAAAAGATGTAAGAAACCTTATCTGGGAAGGGGAAACAAAGATCCTGGATGTCAAATATTTAGCAGAGGGTCCTTCTTACCCTCCGGCAGAACCTCGTGCTGCCAGGGAAGTCACATTTAGGAACAGAGTCACAGTAACAAACAAGCTGCCACAGCCCTGTGGTGTCTGGATGCTGAGATTCTGCTTGAGATCTTATGCTGGGGTAGAAGTCACCACTCTTTTACCAAAGCTTTCTACAGAATTTTAGGACCATGGAGTTAAAATTGAAAATCCCTCATATGGACAGAAATAGTTGCCCAGGTGTCTGCACTGGTGTGATCTGTACATCACAGCTCACCAGGCCCAGTGAACTATCCAGGACCACTGAAACACAGGGATGAGAGGTTAAGGAAAGAGAAGCTGCTTCTAATAACCACCAGAATCTGGAGGGGAGAGCTCAGAAGAGGGACTGGAGCAAATGTCTTGTCTTCTGTTCTAGTCAGGCTGGGAGAACAGGCTCCAGTCCCTCTGGCTTTAACTTTCCCTTAGCCTGTCCTAGCCAGACCAAAGCCTGCAGAATCACCAACTTGCTTATCTTGAACTCAGCTTTTGGGGAAGAAGGATTAGACAGATGCCAATTAATCCTTCAGGCTGCAAAATCAGGAATGTGCTACCAGGATTCCAAGGAACAGGCTGGCCTGTAGACAACGGGGACAGGACTTGTTGGCACCTGGAGAAATGGATTTTGCAAAGCCCCTTGTTTCTGCAAACTGCCCTTTGGGACATTATCCCACATTTCACACTTCTGGCCTGCCAGTTAAACCATCTTTCTGCCCCTGGAGCAGCCAAAATTTCCAGTGCTGGGCACTACCAAGCACGCTGAATTCCCTGCTCCATGACCTGAGACAGAAACTACAGCACCTCGAAATACCTTCTTTGACATTAGCTGAACAAGCAGACCTAAAAACACAAACCATAGAAACATAGAAGTGTTTAGGTTGGGAAAGCCATCAAGCGCCACCATTCTCCCAGCACTGCCAAGGCCAGCACTGCCCCATGTCCCCAAGTGCCACATCTGCAGGGCTGTTCAACCCTCCAGGGCTGGGGACACCGTCACTGCCCTGAGCAGCCCCTGCCAGGCCTGACCAATGCTTCAATGAACACATTTGCCCCAAAATCCACTCTAAAATGGCATGGTTGGCAAGGGCTTGAAGCTTATTTTTGACCTCCCAGCTGAGGTCAGAATTTATGTCCCAGAAGTAGTTATCTGATTTATTTATCTGATACCTCTAAATAAAATATATCTTTCTAAAATGCACAAAGTATTTATGGCCATTCAGGGCAAATTTAGGGGCTTCCTTCAATTAGCAGTGTAGAGTAATTCAGCTGATGGCCATAGGACTATGGCTAGGTTTTTTTCCCCATAGTATGATGTCTCAGTCCTATTTGTTTCAAGATAAATGTTTATGGTCGCAATTGATGATTTTAATGATCTTTTCCAACTTAAATGATTCTATGATTCCACATCAACTGATTTTCTTGGTGATGAAGTATCTGATGTTTGCAGGTCACCTTGATTCATTCCCTAGGCAAGGAAAGGGGAATATGCCAACAGATCTTCAAAAAATATATATTCTCAAATAAGTAGAGGAAGTCTTATTTCAAATGCAGGAATATCTGACTGTTATTGAGATACAGCTCTTACAAGATAACTGCTGAGAGCATGTGCTGTACTCAAACTCTCTGGAAGGTATCAAAGATCTAGGTTTTGTTGCTTGAGATACACACACAGAGTTATTATCCCATCAGTGGAACATAGTGAGGGAATCATGAATGATGAGGGTGACAAAGAATAAAAATGCTATGTTCAGTAAACTGGATAGGACTGGGAGCAACCTGGTCTAGAGGAAGCTGTCTCTGTCCATGGCAGTGATTTGGAACAAGATGATATTTAAAGTTCTTCTGACCCAGGTTTTTCCAAGATTCCATGATATGAAGGCCAAAGTGCCCATGGATACAAACGCCAATTGAAACTGAAAGCCATGTTGTCAGATTTTCAATATTGGAACCTAAGGAACCTTCCAGTGCTTTCTATGTGAACAAAGAGCTGACCTTCATCTCAGTGATGGAGAATGAAGGAGGTACTCAGGCAGTTTTTCCCAGATTCGCCCAAAAGAGCAGAAGGGGGCTGGAAGGGCTGGTGCTGAGGGCAGTGGGGCTTGGGCTGGAAGGTTTCTGCAGGAAAGAAGAATGCAGGGGTGGATTTGGACCAAAGCTGTGCAGCTCAACATCTTTGCCTTATAGTTGCCAGCAGTGGATTTCTGAAGGAGAAGTAAGAACAGGACAAGCTTGTAGGGCTTCTGTCCCAGGCATTCTCCAAGCCTCCAACATTTTATAGACTCCCAGAGGCAAAGCTGGGACCTGTTATTTCACAGCCATTGATGGAGCCTTCTCCCATTCATTAGTTCCAGTGGTTTTTGAACCTCTGTAAACTTTCAGCATCCAAAGCAGTTCCTGCAGCAAGGGATTGTACACATTAACTGTACAGTGAGTGAAGAGCACTTCCCTTTGAACATGACTCTTTGTAGCCTCATGTGATGCCCCATTATTTTCACATGAAGAGAAACTAACAGTCAATCCCTATTCACAACTCTATGGATCTTCCCTGTGTCACCCTTCAGCTGCCTCTTTTCCAGCCAGCAGAGAGTTAGTCCAGTTTGTTTTTCTTTGGATAAAACACACCTTATGCTTTCTTTTATCCTTATGTTTTTCTCCAAACATCTTCCAATACAGCTGCTGCTTTTTTAGAGCTGTAGGGAACAGAACTTCACACAGGATTCAACATCTGGATGTACCTGGGATTTCCACAGGAGATCAAAAGAGATTCTCTGGTTTATTCTCTCATTTTCACTGCTAATGTTCCCTCTGTCTTCATGACAACCACCACATACCAAGCTGACACTTGCACAGACCAGTCTGTTAAAATCACAAGACACACTTGTGGCAATGGGCAAATTAGAGCCCATCACCAGAATGTAAGAAAATGACTTATTCTCCATGTTTCCCTGAAGTATTTGGTGTCATAAGGTCATGTAATGATTCACAGATGAACCTTGTCTTCATTACTTCTAATTAGACCATGTATTGGAAAGCTCTAGAATATTCCCAAGCATTCCTGTTTCCATGTGCTCATCAACACTTGGGATAGCACAGCTCCAGCACACGCAGCTGTAGCCACCAGCTCCTTCCAAAGGCAAAGTCTGCTAGTTACTCCTTCCCCCTGCTTCCTACCTTCCAATAATTATTCATCCAGAAGCCTTCTTCTTAACCCACATCTCAGTTTCCCTGGAAATCTCTGCATTTGGGAAATTCAGCCAGACTTGCCCAACTGATGCCACTGTTGACTCCTTCACATCCACTCGTAGCACTCTGCGTTATAATTTCTATCAACTTATCATTCTACAACACACTGCTCTGAGCTTTTGTGGATTGGAGCTCAGAGAAAAGCTGGAACCCCATCAGCCACCTTCCAGGGATTTTAAACAAGAGTTCATAGAGAAGTTAATAGTTCAATGATTTCATCCTCCCCAGTCCTTGGGTGAATCCCACCTGATCCCAGTGACTGATAGTGGTAATTATGTCTATCTCCATCACCATCTCATCTCCAGACATTTCAGCCTGAGACAGATGAAAGAACAAGGAGAACTGCATTCATTTTTTCTGCTAGGAGTTTAGCTGCCCTAAGCACAGCTTTTAGACTTTAATTTTTTATAGATCCTACCAATTGTCAGGTGAGTGTTCTGCTTGTGACTGAAGAGAATCTAGCATTACCATTTTCAAGTTATTTCTTCTGTCTTCACTGTCTTCATGTATTTTTAGGCTGTTCCTCTTTTTTCTAATTTTACCAAATTTCTTGCTTTTCCAGGATGCTTTTATATACTTTTTTATGTTTAGGTATCCTGATAGGCTTTCTTCATTTTTCAAGTATTTCTTGAGAGGTACATTTTATCTTCATTCTTACTGTAGTGTCCTCAAACACTTTGATGCAAAGGATGTAACTCCTGGCTGCCCTCTCAAATTCTTCTGAATGATCTTATTTGATTTCATGTCACCCTTTTCCAAATTAAAACACAACTGTGGATGATTTTTCGCCTCTTAACATCTCAGCAGGAATAAAGTAAATGACTGTCACTGTCCCAGAGTGGCTTTTTAGAATTTTCAGGATTTTGAATGAGGGTGTGGAAAAGGCCAATGCCAGCATGGCATTCCCCAATTTGTTCTGTGGGAGAAAGCAACCACGACAGAGGCAGCCAGAGAAGGAGCACAAAGAAAAGAGCTGCCACCAACTCAGGCCACAACCAGGTGCAAGTGCCAGAAATGATGAAATGGTGGTTTCTCAACCAAAAACCAACACAAGTTGTTTAATGATCTTTTTTAACATAGGGGCTGCATGTTGTACAAGCACGCGGGGTTTGTCCATCACTTAAATCTGACGGGCTTTGCTCATGGAGAAGTTGGGCAGAGTTTACAAACAGCAGCTTTGGGTCCCCTGGAGTGACAAAAGAGAGGTCAGAGGTCCTCTTAAGGAGGCAATGGAAAGGCCAGATTATCCCTCTGAGGAGAGCAAAGTGTTGGAGGGAAATGCTGACAGGCAGCAGCCTAAACCCTTCTGTGAACTGAACAAGAACAACACACACAGAAAAGCAACCAGAGTAACTATTATTCTAAGCAAGATGAAAATTACAGAAGATTAAAAAAAGACATTTGAGAGAGCAGATGA
Source organism: Melospiza melodia melodia (assembly GCF_035770615.1). Classification (NCBI taxonomy): domain Eukaryota; kingdom Metazoa; phylum Chordata; class Aves; order Passeriformes; family Passerellidae; genus Melospiza; species Melospiza melodia. Next base: position 3,515,894 of record NC_086214.1, read on the forward strand.
GGGAAAAAAAAAACCTGAGTGGGACTATATGGCCTGAGGCATGTTATGTGAATGAGGCCAGGTGAAACAGAGGGCAATGGGGAGGATAGTGGCATTTTGGTGGCCCCAGGGAAATGTTTGGAGAGAAGTGTCCAGCACTGACATTCAGGGACAATGTGCACCCACAGCATGGCTGCAGGAGTACCATCCAACAGGACACTTAGCAGCAGAGATACAGCATCACAAGCAGAAGGGGAACTCTTATCTCTTCACGGTCTTGGGGAGGTTCCACTTATTTTAGAATAGAATTGTCTTAGTAAATAAAAAGTTATTCAGATCAATTTGCAAGGAACAGGACTCAGGACTGGAGCAGTAACACAAACACAAACACTATCTCTCTTACTACTCTATAAAAAGTAGTCATGGCTGGGTTTCTGGAGCTGTATGTATCTCTACACTGGATGGTTGTGTAAAGAGACCAACTTGCCAAGATTTAACGTCTGATTCAAACTGACACACAGGAAGCTACAGGAATTATCACAATTCACTCTCTTATTTGACTTTCATATCCTTAGAGATGTTCCCTATATTTAAACAATCTGAAAGTAACATTTTGGTGCAGGATCCTGCACAAAATTCAACTAATGAAAGAGCCAGTGTTCTCCACTCACTCCCTAGAACTCGTCTCTTCTGCTCTGCCATGTGGCCATCACTCCATACCCTTTCTAGACACTGTGCCTGCCCTGCTCTGTTTTTTGGCTTTTTGGCCTTTGTAAGGAGAACTGTTTCATATCTCTAACAGGACTGGAGTGCTGTTCATTTTTTACATCTGGATCAACTCAATCCCAGGGTCATTCTCTAAGTTTCTGCAATGGACATGTCCTTCCTACAGTCTGGCACCAACAGTGCTGTCCACTGCACACCCCATGGAAATACAGCTGCTGAGGAGCTCTGCAAGTAGGAAGTTGAAATCTATCCTTTCATGTAACTTTGAACTAGAATTCACATACCTTTTACCAAAACAAAGCAAATTTAATCCTCAAACTGCTTTACTTACATTCAGAAGTAACATGTCATAACCCAACTCAGTCAAAAGCTTTTGATTTGTTTCACAGAGTTTATGGCCAGAGGAATTTATTCAACTCCCCAGTCAGAACTGCTGTGTTCGACAATCCAGTACATCTCTACCACTACCCTGATGCTAAGCACAGTAATAAGCATTAGATTAACCCATTTGATCACTGGAGACCAAATTACTGAGATGGAGAACAAAAGAGAGATCAAAGGGCCACTAATGCCCTTAACCAGACCCTTCAGGGATGGGGAAGTGACGAGGTGAGAATGCATCCGTTGATTTAGGCAGATGATTCAGATCTCAACATGCACAGAAAGAGAATACACACCCAAAATTGTAGATAATTTGAATGGGGTGGCTGCAGGGGGGAAGAGAGTCTTCCACAGAAATCTGGCAGCACAGGAGTAACCCATACAACCTAAGCACATTCAAACCAATCTTCTCTCGACTACCTTTGAACACTGACCTACATGTTTAAGTGCCTTGTTCTGAAGTAAGGCCAATCCCTGATGCTCCTAAAAACAAGATGAAAAGGTCCCAAGACAACTCTTGGCCAAGTCCCGCCTGAGCCGCGCTGGCAGCGGCCCAAAGCTCCGAAGCATGAGATGTGATTACAATTCCTTAATGCAGCCTGAAAGTGGTGTGGGCAAATGAAAGGCTGTGCAGCGCTTCCTGCTCTTTACAGCAGGGAAATAAGGGGGAAAATAAACAGATATTAAAACTAAGTCATAAATCACAGAACTCAAAGACAAAAGAGACCACCATGACCATCCACACCACTTCTGTCTACATTACACCTGTGCTGCTCTAGCCAAGAGCGAGACCTTGAATGGAGGAAAGACCAAAAGGGTAATAAAATATGAATGTGCATTACTGAAATGTGATATATTCCCTTGTACTGAGATTTATTTTATATTTCTGCTTTGTTTATAATCGAAAATTTCACTTATTTGACCCTAGGCAATCCCTGCAACATAGACTGTTGATTATACTGAAGATGATAGACTTGAAGATCAAACTACACTGCACATTTCCCATTATATTTATTACTTTTCTCAGTTTACGTTAAAACTTGCTTGTTTTCATACTATGACTTTTGGGCAAAGTCCACAGAAAGCTTTTAGGCAAGGTTGTGAACATTTTAGGCATGTTTTTGGTATGTTTCACTGCATGGAAAGCCACTGAGATATATTAAATAAAAATGCATGTTAATTTTTGTCCAAAATCCAGTTTGATTCAACAGAGCCCTCTTTGATCATACTGAGTTGGTGCTGTATTACTTTGACAATTCTGAAGGTTTTAGTTTAAAAATAATAAATTCACATGCAGTTCAGAACAGTCTTCCTCAACAGGAAATGCCCACCAAAGCTTTCACTTAATGAAGGCACAGGAAAAAATTCCTCTAATGGTTCAAGATCATTCTAGCACAAATTCAGCCTGGCTGCAGCCTGCAAGCATCACAGGAGCCTGTTTCCCTTCTCCTGTAATCTCACCCTTCTGCCAGCTTATCTTTGGGAAATGTCCACTTGTTCCCTGGATGTATTCCAGGGCCTGTGCAAGGCCAGATGTCCTCTATTGACTGTCACTCATTCCAGCTCTGTGGGTTCAGTCTCCTGACCACAGATCTCTGCTCCAGTCCCGAGTCTCCAGAACTGTCACCTTTTTAGTACTGAAAATCTTCAGTTCAAGATGGATCTGCGCTCACCATCATAAATAATTCAACTGCAACTGCAACCAGCACCAGATGGTGCACTGGAAGCTGGGAGATTTAGGTTTAAAGTCCTTCAGCAGGGAACAGTTTCCTGTCACACGTTTTCTGCGTGAGGAAAGGAGAAGACACACCATGGAAAGCTCCAGCTCGGCCTCTGCATATGCTCAAGAGAGTGGTGGAGGTTCAGAAACAGCCCCTAACATCAACCTCTTCCAGCAGCCAACTCTGAGACTCCTACTCTGCATCTGGATTTTATCAGCTCACCTTCCAGTTACACCTAAATCCTGCACCACCACTGAGCCAATCCACACTGTGGGTTACACTGGCCACTACCAACACGGCACTCATACTCTACAGCCAATTTCTAAGAGATCTGTTTGGGCCAATTGGTTTCCTTCAACACTACCAATGTCCCTGTGTTGGGTGGCTACAGCCTTTTAGAGTCACTGTTTTGTGTGCTCGCCAAGACAGCTTTTATTTCCATGGAATCTCAGTTTGGGCTGGGAGGGACCTTGACACTCCGCTCGTTCCACCCCTGCCATGGCAGGGACACCTCCCACTGTCCCAGGCTGCTCCAGCCCTGTCCAGCCTGGCCTTGGGCACTGCCAGGGATCCAGGGCAGCCCCAGCTGCTCTGGGCACCCTGTGCCAGGGCCTGCCCACCCTGCCAGGGAAGAACTTTCTTCTAATATCTAATCTACTGTCTTTTGGATTGAATCCATTCCCCCTTGTCCTGTCTCTCCAGCCCTTGTAAATAGTCTCTCTCCAGCTCCTTCAGGTACTGGAAGGCCATGATCTGGTAACCCTGGAACTTCTTTTTTCCAGCCTAAACAATTCCAAATGTCTTAGCCTTTCCTGAGCAGTGTAAAATAAAAAAGTGTGGTTTTTTCTCTCGGTTGGAGCCATTCATCTCAGTGTTTCAGTGCAATTTCCTGTTAATGGTTTGTGTCAGAGTAACACTTTTTGGTACTTAGGCACCCATTTTTATTGTGCAGCAGTGAGGCCAAGTGGCTCCATTACTCTGCTTCTGAGGCAGTTCTTGCACATTACTTAACGCTAAGTCAAGTCTGTGTACACGAGTACGAGCTGTTCCAAGGGCAGAAACTGCTCCTTTGAACGGCCTCACATTGTGCTATGTGACCAGTTTATTCACACGTAATTTAAGTCCCCATAATCATTTGGTTCAACTTTCCCACTTCTCTGTCAACATTATGCACTCAACATGCTTTTGTTGATGCAGGAGCTGGGAGTATAGAAGATACTAAGGTATTTACTTTGGGATGGGTTGGGAGTGTAAACCTCTGTGAGGGGATTTCAATTCCAAATGCATGTGACTTGCAACACTGGGAACACTCTCCACTGTCCAGGGTGATCCTTTAAGGTTCATTGCAGCATTTCCATGGGATAATTATCACTGCTGTTCTGAACAGCACACTCCTCTGACTGGATCTGTGATTGATTCTCTCCTTCTGAATGGTACATGCCACCTAAAAAACCAGGCGATTCAGGCTCCTCCTCCAATTCTCACTCAATACATCCTAAACAGATCAATCTGAATGTTTTTTAAATAATTTACTTTTCAGGGAGAAGACGAGGAAGGAGGATAATCCTTGGTTTGGGGGTTCAGAGCCTTTAGGGAGCTTTTTCTGTGGGTTTCTTCAATTTTATTTTTATTTTCTTCAGCTGTTTTCCTGCAGTGATAAGTTAAAACAATGCACTCCATGGGTAAGTGAAAGCTGACTTTCTCCTACAATCCCCTCATTATGAAACTGCTGAGTTTGTACAGAAATGGAATAAAGTACTGTGAGATTTGCAATGAAATAATGGATGTTGGGAAAACTAGTTCTACACACTGCCTGCTCAGTGAGACTATGCCACTGTCCCACACATGCACTGGAATTTTCTGTGTGTCAGCATGTGAAGGGATTGGGACTGCTGATCACTTTGCCCTCCCTGTAGTGATGGGAGGTTATCCATCTCTTTTTAAATATCATTTATAGGGACTTTTCTCAAACTTTTAACACTTTTTCTCAAATACCCTAGAACTAGAGACTGTACCAACCCCTGCCACTCTGCACAGACTAAAGGAATCATCTTTTCCCCTGTGTAGAAGATGGGGGTTATACACACTCAAAGAGATATTAATGCTCAGTTTTAATAATGCATCCTTGAATCCTGATCATCCTTGAACTGTCCTAAACAAGACTGTAAGTGATGAACTATATCTCAAATAAAAAAGGGTTTTTTCTTCCACAATTAGATTTGCACATGTTGTAATTCAAATTAGAAAAATCTTCTTGCAACTCCCTCCAGTGACTGTCTCCTTTTCTTTACAAGACATTCCTTATTTTCCTATCTACCTTCAAACCAACATCAACTGGCTCCAGTATCAAGTGGAGACTGAGTCAAGGGCAAGAAGGCAATGAGACTTATTCTGCAAAAATCAGTCAATAGAGCAGCAGAAGTATAAAAAAAAAAGTTGAAAAATCCCTGTAACAATCCTGTGAAAGGGAGTTAATTGGCAGCCACGGGAATTGCAATTCCGAGGGCATGTCAAATCCTGAGCTGCTCATGGATTGTCCATTGTTGGTAAGTTCCAAATATGTTCCTTCCAACCTACCTGTCTAAAAGCTGTGGTTCCTCCATCTGTAATAAAGGGCCAGGTTTTGATTTCCATGGAACTTTTAACAGCAGTTCAGGCTCCTACAGTGGCCCAGCAGAGACCACAGAATCCTAGACTGTTTTGGGTTGGAAGGGTTCTTAAAACTCATCCATTTCCACCCCCTGCCATGGCAGGGACACCTCCCACTGTCCCAGGCTGCTCCCAGCCCTGCCCAGCCTGGCCTTGGGCACTGCCAGGGATCCAGGGGCAGCCCCAGCTGAGCCAGGGCCTGCCCACCCTCACAGGGAAGGATTCCTTCCCAATTTAAACTTCCAAACCCAAATTTCCAGTTTGGAAACTGCCAGTGAGTTCCCCAGGTTCTTCTCTTGTCCAGCAAGAGTTAATGCTCAGAGCTCCCTGAACAAGCTGGAGCACTGCACAAGCCTGGAGATGATTTCTGCAAGAAGTCTGAGGTGTTGGTTTTTTGACCTATAAAGGCTTAAGTGGCTCTGCCTGCTTGAGAAATTCCTCTCCCTTTGCATCACACAGCAGCAGCAGCACTGGAGTGCCAGAGGAACACTGCTGGGGTTACACTGGCAGGGCTGGCAGCTCCCTGGCATCTTCCTGCTTGCCCACTGGGCATCAACAGGAACACAGAGATTTCCCACAAAACCACTCACAAGGGCAAAGGCTGGGAGGGGGAATTCAACACTGGGGCTCTTTTATTGTAGGTAAAGAGGATATTGCTAAAGTTGGCTTCTAAGATGTAACACACCACAATCAAAGTCCATTTCTGTAGATGATCCTGGAAAATAGGGCAAGGAGAAACGAAACCAGGAAAACATTCTGGTACAAGTACCTTTGGTGATGTTCCATCACTTGCGTGCAGGATTTTCTGTATTAAATTAAGAATGCATTTCTAAAAATATATTGACCAGAGCACTATGAAGATAATTATAAGTCATAATGAAGAAAACCTGACTTGCCTACAGGGCCACCTCTGTACCACTGATCCCTGGGCAATCCTATTCTGCCTCTGAAAGAAGAGAGCATTGCTTTGGAAATGGGACTGGGCCATCCATGCCTCTCTTCCAAACTAAGTTCTACAGTTTGTGTTCTCCTGGACAGGCTGACTGCAGCACCTTACAGAGTCTGACATAACCAAGACCTATGCAAAAATGCTGTAAAAATCCCACTTCTTGACTCAATAACTCTAAATGTACCATGTTATGTCCCTAAACTACATTTGAAGAAGCAATTGTGCAGGTAGGCGTGCATAGCCGTAAGTTTATTTATTAAGTAGGAGTTCCAGGGACATCAAAGTTAAGCACATGACTAAAGTTTTTGCAAGATTGGGATGTTGACAACCATGGGCAAAATGAGATATCCCAATAAAGCCTGATTCTGGTCTGTTTAATATCCCACTATTTAAAAGCAAACTGAAAAGTATATATCCCACTAATTTCTTACTTCTTTCGTACCTGGAGAATTACATCCCCATTTCCCATTTTTCTTTCCAGAGGTAAGAACTCGAACTCACTGCAGGATCAGGACCCAAACAACTCTAAAGTTGCCATCTCATAGGCCAAGTTTCAATACCTAGCAGCAGAATTTGAAACCACAGCATGAGATCTGCAGGAGAGGTCACACGTACACCTGGCTAAGTCCTCCTAGAGCACAGTGCCTGGCACCAGGCAAACATCCTGCTGCAGGAGGCACAGCCTGACCCCCTCTCGGGGCTGCCAGCTAAAACCAGCACTGCCACACTGGATCCAGAGGGATGTGGAGCAGGAGCTCACCTGAGCACACAGAGCAGCAGAGCCAAGGCCTGAAACACACCCAGGGCAGCTCAGTGTCTGCTGCGCCCGAACTCAACAGGCTGGATGAGCTTCCCCAGCCCTCTCCATTTGGAGGATGACTTTTAAAGGATGAAACTGGACACTATTCACAGCTTTTTATTCCAAACACCTGGTTGGTGCTGCTGTGATGGCACAAAATTCCCACTTGGTATTGCTGCATTTGATTAGAAACCTCCACACATCCCTCAGGAGAGGTTATCATCCTCCCATTTCCAAAAGGTCCTACTCTATACTTTGTGCTCAGTTGCAACACCACTGTAGCTTTAGTAAGGAATAAATATTGACTTTCCTGGACATTGCCTCACAACAGAAGAGGACCTTGAGTGCATTTGTCTCAGATTTTTTTTTCAGCCTGGTAATATAATTTTATAGCAGAGATTTCATCCTGAGGAGTTCAAAAGGCATGGAAAAGCAGGCTTTATTCATGTCACAAATTGTCCATGCTCACTTTTAGACAGGTGACCATGTTCTAAAGCTGGCTCAACTATCCTTCTCTTCTTAAACTACACAAAATTTATTACTTTCATTTAATTTTCCAGACTTCAAATGTAATTAAGATTTCAACATACCCCATTTGGAAAGGCTTGGAAAAGTCCAGGAGAAAATTAAGACTTAATATTAATGCAGGCTATTTTGTAATTTTTTTTTTTGTTCTCCAGAATAAAGCACACAACTGCCGAGCAGATGAGCCACAGAATGGAGAGAATGCACACCAGGTCTCAGGAAACTGAGCTCCAAAGGCAGTGTGTGCAGGAGATGGATCTGTTCAGTGAATGGCTCAGCTCTGGCTGTGCAGCACATGCACTTCCTGCCCAGGTGTGGAGATACCTGTGGCCTTATTAGATTACCCTTAATAAAGGTCAGAGAACAGCATTAATTCATCTATAAAAGTACCTGGTGGTGACACCACTGGAGCTCCTGTGTAGATAAATTCACCCTTTAGGTACAAGCAACAACAAGCAGGGCCAGGGATTCTGGTGGGCACAGCCAGGATGGGATTCGGGGCTGAAACAGAACCCCGACCTCGGCAGAATGTGTGTAAAAACCTCATGAATTTCAGAGAAATAATGCTAATCCTGTCTTCTGTCAGATGTTTTACATCCCGACATGTGACTTGACACACTCAGCTTTATAACATCAATTAAGATACGAAATAATCTCTATGGAATCAGCCGACCACATCCACAATTCAGCAGTAATCAGGCGCAGCCACAGCTCGGCCCCGAAGGAAGGCTCAGCCCTTAGCACGATGCCGTCCCCTGGGCCCCTGGGCCCGAACCCGCGGGGACAGCGCCGGGCACGGAACCCCAGGCAGCCAGCGGGGAAAGGGGACGGGCTGGGGCGGGCGGCGAGGCCGCTGGAACGCGACCGAGCACCGCTGCTTTTACCTGGAGCAGTTTCCCTTCGGCCGGAGTCACCTCGGCGACGTTGGCGAACTCCCCTTCCAGGATGATGGGCTCCACTTTGAGCGGGATGACCCTGATGATGGCTTTCTGCGCCGCCGCCCGCTCCGACTCCACGGCCGCCGCCAGCGCCAGCCCGGTGTGGCCCAGTCCTGCCTGCAGGGTCGCCATGAGCAGCCAAGGCCAGAGGACAGCCAGCTGCACCTGGGGGCCAGCACTCATGCTACCAGCAGCGGGCTCCGGCCGCTCATACCGCTCGGGAACGCGTCCTCACCGCGGCGGGCCCGGCCGGCGGCACCGCTCCGGGCTCCGAGCCGGCTGCGGACAGAGGCAGGGCCGCAGAGCGGGGATCGGTCACCGCCAGCGCGGCTCCCCGGCGACGCCGGCCCTCGCCATCGCCGCTCCTCTTGCCCCGTGCCACGTGCTCAGAGGCCGCCGGGAGCTCAGAGGCATATTTTAAACAAACAAACTAAAGAAAAAAAAAAAAAAAAACAATTCAAAATCCTAAATTGTGAGTCTGTCCTCCGGCAGATAAATCCAGAAGGATCAGCGAAACAGGTTGGAAGCAAGAAGTCAGTTTGGGTGCACAGGGAGCATTAGGAACTCCTCGGTCCCACCGAGATGAAGCACGGGGAGGTCTCCCCGCGGATGCGGAGGCCTCCTGTCTCCTGGCCAAGAGTTGTGAAGACCCACAGGTTCAAAACATCCATCCCAAAAACCCTCCAGAGACACCTCACCTTCTTGCTAGCATTTCCCACAGCATAAGCACAACCTTGAATGTTATCTGCACCGATTGGTATCCTTCCCAGAAATTAGGCAGGCGGTATTCCTTGAATTTATGGTGTCAAGAAGGCTTGCTCCACTACTGTTCCCTTCCAAACGAAGATGATCCCTTCCATCTTCCTCATGCCAGAAGTGTTTCATTCAAGTTTGGAGATCAGCTTTACTTTTCCCTCAGAAATCCATGCTCACAGTCTGACTCCGAGTAGAGTTCCCAAAGATAATTAATAAAGCACAGAGCTCCTCTTCATGGCTGGAAGTTCCCAGGAAATAAAAAGGCCCCCAAACACTGCCAAAGTTTAGACACGAAGCCCAACAGGTATCAGGCAGAAAGTTACGGCGTATCTGGTTTCTCTCGCACTATTTCTGTGCGCGCCCCAGTTCCGGTATGACCACTTCCAAGCACACGTTAAGAAGATCCTGACTCAAGGCCCCACAAAATAAAATAGAAAGCTCCACGGTCTGCCCAAAGGTCACATGAAACGCATCGACGAGTCTTCATAACTGGGAGAATTAAGACAGAAAGTGTTTTTGATTAAACTGAAGTTACAGTGATCGCACGGCTCTGGAGAGAAAAGAGGATATACAAGAAAAAAAAAAAAAAACTTTGCAAACCTGTTAGGCAGTGAGCCTGCTGGAGTCCGCAGGGGCCGGGCCGGGAGGGAATCCGGCTGTAAATCCCAGGCAAAAGTTATTTCCAGTAGCTTAACAAAACCGTGTGGCTCTCTCTGATGATGTTTGGGTTCGGTCTTAAAAAAAATAGAATTGGAATTTCTAACTAAAAAAATATTTTAAAAAAGAGGAAAACTCTCCCTTACACACACGCAGCAGGCAGGTAGGTGCAACCGGAGCTCCACAGCCCGAAAAAGGATCCAGGGAGATCAAAGGGAGAAAATTATAGCAGACAGAGAGCTCCCGAGGCAGGCATGGCTGAAAGTGAAGTGTCCGCATGTAATCGCCCGACCTGCGCCAGCACCCCCGCGCGCTCCGGGAAGGTTTCCAAAGCGCGGCGTCCCCGCAGCGGAGGCGGGCACCGGCCGTGCCGGCAGCGAGCGCGGACGGCGAGCAGAGCTGGGACATGGGCAGCGACCCGGCGGCGGAGCCGCTGCCGGGGGCGCGGGCGGCGGGGCGGGTTCGGAGCGCGGCTCCGGCGGCAGCGGCGGAAGGTCCCGGCGGGCGGGCGGGGAGCCCCGGGCCGGCCGGGCGCTCGTACCTGCGGACACGGGCGGGTGGAGCAGCCGAGCCGCCGCCCCCGGCCGGGCCGCGGGCTCCCCCTCCCGCCCCGCCGCCCGCCTGCAGCGCCCGGGCCCGCGGGGGCGGGGGACACCCGGCCGGGCTCGGCCCGCCGCCGCTCCGGGCCGGCCGCGCTGCCCCGCGGGGCTCTGCCCATCGCCCCCGCGCTCCGGCTCGGGCTCGGGGAGGTTCCAGGTCGGGCTGATGTCAGAGGTCTGGAATTCCGCCGCTCGGGCTCCGCGGGGAGGTGCAGGATGCTGCGGGCCGGAGCCGCGGGCTCGGGCCGGAGCGGCGATCGGGAGGGCACCGGGAGCCCACGGGCAGCACCGCGGCCGGGACCCGCGCCCGCTGCTCCTGGAAAAGGGGCCCCAGGAAAGCGAACTGGTCAGCAAGCGGGGTTGTGGCACCCCTGCAGTCACTCACGGAAATTAATCAATCATGCCAACGAGACGTCGGTCCCCTCTTTTGTAAACTTGTCGCTGTGCTGAGGGTTGTTTGTCGTGACAGCCACAAGTACTGAAACACGACGCATGTTTTCAACTACAACACTCCATCATCTGCAATTTAAAACACAGAGAAAATGCAATTCAACACCCATTTCTATTAAAAAACTTACTGCAGATTCAGTATAAAATGTCATGTTATCTATTTAAATATCTATATACTTATCTAAATATCAATACACCTATGAAATGTCAATATACCTACAACTATATACATATAACCATATATGTAAATCTAACTATATACACAATATAATTATACACATGTATCAATATAACTATGTATAAAAATATATCCTATAACTATAGACATATATACAACTATAGCTACATACACATATATAAATATAGCTGTGCACACATATAAATATAACTATATACATAGGGAGTCCAGCTGGCAGCTGCTGCACATTTTCACATGCTCTCTCTTGTTCCTTCCTTTCCAAAGCACCCCCACTTGAAAGGCACATCTGCCAGCAGATGGAGATCTAGGAAGAAGCAGGAATGCTGAGTAAATCTGGGGCCTTGTGTATGTCCCCTGGCACACACATGGCGGGTGTGCTCCTGTCAGGCACTAAAAAATACAGCTCCAACTTGGGAATTTGAGGCCTGCAGTTCAAAGCACAGCAATCCTTCTAGTTCCTCAAGCTTTAAATGTAAAACAACAGCAACAAAACAATTTATCAGCAAAGTTCTTCCGTTCTCCAAGATCTTTGCCTTCCCTTCCATGGGTACCAGCTGCCCACCGTTAATTAATCTAAAGGCTGGCAGGACCTGCAGCAATGTCCCATGTGGGACACACACACCTTCCCCAATCCATGAAGGCCTTCACTGCCTCAGCATTGCCAAGGCTGGTGCTAAGATCCTACAGAAAACTTGGGGTGTGACAGACAGCACAAACAAGAGGCTCCTTTTTTTTTATTATTTAATTATCCTAATTCAGGGCAATATAGGGATATTTCCATTGTCTGGTCAAGAAAGTGAGCACACACCCTTAAGTCCCCACAGCAGCCCTGGGAATGGCACCCAGGAGAGCTTTAATCTCTCAGCAGAGACATTCACATCTGAGGCAAAGAACTGCAGCCCTTGTTCTTTCTCTGTACTGACAAAGACACTTCATTCTTCCTTAAATGTTTCAAACTGATGGGCGTTATGAGCTGAATTATTAACTAGCACCATTATCTGGAATCTACAAACTCCCCTTTGAAGTGAGCAACAGCTCTTCCAACTCCACCACCAGCTCCTGGATGCACAGCTGGGAGGGAAACAGCTTCCTACAAGGCCGAAGGGGGCTTTGGCTCTAAAATGTATCCAGAGGGCTCCTGGCGTCCTCTTATGTCTCACTAATCTGTAGACATTTAGGTTTCTCTTTTTATTACTAGATTAGAGGATTGTTTGCCCTCAGATATTCTCCTGCTGGTTTTTCTCATGTACTTCAGCATAGATATCAGCAACATTTATTTTGTGATTTGAGATTAATATTTGGACTTCTACATCAACTTCATCAGTTAGGTGGGTTTTTTCCCAGTTATTTCCAGAGTCATCTCATTACTCAGTGTTTCCCTTAGAGCACTGCTGCCTTAAGCAAACACATCTGTGGACTTCGGCTCCAAATTGTGACATCCAGGTTTCTGACAACTCCCAGAATTTCAGGTTTTAAGTACTAATTTAATTAATACCTTTTCCATGGAAGAGGAATTAATGTTAGCATCTCTGCAGAAGTGTGTTGGTAAGAACACTAAGAGGCTGTATACAAATGTAATATCTTAACTGTAATATTTTAGGATTCATACTGCCATCAATAACTAAACTATTCCTATCTCCCCTTTCTTTAATAGTCTCAAATTATTTTTCTTGGCAATCTCTTAAAAAAGTAATATTTCTTTTTTACCAAGGGAGAGTAAATTGTTTCCACTAGGTTTTCCTGCTGAATCTGTCCCTTCTAGAGATTCAGTCAGATGCTGAGTGTCTGAATGTTCCCAGATTGCTCTGATGTTCTCCTTTAAAAAAAAACAGAAAAACAAAAGGGAGGGAGGGGAGGGAGGGAGGGGAGGAAGGAAGGAAGGAAGGAAGGAAGGAAGGAAGGAAGGAAGGAAGGAAGGAAGGAAGGAAGGAAGGAAGGAAGGAAGGAAGGAAGGAAGGAAGGAAGGAAGGAAGGAAGGAAGGAAGGAAGGAAGGAAGGAAGGAAGGAAGGAAGGAAGGAAGGAAGGAAGGAAGGAAGGAAGGAAGGAAGGAAGGAAGGAAGGAAGGAAGGAAGGAAGGAAGGAAGGAAGGAAGGAAGGAAGGAAGGAAGGAAGGAAGGAAGGAAGGAAGGAAGGAAGGAAGGCCAAACATCACTCAATATTTCCCTGTAATCACTTCAGCATAAAATAATAACTATTCTTCTCCACCCCAAAAGGGCATCTAAGCTGAGGTGAGTACTACCTGAACATGTTACATAACACATTAATAATTAGTAGTAATACATTAGTAACTCAGGACTGAGGGTGCCAGATTGAAACTCAAGCTCTTACAAAATTAAGCACAACACAAAGTCAGAAAAGTAGAATCCACAAAGTTAGAGTACATGTCCTCACAGTCTGAACTGTGGCCTCAGCCCTCAAACTGGCCAGAAGAAATAAGCCTGAATCCCAGAATGCTCAGGCTGAAAAGGACAACAGAGGGTCCCTGGTGGCACCTCCCTGCTGAGGCAGGGCCATCCCCGAGCACAGGGCACAGCATTGTGTGCACAGGGCTCTGCAGGATCCCCTGTCCCTGTGTGCAGGGAGGGGCAGAGCAGGGCCCAGGCTCTGCTCCAGGCCCAGCAGTGGCACCAGAGCCACGGGCAGGGCCTGAGCCCAGCACTGCCCCTGCCCAGCAGGCACAACTTGCGCCCTGGGCAGTGCCCAGCCCTGAGCAGGCTGCCCAGGGAGGGGCTGGAGTCTCCCTCAGCACTGGGGATCCTGCAGAGCCCTGTGCACACAATGCTGTGCCCTGTGCTCGGGGATGGCCCTGCCTGAGCACGGAGGTGCCACCAGATGTGTCCCACTCATAAGTCCCACCAGATGAAACCAATGTCCCAAGTTCCTTCCAACTTTACTAATTCTGTCATTCTGTGAGTCTGCTCAGTGTTAAATATATATATATTGATAATATGTGTATCATATTAATAGAATTACATTTGCATTATTTTACAGTGTTATATAACAATATTCCTAAAGACCTGTACAAATATAATAACTGAATACTCCAGTTTGGGAAGAGGAGAAGAGTTAGAGAAAGGGTTTTTCTGAAAAAAGAGAGAATCTGTTAAACAAAAGGGCAGAGAGTCCCTGAATTGCCCCTCAACACAGAATAAGCTCCAGTCATTGAGCCAGCTCATGTCCAGGACCACTATCAGCCTTCTCAGTAGTTACCCAAGACATAGGCCCTCAAAACCAAACCATCTCTCCCCAAAACAGGGGGCTCACACACCTGATCCTTCAGTTCCTAGCAAGGAAATTTGGGCCCCAAACTCCAAACACGTTCCAGCAACAGAGAAAATGCCCAGTATCTGAAGGAGCCAACAGGAAAGATGGAGCAAGAGTATTGCTGAGGGATGGAGGGACAGGACAAGGGAATGGCTTCCCACTGCCAGAGGGCAGGGTTTGATGGGATATTAGGAACAAAACCTTGGCTGTGAAGGTGGGCAGGCCCTGGCACAGGGTGCCCAGAGCAGCTGGGGCTGCCCCTGGATCCCTGGCAGTGCCCAAGGCCAGGCTGGACAGGGCTTGGAGCAGCCTGGGACAGTGGAAGGTGTTCCTGCCATGGCAGGGGTGGGATGAGATGAACTTCAGGGCCCCCTCCAGCTCAGCCATTCCATGATGCTGTGATGTAGTTCTGTAGCTGCAGCTCAGGGGCTATCTGAGCTGGCAGTTTGGGGCTGGCCAGCACTGCACTCAGGCAATGAGGCTGAGGGAGATGCCAGCAGCTCCAGCACCAGCACAGGACCAGCACTCTCCTGGAGCCTGCGTTTGGTGCCGTGCCAGGGACACCCAGCACTGCCTCACTACACAGGGCACTGCAAACCTGGTGTACAGGAACAGCAGGCACAGGTACACAAAATGCAATTGCCACTTGTCAGGCACCACCAAATATAAGCCTGTGAGGATGCTTTGTAACAATCAAATGTTATTAAATTATCATTTCCACAGAAAACAGAAACTTAATATCTGTTTAGCAGAAATAATCTCACCATTTATGTAAATTTTCAATGAAAATTTTTGCCTTCAGTGGCAAATCTCAAAATACTCTTCTATATAATATTAATACAACTTCTAAAAGCTTCCACTTCATCACCATGAATTCACCTGCACTCAGTTACCTGCCAAAAACATTTTCTTCCTCTTTGAGGGTTTGTCCACGTTTACAGGGGGATGACTCCCAAGGATGCTTTTGTCATTACAGAGTAGGTCTGAAAGCTGCTGAAATGTTCTCCTGTGATCACAAGCTGACAGGGCACAGTCAACTCCAATGGCCTTTTTCTTTAGTAGAATTCATATAGATAGAGCAACCTTCAAAGCAGAAAGAAGACAAGGAGAAGTTTCAAAACCAGCAAGTCCTACCCAAGGGAAACAATGAACCCCATTTTTAAAACCAGTGTCTGTCCTGCTCCTTCTTCTGGAGATAAATCAGAGTTAAAGGACACTGGAAAGGTAATTCCTTTTGACAAAGATGAGTCATATAAATATGATAAAGAGAAACTCAGGTATACTTAAGATAAAGGTTTATTTTGGAAGAGATTTAGGGATGAAGGATTAGTCCTTAGTGCCTGATTATCCTCAGACTTTCTGGCTGAGTTAATGGTTAATAAAAAGCTAATTCCATAGATGAATTAATGAAAACAGGAGGCCACAGGATCACCTATGAGGGAAGTCAAGTCCTGCTGTGACCCATGCAGATGAGCAAGCCTGCAGACAGCCATCACCTGTGGAGGGGGGAAAGGGAGGGGAAGAGAAAAGCTGGAATTGGAGAAGTTTAGAGGTGAAGTTAAGCAAAGTCCTTCCATTAAAGGCAAACCACTTTTATATTTTTGAGGTCTGGGTTTAAATGTAGTTCCTTACATTTAATTTTTTTCAGCTGTATTTTTTAAACCACAAACAAGGTTTCTCTTTTGCTTCATTGGTTGATTATTGTCTGAAGCAGCAGAATTTTAGGTAAGATCCTGGCTCCCAATTCAGCTGTCCAGGGATGGATGAGCTCACCCTGCCAAAACCAAACCCATCCACACTGTGACTTCTTCTGCCTCTTCTCAGGGCATTCAGCTCACACCTGCAGTAGGACAGGTCATCTTCTGGGATGCAATACAGGATCTCACATGCATCTCAAACTGAAAAAGTGCTCCAAGTGCAATTTAAATTCTTTCAGTTTCTCTAGCTAGGACAGACAAGAAGAGATGGGGGCAGCAGTAAAACAATGAAAAGGGACAAAAGATGGAGAAGTCAGGACTCAGAAGTCAGGACTCAAAAGACTGATGGTTTGCTATTCACTTGAGCTCAAGAGTAAAAATGGTCAAATTTAGCCAAAGTGGTGAAAGGGAAGATGGGAGTTTCATTGACAACCAGACCTTTTCAGGGACTGCCATGACTAAACCAAAAGCTTTGGAATAATTTTCTATCTCAAACATCCATTCTGAGGTTTGTGATCTGTGATTGTGACTCCCACCATTCTGATCCTGAAGTTCTGGATGAAAAAGAAGCTCATGATGAAAGTGAGAGGACAAAGGTGGACTGGGTGAAAAATAAATATTGGAATATCAATGGCTTGACTGGCTGCTGGCTATTCCCATCCTTACACCAACACATTATCCTAGCCATACCCTGGCCAAGTTGGATATGGTTGGATAAACTTGGATAAGCTTATATTTTAAAAAGTAATCATGAATAAAAGACAAAGGTTGATATTTGCAAGGCAGGAAACTGGATGATCAAGCTTGGGTAGGTCAAGCCTTTTTCAACACACATAAGCATAACTTGCTTTGCTTGTCCTTTGTGAGGGGAAAAGAAAGGATAAGCTTTATGCTGTAGTAGAAAAGGAAGCCCTTGCATTTTCACTTCAGATCTTTTGATATCTGATAAGCCAGGCCCTCCAAGTAAGGAGCACTTTCCTTACTTGGAATGATATAAAGCATTTAGAGTAAGTCCTGTTGTTCTCTTTAATAAGGCACCTTGGAGGTGGGGCCGATTCCAAAAGTCACCATAATTTTTCCCATTCATCAAGTGAAACTCAGGGCTGCAAAAAGCTGTCTGGGAAAAAAAGTGGAGCTATTTCCCAGTCTTTTCATAATAATAAAGAATCTCTTTTTGTCCAGGCAAGGACATTCTTCAAAGATAAACATAGACTCGTTAACTAAGATAAATTCTGGTGAAGTCAAGCAAAAAACTTTTGAAGAATAAACCACTGCACTGATGAGGACACCCACTATGCTGCTGCCCTGGAACCTCACTTGAATTACAGAACTGCTGTTTCATGTTCAGGGCTTCTTTGAAATAGATATTTGTGACCCACAATGCTTTCCCTTTTCTCAAGCAGATCCATTTTCAAATTTATAGCCTCTATTCTGGAAGTGCAGAAGCCTCCAGGTCTCTCCTGCAGCCTCCCCTGTCCCCCCTGCTCCCTGGGCTCCCTGAAGGTGCTGCTGCCATGGCAGGGGAGCTGCAGAACCAGCACGGTCACTGACAGGGCTGGGGCTCAACAACCCCACGGGGGGGCTCAGGGATCTGAACACAGCCACCAGACTCCTAAAACCTGTGCTCAGTTTGCAGAGTGCTATGGCTGACTTCGATTTAACATTTCAAAAGTCACACAGTAAAATGAATTCCAGAAATGTGTTCTTACCCAAGTGATTTGAAGACTGATTTCTTTGTCTTCAAAAACATTTATTCTAATATATGTTATATATTCTATTTATTGTATGTATATATATATATGTAATATTTATTTTATATCTATTCTAATAAAAATGAAATTGGAAAATTGATCTACACACATATAGAAACTCCATAACCACAGTCCACAGTCTTTAGTGTTTTACTATCAGCTTTTTGATTTAGCTGCTTGATTTTATCATCACAGCAAGCCACAGAAAGTGGATTCACATAGGAATGGGAATTCACAGTGAAATGAAACACTGATTTTATTCTAAAAATCAACTTTGTAGATGAGGCACTTTTCTGCAGGTATACTTGGAGATACACAGAGATAATTTGAAGGCAAAGGCATTACTTGCAGGGCAGACAGTCTTTATACTCTGCAATTGTTCTGAGCAAGAGAGAAATCCTCGATGAAATCAAATTTAGTCCAATGCTGATAATCAGTAAATGTAACAGGTATAACTTAAGATGGCAAACAGCTCAGATAATTAACTTGCAATGCCTGACACTTCCATGTGATTTTACACGAGATCATTGCTATGATTACCAAGAAGGTTTTTAATATCTCTGCCTATTGCCCTTTTTAACAGGATGTTGCTGTAATTTTGTGCTGTTTGGAGCAACAAACCAGGGAGCTGAACAACACAGAAAGAGTTGGTGGCCATCATTCCAAAGCAGCAGATGTGGGAATGACTCACATCACCCAAAAGCTAATTCTGAGCAGCTTTATGATGAAATCTGGGCATCTTTGAGAACATTCTGTGACCTGTGAACAGAACACAATTCTGGATACTGCCAAAACCCCTAAACGATATCTGTGAATCTCTCACTGCAAGCTCCAAAGTGTGTTTGTACCAGCAAACCTGAGAAACCAACAAAAGAAACCTTTGAAGGGCTCCAGTGAGGACAAAGTGAGCGAGCAATAGCGAGAGAAATTTCTTGTAGCTTGTTGGAATGATTCCAAGGGAAAACAAACAGATACTACAGAAAAACCCAATCTTCTAAGAAAAGAAAAGGAAATATCTGAAGGGAAAAGGTGCTTGTGGAATAGGAGATAAGTGTTAGACATCAAATCCAGATCATATGCTGTTAAAAGCTATAAGTAAAAAGTCAAAACCACTGAAGGAAGTGTTTGCTGAGGGCAGAGATATCAAAGGGGAAGGTGGCAATTCATTTCTAAGACTTCAAGATTGAAGCAAGAGTCAACAAAGAGAGCCAGGAGACTTCACTCTCATGTTCTCATCCTGCCCTCTTAATTCTCATCCTGCCCTCTTCTCTCTTAAAAGAGAGAAGCTTCTAAGCTCTTTTGTCTAAGAGCTTGTGGTTGATCCAGACCTAGCCAGGAGAAATTACCAGCTACAGCCCATTCTCTCACCAGCTGTCATGAAATACCTGACTGGGAACAATGATCTCCTTTGAGTACTACGGTAACAGGGATGAATGGCATTTTATGGAATAAATCAATATTTACTGATAAGTTACAAAAAAACCACAGCTCCTTCCTTCTTCCAGACAAAACAGATCATCCTTCAAACAAATTTGGTTTGGGTCAGAAAGGAGATGTACTTGGGCCCACAGAAGGTCTGGATGGACCCTGCATCTTAGCAAGAACATACCAGGGAAGGCACATGGATGGTGGACAGACCACTGTCCTGAAGAACAGCAAAGTAGGGCAGGATCTCCATTCCAGAGAAAATGCAACTGAGGGAACTGAGACAGAAGTGTCTAAAACCATGGGCCATGAGACAGACATGGATGGAGACCCAGTCACACCAAAGCCAAGTGGCAACTGAATGCAGGAGGCTCAAGGGACAGGGGAAGGTGGCTCTGGGCACAACAGCCCCACGGTGAAGTCCTTGGCACAGCCATGCATGTGCCACTGTCTGCATCAATTGGGACAAACGAACTCCTGGAAATTAAATACACCAAGGGCTATTATAGACAACTTATGGTTTATTAATTCCCTCAGCCCACATGGAATCATAGAATCATTTGGATTGGGAAAGCCCTCCCAGACCATGGAGTCAAAACCGTACCCAATCCCCACCTTCTCCCCAGCCCAGAGTGCTGAATGTCATGTCCAGGCCTTCCTTGGGCACCTCCAGGAACGGGAACTCCAGACCTCCCTGAGCAGCCTCTTCCAGTGCCTGAGCCCCCTGCCAGTGAGGAAATACACTCTGCTGGAGGGAATGCATCAGTTCCTGCTTGCTGTGCTCCTGCCTCCTCCTGGGGCATTGCTGTCCAAAGACACAGTGAGCTTTGGGATGGGAGTTTGGTCTGACCAAGGCCAGTGTTCTTATCTTCAAAGGAGAGATCTGTTCAATGGAGAATTATTCAGACATTCACTAAATTCTGCTTTCTCAAAACTGGAAAAAACTGGATTAATTGGATAGAAATAAGGATGTGAAATCTAGCTGGAGGGTGATAACACTAACACCACATTCTTACAGACACCTTCCTCTTGAGACAATATTATTTTGTGCCTCTCAGTGTTCCAGTAAAGAACAAATCAATCATCACTTCAGCTGAAGACACAAAGGCTGCAGCTTTACCAGTGACTGTATCCAGTTCCCCTCTCTGGCACAGAGGCTGTTAATACTGGGAAAATCTCTCCCTCTTCCATTTCAGAGCTGCCACATCCAAACAGCCTGATGGGAATGGCCCTACGCCAAGCACTACACTAAGCCCAGCACTGCTGGGGAGAGCTCTCACCAGTCCAATGGTGCAGTGATGAGGCTGAGCAGGACCCCCAGGCACTTCTCCTAGGGGGGTCTGCACTCAGGAGGGGCCCACATCCTACTGAGGGCTTTTCACAGGTCCCAGGGCTACCTGCAAGCTTAGGAAACCTGAAAGCCCAGAAATCCAGCCTTGGGGTCCCAGCAAGGACATGGACCTGTTTGAGCAAGTCCAGATGAGGCACCAAGATGATCAGAGGGATGGAGCAGCTCTGCTGGGAGGAAAGGCTGGGATTGTTCAGCCTGGAGAAGAGAAGGCTTTGGGGTGACCTCATTGTGACCTTCCAGTGCCTGAAGGAGCAAACAAAAAAGATGGAGAAAGACTATTTACAAGGGCCTGGAGTCACAGAAGAGGGGATAATGGCTTCCCACTGCCAGAGGGCAGGGATAGATGAGATTTTGGGAAGAAACTCTTGGCTGTGAGGGTGGGCAGGCCCTGGCACAGGCTGCTCAGAGAAGCTGTGGTCTGGGCTAGTGGAAGATGTCCCTGTTCATGACAGGGGTGGAATGGGATGAGCTTTAAGGTCCCTCCCAAATCAACCCATTCCATGTTTTTATGGTTTTAAAAAATAAATGCAAATCCAACATGACCAGCATCAGATGTGTTCCAAGCTCGAAGTAGCACGTGCTACCTCATTTCTCCAAAGATCTGCTGGAAATTGAAGGAATGTCCAGATCATTTCCAGGCATTGTGGGTGGGAACAGGCATAAAAAGGGATTATCACCAGCTCAGCTGGGCCAAAGGACACAAGACTGACCCTCTCCAGCATCCCCCATCCCACTCGAGCACACACTACATGGGAAATACTGAGGAAGCAATTTAAGACCATCCTTTCACTGGGAACTTATAAAGCCAGGCCCAAAAGTTATGCTTAAGGGGAGGTAGTTACTCATCTGGGATTAACAGAACTCAAAGCTGTGCAGGAAATTAGGGAATGCAGCTGTGCCTGTTCCTGCCTGATCAATGAACACTCGGAATGGGTCTGGATACAAAATCTGCAAGTTCTGGTTCTGTACCAACCAAAGGACTGATGAAAATGAAAATGATCTCTTCACAGAAATGAAGAAAGTCTCTTCAAGGAGAGAAAATGGGAGAGACAGTGTTGTCTGCACCTCGACAGCCAGGTGGGATTAATGCCTTCCTGCCACAGCCCCAGCGGTCTGGTAGCTGTCAGCTCCCTGCACACTTGATGAATTAATAAGCTCATCAGAAAGAAATTAACTGTCTTCCAAAGGCATCCATCTAAGAAAGTTGGAGTGATTCAAGCTCTGGGAGGTGCCTGTTTCTCTCCACTGACTCTCTGTGCAATCTCTGTGCAAGCCCAGGCACATCCAACTGACTATTACACATTCAGATGAATCTTAGGCAAGATGAATCCTACAACGAGTTTTGCAAGTGCATTACTAATGCAGCTATTCTGCTTTTCTCAAGGGAAAATGTGGTGCTCTTCACGCTGTGTTAAAGCAGATGTTTTCAGCTGCTTCTTATTTTAAGAATCCCCTTTTGGCCATGTGAATTTTAAGCCCTGCATACAAAGACAATTATTTATCTTAGCAGGGGTGTATCAATCAGAGCACCACGACTGCTCTGAGGTTAGCACTCACCACAAAGGTGATCATGGGCAAAAGAGCCCGCGGCCACTGATGCATTTGAAAGCATGACTGGACTTGCAAGGTCAGGGGGAACCAATAACTCCAATTTCTCACATAGCCCCTTGACTGATTTTTCGTTATTCTCTGATAATAAAGCCTCACTGCATTTCTCTGATCCAGCCCTACCTCTAGCAAAGATTTTGCCAATAGTAGAAAGCAAACAGAACTAAACTTCAAATAATTATGTTCTAAAAGACCCAGGTGGGCATCTTTTCTTTTACTGCTCTCACAGTGAAAAACCCAGAGAAATCTTCTTGTTGCTGAAGTCAACAAAGGAGTTTGAACACACATAAAAAGAAACCTTTTCACAAAGTTCTACTTTGAATTAATTTACTGAGACTTCAACAGTGATATGAAAAGAGTCAAGAATAAGATTGAAAATATATCCTTTAGTCCCCTCACTTAGGAAATACATATTTGAAGTATCACTTTGCAAATAAGCTAATTTTGGCGCTGTGCCCTTAAGATGAAGGGAATATGT
This sequence comes from Melospiza melodia melodia, assembly GCF_035770615.1. NCBI lineage: Eukaryota > Metazoa > Chordata > Aves > Passeriformes > Passerellidae > Melospiza > Melospiza melodia. Next base: position 3,538,797 of record NC_086214.1, read on the forward strand.
TTTTATGTGAATGCAAGAATTAATAAGCTTTCAGCATTCTGTATGTAACACTGCAGAGCAGGAAGGAGAGCTGAGAGATTAAGGGATACACGAAATCACAGAATTAAAGAATGGTTTGGGTTGGAAGGGACCTTAAAGCCCATCCAGTGCCACCCCAGCCATGGCAGGGACACCTCCCACTGTCCCAGGCTGCTCCCAATGTCCAGCCTGGCCTTGGGCACTGCCAGGGATCCAGGGGCAGCCCCAGCTGCTCTGGGCACCCTGTGCCAGGGCCTGCCCACCCTCACAGAATTTTTTTTTAGTAACTTGTTTCAGCTTCTCTTCGGAAGAATAAAAATATTTCAGGGAGACTGAAAATTTTAGCAGAACCATTTTGGATGAAAGCAAGAAGTCATTATTTTTGTACTTTCTGCTCTTCAGTGCATAAAAAATACAACATAAAAAAGTTAGACAAGAAAAAGAAATATTAGCAGAATGAACTGTTCTACATAATATTTTTGACTAATCTTTGCCTTTAAAAACATAACCTGGGAAAACATGAGACCGAGAACTGTTCAACATGTCATCAGTTCTTTATTGTCCTAATTTTGCTTAATTAAAAAAATATTAATGTTAGCCTAACAGTGACTAGTTGTGGACAAATGTTTTTCTCCTTGCCCTTAATCCTCAGCAGGGGGAAGTCACCAGGGAATGATCAAAATCTGGAGGAAGGACAGGAACACCAAACAGAGAACCTTTTGGCTTCAAAGGTTTCTCTTCTGCTTAGACTTTCCACTTTCTGTCCAATTCTCACTTGAGACATACACACGACAGAACACTGCAGAAATACATGCAAAAATATCACTTTTAACTCTCTTTTTGACAAGCAAGTACAAAAATTCTTTTCATACCTGATGGACCTGAGTCCTGCCCTGAGGATGTGCAGAGCTGGAAAACAGAAGTGGAGGTGGGCTGAGCCCATTGCTGAAGTGCAGCCAGAGTGGAAACTCCTTTATCTGGGAAAGTTTGGGAATGTTCCTGTCTCTGGGATGAGGTTGTTATGTAAAAGCATGGAAAGAAAGCAATAAAAGCGCCCTGAGTCCACAGTGCTGCAAGGGGTAATGAGCCAGTGAAACGAGTGCTGGGGAGAGACTTTTCCCAGGCAGCGAAAGGCACCAAGAGGGGCTGAGGCTGCACAAGCTCGGGGGGAGCAGGACCAGCTGTGCTGCACTGGCCCAGGAGCAGGCTGTGTCCCCGCCCTGAGCACACGGCGCTGCTGCAGGGGCAGGAGGCAGTGCCAGCCCATCTCTGGGCACCACTCAGTCTCCTCCAACCTCAGGAACAAGTCAGCAGTGCTCAGAAACGCACGGATACCCCACGGCGTAGGAGCCACTAAAGCAAAGCGGTCATTCACAAAGTGATGTGTGTTAAACCTGACAACGTGGCAAAAACCCACTGAAATCACAAAGCCAGGCTTCACCAGAACTCCAGGGCGAGCAGCTCCTGGACAACTTTGGGAAGAGCAACGGCCAAATCCTCTAGGTGACCCTGACAGCACTTTATGACAAAGCAGTTTCTCAAGAATAAAAATTCAAAGTCCACTTTTTTTCCAGTCAGCTCAACTAGTTCAGTTTAGACAAAAATATCCAAAACTCTGCAATTTTGTAGATACTCTCTTTATTTTTCTCTTAACTTCCTCTCTTGCTGGTTGTTTAATTAAATTAGCTCATAAGCTGTGACACATTGATTCCTATAAGAGGCTGTAGTAAATTTGTTCAGTCACTGACAGCAACACCCAGGATCCCTGTGCTTGCTGCATTCCTACAAACACACCTGCATTCGTGCCTTTTCTGCAGAGATGTCACATGCCAAGTGCGAATTTCAGGATAGTTTACACCAAACAGTTCATCCAGCAGCTAGGCTTCCTCACCCTGGAGTTTTAAATGAATTTTTAAAAATAGCCTCATATTTACCTCTTTCTGTCCTCTGATAGGCCAAGTTAGATGGGGCTTGGAGCAACCTGGTCTAGTGGAAGGTGTCCCTGCCCATGGTAGAGGGGTGGAACTGGATGGGCTTTAAGGTTCCCTCCATGCCAAACCATTCCATGATTCTACAATGGGAACTAACTCAAGATGGACAACTTACAGTCATCATTCTGCAAGTTCACAATAAATCATTAAAATTCACTAAATAAATACAACTTGGTCCTGAAAATCTATTAAGAGTTAACATTTGGGGCTGATTATTTCCTGCTCAGAAAGAGCAGAAAGTAAACATTTTTATTTCAATCAGTATTTTTACCATATATTAACAGAGAATGACCGGACATCTGAGAATTCCCTTGTTTATATTTTTCTTTTGGATAGGGAAATTATGATTGTCTAGTTTTAGCATATCAACAAGAAAGCACAGGATGCCAAGCTAGGAGGAACAGTTGCTTGACATGAGTTGTTCCTGGATGTTTAACAGAAAGTTCCATGTTGCAAGACATTTGGAACAGACTGACGCTTTGCAAACAAAAATATCTTTTATCTCTCAAATTACCTCACATTTACAGCAAAGCCATGCCTAAATCATCAGGACAGGGAACTGTCACCCTGTCGGAACTTGGCTGCGGATGGAACCCAGTGTTTGCCTTGTTCTGCCTTTCTAGAAACTGCAACTCTGAGAACCAAAGCTCCCTAAAGCTGCATCCCATAGAAAGAGAGGCCAAAAAATCGAAAAAGGTCCTGTCATAGGGTTTGCTTGACCACTGCCCTGCAGTGCATCAGGCAGAGCAGGCTGCACTGAAGTCTATAATGACTCATCTTCATCTTGACAATGTTGATACCAAATCTTAACTTAAATTCTTCCTAACTTGGTATTGAGGCTAGTTTTTTGCTTTCTCAAATGCTTAGTTCTATTTTCTTGACATTACAGATGAAGTACCACAGATACCACAGAAAACACCTCAGGAATCAGATGGGAATTCCTGCTCTTAAACAATAACCAAAAATAAGGATTGGGATACTCTGACCAGTCCTAAAGGTGGATGGTGCTGCAGGAAGCAGGGTGAAGGTGTCACAACAGCACACGGACTTGTAGAGTACGGACAGACTGACCCGGGAACCTGCACATCCACCTGCATGGAGAACAACTCCTTCCCTTCCCCGGGTGACCCGAGCAGCCCTGACAGCCCCGCCAGGCCCTGACAGCCCCGCCATGCCCTCACAGCCCGGCCACGGCCTCACAGCCCCGCCATGCCCTCACAGTCCTGACAGCCCTGCCATGCCCTCGTAGCCCCGCCATCCCCTCACAGCCCCGCCATACCCTGACAGCCCTCACAGCCCCGCCGTGCCCTCACAGCCCCGCCATGCCCTCACAGTCCTGACAGCCCTGCCATGCCCTCGTAGCCCCGCCATCCCCTCACAGCCCCGCCATCCCCTCACAGCCCCGCCGTCCCCTCACAGGCCCGCCGTCCCCTCACAGCCCCGCCGTCCCCTCACAGTCCCGCCATGCCCTCACAGCCCCGCCATCCCCTCACAGCCCCGCCATCCCCTCACAGCCCCGCCGTCCCCTCAGGCCACATCGCCCTCCCGCGCTGGCCGAGGCCCGGGGGTGCTCAGCTCCCTGAGGGTGGGGCTGAGGTAATATGGCAGGAAACGGGCGCTGCCATGAGGAGCGGCTGAGGCAGCTGGGAAGGGGCTGGAGCAAAGGAGGTTCAGGAGGGACCTTGTGGCTCTGCACAGCTCCTGACAGTAGAGGACAGCCGGGGGGGTCGGGCTCTGCTCCCAGGGAACAGGGACAGGAGGAGACGACATGGCCTCAGGCTGGGCCAGGGGAGCCTCAGGGTGGATTTTGGGGAAATTCCTTCCTGGAATTTGCTGTCCAGCCCTGGCACAGCTGCCCAGGGCAGGGGTGCAGTCCTCACCCCTGAAAAGGTTTAACAGCCATGCGGATGTGGCACTTGGGGACATGGGTCAGTGCTGGCCTTGGCAGTGATGGAGAACAGTTGGACTCAGTGATCTCAGAGGGTTTTTATCAATCTTAATTATTCTGTGATTCTGAAGCTGCATGAGCAGCCTAAGCTTGGTGAGGCTGAAGCTGTGCACTGCTTTTGTCAACTTTTTTTTGTTTCAAATTATGATAACTTTAAACATATTGCAGGATGCATGCAGCATCTTTCATATACAGACAATTATTTTATCTAGGGACACACAGAGACACCAGAAGTCCCATAAACGAATGACAGCACTCCAAGTTCACTTTCACAGAAGCCCAAGATTTTGGGAGAGAAATGTGTGAACTATCACTGAAAACAGACACACACTTCAGAAAGTTCGGAAATCCTTCCTGCCTGTGTCCCTCACTTTGAACTGTCTCTCCTGCACAGGACTCACAGAGTTCACAAGGCCACACACCACCGTCCTCTTCCTCTTCTTCCTCCACATCCCCGGCCATTTCAGTGTTATCCATTAACACACCTGAGTAACCCCAGCCCTTGCCAGCCTGACCTGGCTTCTCACTACACTGAAATGTGTGTTTATTTTGTTGTGTGGCTGCTGAGATAGCGTGGCACATCACACGCAGCCCCAGTTGTTAATTCACCAAGGATTCCTGGCAGTTGGTGCATGGATGGGGAAGGCTTTGATGTCCCTGTTTGTGCTGGGTTCAGACCCATTTCGGCAGATATTGATTACCTCAGGTTGAACGTGTTGGCAACGAGGGCTTTATGTTCCTGTAGTGATAACACTTCCCTCCATGCTTAATAAGCAGGAGAGTTCAGTGCCCTTCGCTGGGGTGGCCAGGCTGACGTGACACTAGCCACAAGTGTCCTAGCAGCTTGTTACTTAATAAATACTGTTTATAAATAATGATTTATCTTTTAACTGTGCATGGGGGAATTGTGCTGTGGTATTTTCCCTGCTGGAGATAAGAAGCCAACAGGTCCCAGCAGTCAGCCTCTCCAGATGACATTGGGACTGCTAAAGATGGAAGTTAATAATAAATGGCCTTTTCCTGCAAAAATGCTGGTCATGACTAATACTGAGCAGCGTTGCTGTGGCAGAGCACCCACCACAGCTGGGACCAGTGCCTCCAACAAGTGTCCTGCCACAGGCAGTCTCAACGTGACCAGCCTGTCACACCTGTGGTGGCTGTGGTGGGCAGCAGGTCAGATGTGGGCCAGCCATGGTTAATGTGACTGTTTGACCACAGATCAGCTTGGACTGGGCTGGAGCCCTGCCGAGGGTCAGCAGTCTCATCCTCGGGTCAGCAGTCAGGGATTCTCTCTGAGGGTCAGCAGCTGCCTGAGGGACTTCCTCAAAGCCTCCGCGGGGCAGTGACTGCACATTCCGTAGAGAGGCCGCCCCTCTAAACTCTTCACAATTCTCATGTCAGTTGGGTAGTACCAATTCCATTTTACATCACAAATCTGTATTCAAGTGTTTGCAGGGCTATAATTTCATCGATTTATGTGGTTTCTAGAAATAATCTCATTTAAACACCTTCTTTCTCTCAGTTTTACAATCTCCAGCAAAAGCAGTTTCCTGAGCTGACCTCATGTGAGGAACAATGGTTCACATTTCAATGTGACAAACTGTCCTGTTCCCCACATTTCTGATACGAGGCCTTTAAGTATCACCTGTCTGACAGGAACACCTGAGCCAAATTGAGGGAGTAGTTTACCAGGGATCTGCTGAATTTCAGTATCCCTGGATCTTTGAATTGAGGACAGACTTTCAAGGAGATTCTCTCTGGCTCCATCACAAAGTATAACTGACCTGCAGCACCATCCAGCTGACAAAGCACTGTCTCAGGATGCTCCAAGCCCTGTCCAGGCTGGCCTTGGGCACTGTCAGGGATCCAGGGGCAGCCCCAACTGCTCTGGGCACCCTGTGCCAGGGCCTGCCCACCCTCCCAGGAAACAATTCCTAATTCCCAATATCCCCTCTATCCCTGCCCTTTGATAGTGGGATGCCATTCCCTGTGTTCTGTCCCTCCGTCCCTTGTCCAAAGTCCCTCTCTTGGAGCTCCTTTAGACACAGGGAGGGGCTCTATGGTCTCCCCAGAGTCTTCTCTTCTCCAGGTGAACAATCCCAACTCTCTCAGCCTTTCCTCATAGCAGGGAATCCTGCCTAACAATGCTTCCTTAGAAAGAAAACAACTCCTTGAGTTCTTACAGGAGAGGTTGGAAGGCCCTGGTTATCCTGGGAAGGACATCCTGCAGGTTTGTTTGGAAGAGGGCAGAGGTGTTGTGTGCCCTACCTGTGATTCTGATTGTGAGAAGGGATATTAAATCCCTAATGCACCTTAATCAAGGGAAAAGCAGCTTGAAATCCCCTGGGCAAGCAGAACTCCCCACAGAGGAAAGAAGGGGCCAAACCCAGCAGCACTAATATAGAGATTTTATTTCGACTGTATCGAGTTGTACAGCACATTTTGTTTGTCACAATGCCATCAAACTGACTGGAGTTTTTGGCCAGCACATTGTGACACTGAGACTCACAAGAGCTAAAAGCAGTTTGGACTAATGGCCTGAATGGGAGGGCCAGCAGTACCTGGTTTCTGGCTTCCTCATCACTTGCAGTCATTCCAACATGTGCAAAACAGGAGCAAATCCAAGTTCCTTCTGCCAGGCCAATGGTCACACTTCCATGTTCAGCAATGACTGCAAGGTACAAGGCAGGGGAGAATCTGAAGCAAGGTGCCTTCTCGTCCCAGAGCCACGTTGTTTGTTCCCAGTGTGGAAAAAAAGCACAGTCTAAGTACAGGGTCTTCAGAAGATGAGCTTCACTTACACAAAACCAGAGGCTGACAAGTCAAAGTGCAGGAAAGGGTCCTTATTTCATTCCTTCTGATGGAGATGACAAACCATTACTGAAAGATCTGGGAGATCACAACAGAGTCAAGTCCTTTGCCTTGTTAGCAGACCAAGGTCCCCCCTGCCACAAACCAAGTCTCAGCTCCTGAAGTGCAGAATATATTGGAAAGAAAACCTACATTTCTGCAAAGAAACGCTCCACTTTCAAACTCTTCTTCCTGACTAGTATCCTCAGATGCCTTACAGAGGAGGCAGGATGGATGCTCCTCAAGGGATCCAGGGATTACAAGCCCACTGAAGCTCAGTTTATAAACCATTCTTCCTTTCTAAACCCAGTTCTTTGTCCTTAGGATGAGTTGGGATTCCTGCTCTCTAGTTTAAAGAAGAAGCAGAGAGGCATTTACAAGTTGGCAACTCTGAACTTTGACCACTGTACAAGGAGACAAAAAAAGAAGTCAAATTCAAGACACGTTTCAGGTAGCACTGGGGCAAGTCAGAGAGATTGTTTCCACCACTGAACAAATGCCACATGTCATGGTTCTCACTGCAGCTGTACATCCTAAAGTGAAAAGCACAGACCGTAGTGTCTATGTCAGCCAGTGTCCTTCCCCACCCCCAATTTGGTATCGATGCTTCATTCTCCCTTCTTCGGGTTACATTAAGTGCACAGAAATATATAGCAGCATTTGGACTGAAACCCTCACATACACCAGACAGCACATTCCAGGAGGTAAAACAACACATTATGGCCTATACCCTCAAGGTATCAAGTTTTCAGGATAAAGAGCAGTAGGAAGTGGAGAGCTGAGGGCAGAAAAGGGGAGGAGCAACACAGGAACATGAGTTCTGTTTCCATGCCAGGAGAAGATCAGGGTGCCATTCCTGTGTTAGCACCAGGCTGTGCACAACCGCAGACAAAGCAAAGGGGCAGAGCAGAAGTGAAAAGCCAATCTCCCATCTCCCCGTGGTGTTGGGGGCAGGGACAAAGTCCAGTGTGACACTGATCCCAGCGGAGCCTGAAAATGGGCACGATCTGCTCAGCCCTTTTCAGCTGGAATGAATTTCTCTTCAGAGCCCGAGAGAAAATCAATTAGTGATGGCTAGTGAGTCTTGTTCACCAAGCTGATCGCAAATCACACTCATGGGAAGAAAATCTACAGATCTGCTCCAGGCTGAGGCCCTTCCAATGCCCACGGGACCATCGGGAGCTTGCCCTCTTCCTTCTCACACAGCAGCCTGCCTTTGGAGGGGGAGGTGGTTCTAAACATGCCTTTCTATTGCTTTGGGGGGACTTTGCACAGGCAAACAGCTGTGAAAATGTTGCTTTCCAGACCACAAAAGGAAGAGGTTGTGATCTTCTCTCAGCCCTAGGCCATCAGGGCTACAACACACGGGCCCACCAGCTCCGGGGTGGGGACACAGCAAACTTTGATCTGAGCTCCTCTGCTCCAGCCCGGCAGCGAGGCTGCTGCAGACAGTGCATTCCAGCTTGGTGTTCAAGTGTTGCACCAAAGGCCTTCACAGTTACCCTGGAGGCAGAGTCACCCTTCAAACCCATGAGAGAAAAGGCTGGGCTTAGACAGGTCCTTTGTCTGGCATTCAGCTGGAAGCTGTGGCAATGGGTTTCTTCATATGTTGGCTCATGAGCTCCCTGGCACGAGACACTTGGATATGGTCAAAACAGGAGTTACAAACGAGGACAGGGTCATACAACTGCTGATCAGGGATGGGCAGCTTCAGATGGCAGCAGGTAGCACAGAACACATTCCCACAGTTCCTGTCAAGGAGCAAGAAAACCAGTGAGAAGAGAGCTGAGACCACCACAGCAGAACTTCAGCAAGTTCTGGTTCAGGTCAGGGCAAAGCACCAGCCTGACTGAGGATTGTAAATGTGTTTTTTTATACTGTGGTCAGCAGTGCAAGCAAACTGCTAGTGCTGACAGGGACTCATTGCTGTCCAGGAAAGGGATCAAAGGCCTTGGAAAAATAGAAACAAGAACAATGTAGAATGGAACTCTGCAGGGAACTGATGAGGCCTGGCATGTAGTGGAAAGACCTAAAAGCTTCTCCTGGGAGCTGGAGGGAACAGACCTGGCAGAGGGGCATTTTGTGACACCGGGCCCAGAGCGCTGACATTTTTACCTGCAGTGGTGCCTCCGTTTGGCCAGCCAGAACTCACAGTCACAGTTGAAGCAGTGTGAGGCCATGTGGTCTGGGACCCACCGCGTGACCTAGGGCAGACACCAGTTAGCTCCCATCTGTAACCCCCCCAGTGACAGCTCTGGGCAAACTGGGGGTGGCTTTGAGCCACACCTCACAGTGAGCCTACCCCACCTGAGCCATTAGCAGCAGAGATGTGTCAAGGACATGCTCACTGCCTCACTTCCAGACCACTCTCTGCAGCTGTGCCCACCCAGGTCAGCTGCAAAAAACATTCCCTCCCACTGCATCACAGCTCCATGACGGGACACATACCTCAGTCTCCTTCTTATCCACAGGTTCCCAGCTTGCTTCTGACAAACATTCCTCACTGTGGTCCGAACAGAAATCCTCCGTGTCACTGCCGTCTGATTCCTTAAGACACGTCTGTAAAACGAGACCAGGTCACCAATCCCCTCTGCTGCTGGGCACACACTCCAGGGCACGCCCTGCTCCACACACTCTGCGCTGGTGAGGGGCACCCAGGTGGCTCCCGAGCCCCCAGACATGGGGCAAAGCATCCATGAGTGTGTAGGAGTTTAGTCCTCAAGCAGCAGAGATACCTCTGGGTGGAGGAGGACATGGCCAGGACAGGGACACGACTGACAGAGGAACAATCTTTCCCACCCCCTCTAAAAGGCATGGAGAGCTGTGGGTTGGAGAGGGAGGTGTACAGAGGTACAGGGACCCGGCGTGGGCTGCGAGCGGCCTGTACTCACAAAGTCATCCTCGTAGTCCATGGGGGGCTCGGCCGGAGGGGTGCAGAAGTGGCGAATGTCCAGGCGCAGCTGCAGCTCCCGCACCTGCCGGCGCAGCTGCTCCACCTCCTGCTTGTAGCTGGCCTCGATCTGCCGCAGCCGGTGCTGGATCACATCCGTGGGGAAGGGCAGCCCGTCGTCATCCGGGTACACAGGAGGCACGGGAGAGGGACATTTTGGCGGCAGGTGCTTGGGACCAGAGGCTTGTTTCAGGTGACAGGGCAGCCACAAACGGCCGGGCTTCCCGAAATGTGCGCTCACATGGCCGGCACAGGCCGAGGGCTTCCCACCTTCCCTGCCAGACCATGGCCCACTGAGGCACAGGCCTGGGGCCCGCAGGGGTTTGCTGCTCAGCCTCTTGCTGCAGCAGCCATAGGAGAGGAGGTGTCTGGGGGTGGGCTCCCCGTTGGGGAGCGATGTCACCATGCCTTGAAAACTGTCCCAATTGCACCCCAGGAAGGAGAACTCGCTGCTTTGGCTCTGGGAAATGGGCTTGCGCCATTGCTCCAGCAGGACCCTCCCCGGCTGGCCAGGTTCCTCGAAGGGCATGCTCTGGCCAGCATCACCTCTGCCCTTGTCTGCATCTGGGCATGGGATACCCAGGGCAGGGCCTGGGATGTCCTGAGAAGGGGTGCCTGGTGCCAGGGACTCCTGGCTGGAAATGTCTGGGCAGGTGGTGATTCTTTTAGGACAGCCTCCTCTGTTGGACACAGTGCCAGCAGCCTTCAAAGGTTCCTGAGGACAGGTTTCCAAACGCCTTCCAGAACTGGTGGAAACCTTGTCACTGTTTTCCTGTCCAGAAGGATTAGGATCTGGACCTCTGCAATCCAGTTCCTCCATGAGTGTTCCATTTCCCTCTTCCACCTCCACAGGGACACTGTTGGCTGGCAGAGCAGACTGGCTGCCCAGCTGCCTGCTCGGTCCTTCATGCTCAGCATGGCTGCTGCCTTGCAGGGAAGGGTTCTCCTCCTCCTCCTCCTCCTCCCTGGGCTGTGCCTCTCCTGTGGTCACTGCAGCACCTTCACCTCCTTCAGTGTTGGCATGCCGGGCTTCCAAGCCCACCCGCACCTCCTGACAGTGGTTGTTCAGGTTGGGGTCACTGGATGTGCGGGTCAGAGGGCTGCTGGAGTCACAGGCTGAGAGCAGGTCATCCATAGATCTTGTCTTTGGTAATCTAGAACCCAAAAACAAAGCAAATCTCACAATAAACCCCCCAAAACTTCCCTGGTTTCACTCAAAACTGAGATGAGGACAGGGAAATATTCCTCATTACAGCTCCAGCAGTCGGTGGAGATGGGCAGTGCAGCTACAGGAGCCGAAATGCACTACACCACAGTGTGGCCTCCTGCCTTTGGGGTGCAGCAGGGACCTCAACTCTTTCTCTAAGTGGCTGGAACACTGCTACGGAGCTCTTGCTCCCACAAGGAAGATGAGAACAACAACTGAGAAACTACAAGAAACTACAAGAAGGGCAGGAAGATCTGTGGGTATGCAACACCTTGAGCCTGAAGCTTTAAGCTCTTACCTGTCCAAACACCTGCCACTGAAGTCCTGGCTCTGAGATCCGGGGGGCATGTAGATGTCCATGTCCTCCTGTCCCAGAGGATGTGGCGAGGAGGCCGGGAGGTACACGGCTGTCCAGAGGTGCAGGGCGCGCACGTGGCACACGGGATGCAGCACCTGCGACAGCGTGGTCAGAGCCCGACGCCTCGGAAACCCCTTCAGCCCCTCCCCAGTGCCTGCCAGGGGAAAAGCCTGCAAAGCAGGGTCAGGAGCTCCACTGACCTGCTCGGATCCGGGCATGTAGAGCAGGTTGTGGAAGTTCTTGTTGCCAGCCCGCAGCAGGGACCACACGGAGCACGTGCGCTTGTAGATGTTGTGCATCTCGCGCTCGCAGGGGCTGTTCCCCAGGAAGGTCCCGTAGAGGCAGGAGTACGTGTGCTGCACCAGCTTCACCTGCGGCAGGGAGGGGGAGCCACACTCAGAGCCACGGGGAAAAGGGGGCTCCTGCCTGCAGGAGACATCTTCCCCTCCTCTGGGATGACTCATGCACTGCCTACCCTGGGTGACCTCACTGCTGTCCTTGCTTCCACACTGGGCAGCACAGGGATCACTTCAAATGAAGGGAAAGTAATACTCAGCTGATACCAAACCCATCCCTCTAGAACCAAATGACTCTTTAGAACCTTGTCCTGCATTTTTTGGTAAGACAGAGATTAATTTTTTTCCTCTATTTTTTAAAAAATATTTCAGACCCATATAGCTCTGAGATATGCAAATCAAACCAGTGCTGCTGCTGGCATTTGAGTTCCCTGGGGTGGAAAGTGACTGGAGAAGGGATTCAGGAAAACCAGAGTATACAAACCCTCCACCACCCCTTCATGGGAGAACAGATTTAAACTAAAAGAAAACAAATTTAGATGAGATGTTACAGAGAAATTGTTCCCTGTGAGGGTGGTGAGACCCTGGACCAGGATGCCCAGAGAAGCTGTGGCTGTCTCTTCCCTGAAAGTGTCCAAGGCTGGAGACAGCAATCTGGATCAGTGGAAGGTGTCCCTGCCCATGGCAGGGGATGGATGGAATGAGATGGGCTTTAAGTTCCCTTCCAACCCAAACCATTCTGGGATTCTGTGATCACATCATGATGTCCCAGGTTCTGCAAATCTCTTTTCTTTCAACTCCAGTACTGTAAAACATCACAACCTTCCCTCTGTCTCTGCTCACATGTATTTCTTACCAGAAAAGCTTCATTAAATTCGAAGAGGCAGGGAAATTGCTTCAAAAGCTGATGAACAGCATCCAGCCACTGGAGAAAAACTGGGCACTGCTCGTTCTGATCCTCCACCTTTTCCTGGTGTCCACAGCGATCCCCAAACTTGTGACCAAAGTCCAGCCAGTCTGATTCAACGAGCACCTGGAAGCCCTGTGATTAAAAGAAAAACAGCTGCAGAGACTTTGCCGAGGACATGTGGCAGGACAAAGCAAGCCCCGTGCACCAGAAAGGCTGGGAAGGAGGCTACTGCAGTGCCTGGTTTGGGAGCAAAGCTCACCAGGGTTGAAGGTTTCCAGACACAAACTAACAGTTGTTATGTCTATGCAGTAACCAGCTCAGAGAATTCAGAGTAGGGAAGCAGCTGAACTTTGAGCACAAGATGGTATTTCCCACGGCACTTCTCCAGGCTGGGCAGAGGAATGAGGAACAGTTCACCCAAAACAGGCAGGAAGAGAACAGGGAAAACTCGACACCCACCACAGCAGCTCAAAAACACCACTAAGCTTATTCCCAAATGCAGTGCTGCTCCTTTCCACGGGGATTCCAAGATAAAAGCTGCCTTTGAACAGACATGCACTGCACCAGAACACAATGCTACCTCCATGGTCCTGTAGTAAGGGTCCAGGAGAATCTTTGCCAGCGCCACAATCTGCGGGGTCCTGTCCCAGCCGTCGGAGCAGTGAACCAGCACCGGACGCCCTTCCCTGTCCACGGCACTGGAGACCAGCACTGCTGCCTTCAGCATGACAGACAGATGCTGCAGCCACTTGGTGCTCTCCAGGGCTGAAAGCCAGCTGCAAAGGGAAAAAAGGCAAGAATGGTTGCTTAGCTCTCTATTGAAGAAAAAAAAAAATCCATTTTAACTTCAGTTTTCCTGGAGTCCTCAGCAAAAATCAATCTTTTCTAAAACATGTCCCAGAGGACCCAGGGAGCCTGGGAAGAAGGGCAAAGAATCCAACCCCAAATTTAATTTTTCTCAAATACACCCACAGTTTAGAAACCCCCAGAGGATAGACACAAGCAGGTGACACTGAGACAGTGCCACAATCCCTTCTGGATTAATGGATCGAAATTAGCAGCATTCAAGCACTGTGAACACTTTCCCATCCCTCCATTTTCTTAGTTAGAAACCTGGGATAAGAAAAAGGAAAACAGAGTGGAAACCCCCTCCCAGGTCACTGACAGATATGGCATCAAACTCAGCTAGAGAAGAGTAACTCACTTGCTGGGGTCTGGCACCTGACTGCAGACAGCACGCAGATACTGGAAGCTGTTCCGGATGGAGTGGATGTTGGCCATGCCCATGAACACGACTTCACAGTTGGGATAATACTCTGACACAAGAGACAGGAACATTTAGAGAGAGCTAGGGAGCTACAGAACATTCTGAGCTGAAAGGGACCCACAAGGGTCATCAAATCCAACTCTGCTGTGACTGCAGCAACTGCCTCCACACCCCAGTGCAGCCACCCCTCCCACATCACCCCTGGTGTTCATGGAGTCACTAAGGATGGGAAAAACCTCCAAGGTCATTGAGTCAAACCATTTCCCAGCACTGCCAAGGCCACCATGTCCCCAAGTGCCATATCCACGGACCTGTTAAATCCCTCCACAGAGGGGCACTCTTAACACTGCCCTGGGCAGCTGTGCCAGGCCCTGACAACACTTCACTGAAGAAATTTTCCCCATATCCAACCTAAACCTCCCCTGGCACAGTTTGATGCCACTTCTGCTCATCCTGTGCTTTGTTCCCTGGGAGCAGAGCCTGACTCTCACCTGGCTGCCCACTCCTGTCAGGAGTTGTGCAGAGCCAGAAGGTCCTCCCTGAGCCTCCTTTTCTCCAAGCTAAGCCCCTTCCCCAGCTCCCTCAGCTGCTCCTGACCCTTCCCAGCTCCATTCCCTCTCCGTGGTCTTTCTTGTCCTAATGGGCACAAAACTGACCCAGTGGCCAGATAAGAGGGACTGTCACTGCCCTGTGACCACTTTATTGCTGGTACAGCTCAGGTGTCATTGACCTGCTGCTCACCTGGGCACACCTAGGCCCATGTTCAGCTGCTGCTAACCAGCACCCCCAGGTCCTTTTCTACTGGGCAGCTTTCCAGCCACTCTGCCCCACCCTGGAACATCCCAGTGGCACTGTTGTGAACCAAATGCAGGACCGAGCACTTGGCCTTAATGAACCTCATCCAACTGGCCTTGGCATATTGATCCAGCCCCTCCAGATCCCCGTGTGGGAACATGCTCCCAGAGAGCAAGCACCAAAATGCTGTCCCAGTCCTCAGCTGTGCCCTAAAAGCCACTGCCAGGCTCAAGAGGAAGATGTTCTGGGATGCTCTTGGCCCTTGGTACCTTCGCATTCGCAGCCGCCTCCCTTGGCCCTGTTGGCCACGGCTGCCGTGTAGGACCTGGCATCGAGGATCAGCAGCTTCTGAGGGGTCCCTGCATTCTCCACGCCCGAACACGCTGTCAAGGACGAGTCTGCAGGGACACACAAGGACTGAGCTCCTGGCACCTCCCCCCAGTGCCACCGTGAGCCCAGAGAGCCCAGCACACACCACAGTCAATGGGGCCCAGGTTCTCCCCCAGACACTGGGGTAAAGCCCTGCCCTGTGACAGCCCTGGCAGCCCCTCTGCCGTGCCCCCATTGAGGAGGGCTGGCAGCCCCTCTGCCGTGTCCCCACTGAGGAGGGCTGGCAGCCCCTCTGCCATGTCCCCATTGAGGAGGGCTGGCAGCCCCTCTGCCGTGTCCCCATTGAGGAGGGCTGGCAGCCCCTCTGCCGTGTCCCCATTGAGGAGGGCTGGCAGCCCCTCTGCCGTGTCCCCATTGAGGAGGGCTGGCAGCCCCTCTGCCGTGTCCCCATTGAGGAGGGCTGGCAGCCCCTCTGCCGTGCCCCCACTGAGGAGGGCTGGCAGGAGCCCTCTGCCGTGTCCCCATTGAGGAGGGCTGGCAGCCCCTCTGCCGTGTCCCCACTGAGGAGGGCTGGCAGGAGCCATCTCACCGAAGTCGGCGTCGCAGGGCTCGCTGCCGTCGCTGCTCCCAGCCTGCGGTGCGGTGCCCGCCGCCCTGGCGCCGGGGTTCAAGGCACAGGCTTTGGCAATGGATGTCACCAGGTACTCGTCGTCGGCGTTCCGCCAGCCCCACCAGCTGATCTCGGGCTGGCTGCAGCGCGCGATCACCGCCCCGTTGCGCACGTGTCTGCAGGGACACACACACGGAGCCTGCTGAGCCCCCGCGGCGCGGGGCCGGCCCGGGACAGCTCCCTGTGCACAGCCACAGCTCAGCTCTCCTGGCTGCAGCTGCTCCATCTACAGCACTGACTCTCATCGAGGAGTGAAACAACCATTTTTCATCACCTCAGCACTGACACAGAGGCTAAACCAGCCTCATACTTTTATTTACAATAATATAAAATCATTTAGGTTGGAAAAGACCTTCAAGATCCCAAGTCTTGAATTAAACCATAATGATTTTAAGTGCTTCTCTCTGGTTTATAAATACAGTCATATCTATATAGAATAATATCTATTTTATATATTTATAGGTTACAAGATATATTAATATATATAAATAGAAGTCAGATGGGACTTGGGATCTTGAAGGTCTTTTCCATTCTATGAAATAGAATGGAGTACTTTTTGGGAAAGTATTAGTTATTTCATAGAATCATGGAATAGTTTGGGTTGGAAGGGAGGTTGAAGACCATCTTGTTTGACCCCCCTGCCATGGACAGGGACATCTTCCACTTGATTTTAAGGCTGCTCTGTCCTCTCCTTCTCCTTCTTTTATTCCTTCCTCCAATTCCAGACCCATCGTTAAACCATTTCACTTATCACCTGTAAGTTGGGAAGATGAGCTCACTTGGCATCAGACCAGGGACTTTCTGGGTGGAGGCCTGAGCTGGTGTTTATCAACAACCCCTAAATGTGAACCCTACCCTGGCTGTGCTTACTGACGAGGAGATCTGAAGTAGGAATCAGCGCATTTCTCACATGAACACACTGGTCAAGTCATTCCCAACTGGCCTGGGAAGGGAAGGGACTGTGATGAGACAAAGCTGCTGATAGACAATGACCCAGAGAGTGTGAAATTTAGCATTACAAGTGAAGAGTATTTACAGATGATCAAAGCATAACCCCAGCTGAGACATGGAGCAGTTTGGTGCAGATCCCAAAGGCTTTGAAGTCACTGGGAAGCTCTCAAAAGCCTCAACTCAGTGCTCAAGAGAAGCATGAAGGTTAAGGATGTGCTAACAGTTACTGGGAAAGGAATAAGAAATAAAATATTATGGCTTCACATCTTAACCATCCTAAAATGACACAAACTCCTCTCAAAAAGGATCATGTAGTTAAACCAAGCTCCAGAGATGGGTGGCACAGACACAAGCAAGCACTGGAATGGCCATGCCATGTTTGAGAAACACAAGTATCTCTTGGACAACAAACAAAACCAAGAGTGGACTCACAGCCACAGTGCAACGTGGAACTACCAACTGGTTCCAACACTTGGTGGCAGGTTCACCAAGTGACCATGAGACAGTCACCCATTCTCCCAAATGGGTGTAGGAAATCTAAGACAGCAGATGCTCCAAAGATGCCCCAGGAAAGAGCACCTGCATCCCTATCTCATTTGTTACCTGCAGCACCCTGAGGTGCTGCTCCTGCTGCCTGGTCCTTCCTGGAGATGGAAAAATGAACTCCACAGCCCTGAACCAGACCCACACACCAACCATTCTCAACCATCCCACCACCCCTCCTGCAGCATTTATCTAGAGACCACAGAGTCAAGGAATGATTTGTGGTGGAAGGAACCTTAAAGCCCATCCCATTGCACCCCCTTCATGGGCAGAGATATCTTCCACTGTCCCAGGTTTCTCCAAACCCCATCCAACCTGGCCTTGGACACTGCCAGGGATCCAGGGGAAGACACAGCTTCTCTGGGCACCCTGTGCCAGGACTGCATCACCCTCACAGGGAACAATTCCTTCCCAATATCTCATGTCACCCTGCCCTCTGTCAGTTTATGTAGCTTCCTTAATGACATCTCACAGATTATAACAACGAAGACTTTGAACTGAAGCCTTCCAAAGAAATAATGTTCATGTTTGGCCAAGTCAAAACACTGTGGGGACCCTTTACTTGAAGTGCTGCTCTGTTTTGCAAGGTGACTTGCACAGCAGTCACTCCCAGGAGATCTATTCCTGCCTTCAGGATCACTCAAGGATGGATAACAGAGAGCAGCAAAGGCTTTGTTTATAGTAGTAAATGAAACAGAGCCAAGGTGTGGACTTAAGCACCAGCCTGTGATCATCCAAGCCTGTTTGTGAGCCACCCACAGCTCCTGGCCTGTGCCAAGCAACACTTTCCCAGACAACTTGAGCACGTTTTTGGGAAGGGCAGGTGCTGTGCCAGGGGCTGCTCCCAGCAGGCAGCCTGGGGAACAGGACAGGGCGCGGGCACTGCAGCTGCTCGGGACAAAGCTGCCCGTGTCACCACGGTCGCACTGAACTCACAAAACTCTTGGTAACACAAACCTCTGAGCACTGAACAACAGCTGGGGACCTTCAAGGGACACGGTGACCTGCCAGTAAACAAGGAAATGTGGCAGCACCAACGCGTGTGAAGCCACCAGCAAGCAGAAAGTACAGCAGGTGCCAGCAGAGGAACCAAAACCACAGCTGAGCTTGCAAGGAGCTTCCCAGGGCAGGGGAGCACCAGAACCTGACTCTGCCTTCCCTGCACATCTCCCCAGCACAGGAACCACTTAAGGCCTTTTCTTACCTGGGAGTTTTGGGGAGGTTTTTCTCAAAGGAAAAAGTTTCTTTCTTGAAACTGGAATGTCAGAAAGTGCCAGAGTGTTTTAACTAATATGGAGCAAATGATTCTTTAGGAATCCTCAGTTTAGTTTTGACTAAACGACTCAAGACCCTTTCATGGTCCAAAGCTGCAATATGAAGTGCCTCTGTAGTTTATCAGTTGAGTTTTTCCTCACAGAGTTATTCTGAGCACAAGGCTAGAGCACATCTGATACTGTCAGCACATGCCATTTAACCTCCAACAATCCTCCACAATGGATTAATACATAGTTTAGTGGAAGGCAGCAGCAGGGGGGCTGGAAGTAGACAATTCTCAAGGTCCTTTCCAACCCAAAACATTCCATGATTCTATGATCTCCCAAGTATCTCTGTTATTTCCTGGACAAGTCAAGGAGCTTGGCTTAATGCACAAGAAAGAGCCTGGAGAGGGTTTACTGAGCTGAGCCTGAAGGTTCCCAGCTGAGATGTGTGTGTGTACAGATGCTCCATTTCCCACATGCCTGGGATAAACTCCTGTCTCACTGTGGCAGGATGTGAGAGCCCGAGAGCGAGGCTCAGCCGTGGGGTGGAGCAGTGCCCGCTGTCCCCTGGCAGGGGATGCTGAGCACTGGGTGGAGCATTCCTGCTGCCACGGGCCCAAGGTCTCCTCAAGGTGGCTGAGCAGACACAGCCAGAACTGCCACACCGTGCCCGTCTGCCTCTCTACTTAGCTAAATAATTGATTGCATCCTTTGCCTTGTTTTAGAAGTGGATTGTGCCTGGAGGCTTCTGCATCTCTCCTGTGCATCTCCACTGAGGACTGAGATGGAGACCTGAATTTCTGTTTTACTTAATAGCTAATTTATACTTTTTTCAAGAAATCTGATAATGGGACACCTTTGGTGTCATGTTTTACAGCTCTGACTGTGACCCAGTGAGATCAGTCTTATCCAAAAGCTCTGAGGTCTGTCAGAGTCCCTTGGGATGCAGGCACCCATCCATTCTCTCCTGAGCTCCAAGTGAGGAGGAGGAGCTGAGTGTCAGGCTTTTCATTTCCACACAGCACAAGGCATTGCAGAAGCAGCCTTGACCCTCAAGGACCCTCCTGCTCCAAAGACTTCAATCTTGAGGGCAAAGACTAAAAAAAGTGCATGAAAATCAGAGACACGTGGGCAAGCACTTGCCCCATCTTGTAACATCACTTGTCAGCGTCTTCTAATCTGATCTCAGGCTGCAAAGGGTTGTACTCAGCTCATAAATTACTGGGTACCATTACAGAGATGTAAAGCAAGGAACAAAATAATTGCTGGAGTAGGAAAAAGACATGGCTTTGCCCTGGGGTGGGTAGGCACAGTGGGACAAGCTCCAGCACCAGGCCATTTTTAGCAGAAGGAATCACAAATAGAATTAACTTCTTAGCTGAGCTGGCTACAAGGAGGGAAAGGCTCCATCCGATAAGCTGTGCTCATTCCCACTCTGCTGGAGAGCTGAGCTCCAGAAGGACCACACAGTGTTTGGCCACATCCAACAGCAAGCCAAGAAGTGTGCTGATGCAGAGTTGAGGTACCTGTAAATTCACTGGTTTTGCTTCCTGACTTTCCTATTTTCCAATACAGCTCTGATCTTTTAAGGTATTATTATATTTGGATTTGGTGACTGCTAACACACAGTCTAAGGCTACAAACCATAATGCACATTTTACAACAGCACAACTGCCTGGGTGCCCCTTTCCACCAGCCTGCTGTTGGTTTCAAACACATCAGTCTCCTGGGAGATACATTTAGGTTAGGGTTAGGAACCAGACCCTACTTTGCAGAACTCTGCTCCATTGACTGTGTGGCCTCCTGCACCCCCTCTAGATTATTTCTGGAAGGCAGGTCAGGGAATATTTCATAGAATTACAGATTATTCTAAACTCGAAGGGACCCCCAAGGATCATCCAGTCCAACCCCTGGCCCTGCACAGACACCCCAACAATCCCACCCTGGGTATCCCTGGAGCTCCTGGAGCCCTGGCAGCCTTGGGGCTGTGCCCATTCCCTGGGCAGCCTGGGCAGTGCCAGCACCCTCTGGAGAAAGAACCTTGCCCTGAGATCCTAATCTCTGACACAGCCTAAATGTCTCTGACACAGCCATTCCCTTGGGTCCTGTCCCTGGTCATCCAAGGGCAGAGATCAGAGCTGCCCCTCCACTGCCCCTTGCGAGAAGCTGCAGATCTGGGCATTCCCAGGTCTGTCCAGGCCTGCACACCCTGCTGAGCACAGGCACCCAGCAGGCTCTTTTTGGCTCTGATTTCTTTTCAAAGTAGCAGCCACACAAGGACCAACGTGTGGAAAGATTTTGAAACTCTGAGAGAACTTTAATTTGACCTCATCTTGCAACATCTCCCGTAGGAGGAAAGTCACCCACACCTTCAAATCTGACTGAGAACAGCAAAGGACAGTTCTGGAACACTGCTTCTCTCTTCTGGAAAACACCCTGCTGCAGATAGTGCTGGGAGAAGGAGCCCTGGGAGTGTCTCCTTTGCAGGAGGCAAAGGATAAACAGCTCTCCTGCCATCCCTGTCCAAAGCCCCTGCAAGACTGTGAGGACATGGCAGCTGTCATGGCTTTGGGGGAGGGAATTTGGGTTTGCATTTACCTGTACACCACCACAGGGATCCTCTTCCATGACCTGAATGAAGCCACATTCTCCAGCT
The DNA here is from genome assembly GCF_035770615.1 of Melospiza melodia melodia. Classification (NCBI taxonomy): domain Eukaryota; kingdom Metazoa; phylum Chordata; class Aves; order Passeriformes; family Passerellidae; genus Melospiza; species Melospiza melodia. The sequence goes on from NC_086214.1 coordinate 3,559,796, forward strand.
CCTTGTCAGTGATCCAGACAGGGACCAGCAGCTTCTGGGGATAACTGGAACAAAGTCTGGAGAAGAGAAAGCATGAAAGGCAAGATGAGGACTGAGCAATCAAAAATCTGTCCCAGAGCAGCTCACATTTCCCCAAATTCAACCTGCAGGATTTTGTCTCTTCCTCCTCATATCTGTCTCAGCACAGTGAGACAAAATGTGCTGTCAGGAATGAGCTGAGAGAAGACAGCCTCCTTTCACCCCAGGCCTCATCTCTGGCCTCATACTAAGTATCCTAGTACTTCTCAGGACACCTTTGGAACAACCACTGGATTTAAGAATTCATGAGGGTTTAGGGGAATAGTCAATAATTTACATTAAGTTTTTGTTTTCTTGTAGCAGGTGCACACAGAGCTTCTGGTAAAGAATAGCCAACCACTTTCTGCCTGAGAGAACAGGATACATTGTTCAGTGAGGAAGACACAAATCTGCCCAGAAATTTAGCAGTGGGGACTTTGGGGTACGCAAATAAAGTGACAGGAGTGAGATCTACATCATAGCTTGTTTGGTTGGGTGCCAGAAGTCAAATTCTTGTAGTTATCTGAACATGCACCAGCAGTGAGAGGAGAGAGCACTGCCAGAGGGCAGGGTGACATGGAATATTGGGGAAAATTGTTCACTGGGAGAGTGGAGAGACCAGGCCCTGGCACAGGGTGCCCAGAGCAGCTGTGGCTGCCCCTGGATCCCTGGCAGTGCCCAAGGCCAGGCTGGACAGGGCTGGGAGCACCCTGGGATAGGGGAAGGTGTCCCTGCCATGGCAGGGGGTGGAATGGGATGGGCTTTAAGGTTCCTTCCACCACAAACCATTCTGGATTTGTAGCACACACAAAACTCCAGGAGTGCAGGGGGGGCTTTCTGGCTCCTGCAGCTCCTGCCCTGCCCCTGCTGCTCCCAGCACAGGCCAAGGGCAGGCTCAGACACAGCAGGGCCTGGGAGCTGGAGCAGCTGAGCCCCTGCAGCCAGGCAGGCACAGGAGAGTACATGGCAAGGAACATCAAAGAGCAGCTCTGGCTCAAGGTTATCCCACATCATTTAGCAGGAATGTTTCAGGGCAGATGGGGAGCAATGCGAGGAGGGTGAAAGGATCCAGCCAGTAAGCTCCAGAGGGTGGTGTGGTGTTCCTGAGCCCAGGCTATTCCAGCTGATGGCAACAAGCACAATTCAGTACTAGTTTATAGTGCTAGTGAAGAACTGCCTGCCACGCTGGAAAATGGCACTCCAGTGTCTAGACAGCTCCTCTGAGAGCCCCAGGCAGAAAGCAATGGTGGCTAAGGGATAAAAACAACTGGGTGAGGATGAGGAATTCAGGAAGCAAAATTAAAGCTGTCAGTTAAGAAGGTGAAGTCCAGGTTATTTGTGGTAGGATGTCTGGGCTTGGACATCTCTGAAATGCCTGAGATTCCATAAGTAAAGGTGGTCACGAAATAAGAGAAGCAGTGAAGCATGACTGAAGATGCAGGAATGTGGGAGAGGGTTAGCACCTGTTCAGGTCTGGAGAAACTTCTGGAATAGCTGAGTCTATACATGAACAGGCTCTGCTGAAGTGCAAACAGTTCCCTGGCACCTCAGATGAAACATGGGTGATGTTTTAAAAGTACAGACTGGGGAGAGGTAGTCCAGAAGAGGCTCAGAAGTGTATCTTCCAAGAGTTAAATCACTAAAACTCTGTAGCCTTAGGGAAACAGTAAGATAGAAATCAATAAAATTCAGGTAGGAAACAGGACATCTTTAAGAAGTGAAGCCAAATTCAAGCAGGGTGCATAGAAACAGGGAATAAGGTGAAGACAAAGAGACATGTCTTTCTAGGCTAGAATTCCAGAGGAATACAGTAGAGGAAGTGAAAACCCAGGGTAAGCAATTCTGTTGGCTTAACAGTATCTTATAAACTGATACAAGGAAGGATATCTGTGGCACCTTACTTTTCAGGGTACAAGCTTTATAGGAAGGCCTAAATAGGCTGAGCTTGTGAACAAAGTGTGGGCAACTTCCAGGGGAAGGTGGCAGTGACAGTGTAATACTCAGAGTGACCAGCATCCACCAGAACATGCACAGATCAAATCCCAAGCCTGAAGAGAAACAGGACAGCATTGAGGCAACACTATCAACCCCTGGAGTGACAGTAATGGCATCCACAAGGGCTGGAAGAGAAGCAGAAAGGCTGCAAGGGCAGAAATTCCCATGGGAGACTTGTTTTGCTTCCACACGGGTCTGAACCAAAGGCGACATTTTCAGACACACCCAGGTGTCTCTTGGTGCTACCAGTAAAATCATCAAGTCTCTGACTCTTCCTTTGGACCTAAGCTGCTCCAAAGCAGAATAACTGAAAATTCCCTTTGTTACAGCATTCATCACTCAGTAGATTCAGCAATGCTTTTAGAGGGGATGAGGCTCCCACAACAGCAACAACAACACAAAGGGTCAAGTTTAGGGCACTTGGGGTTTGAGTCAATATGGCTGTTGGGAGGGAGGTCACTCCTCATGTGTGAGAGCTACCTGAAACATCAGTGAATGAGCAGATAGGGCAAATTTAGATTTTCAGAAGGGGTTGCTTGAAATTTTTTGTGTGCCTGTGTTTTTTAACAGGTATGTCCCCACAGAGCTGAAGAATGCTCCTTTAGGAAACAGCTGCTCTTGAGAAGATAAAAAATAGTTCAGAAGTTCAACGATCATCTTTCACCACAATGGGAGTCCTAAAGAAACCACCTGCAGCAGGGTGGCCTGGAAAGCCCCAGGACCAGCCTGAGCCAGACAACAAAGGGAAACAGCCTTGAACTGTGAGGTCTGATGGCAGGAGAGGGCAGCAGGAACAACACAGGAATCAGCACCTGTGAATGGGGATCGATGGAGAACCTTCTTAGCACAGAGATAACAATGAGGGAGAGGAACCATGAATACTCTGGTTTGGAAGGGATCCATGAGGATCGAGTCCAGCCCCTGGCCCTGCACAGGACACCCCAACAAGCCCATCCTGTCCCTGAGAGCCTTGTCCAAGTTCTTGTTTCACAGAAGGCAAACACATGTGCTACTAACAGTCCTCACAGACTTACTGTCCACGTGTTCCTGTGGCAAATCCAAGCAGGGACAGCAATTATCCCTTTCCAATGGTATGGATACTATTAAAATTTATAGAGAAGTGTAAAAAAGACAAAATTTGAATTAAGAGCAGTCTCAGAGACCAGTAGGAAACACCATCTGGCTAAAGCAGTAACAGAACTCCAGGCAAACTTTCTCCTCATAAACTCAAAAGTTAAATAAAATCACAACTGTAAAAAGATGAAACTTAAAAATGAGCATCAACACTGGAGGCAAAGTGTTTTTGGTGTTTTCCTTTTTCTGAAGGAAGTACATGTGAACCAAACACACCAGTGCTAAGGCTGATATGAAACAACTGCCTCAGAGAGCCTGTGTGGACCAGATGGGCAATGCTGGTGTGATCCCATTTCCCTGGGTATAACACCCTTGAAGATGTGAGAGCCAGGGAGAGACCATGTAATAATTTTATTATCACTGTAGACTTTTATCAAGATTGAAGGAGTGGTTATTATAAGCTTGTATTGCTCTCACTTTACGAGGGCTGTCGCCAGGAAGGAGATAATAGTTCCCAGATAAGGACATCTCAGAACAGACTTGAAAGACAAGGAACAAAGCCATTACCTTGGAGTATCCTGTCTTTAACAACACTGTTTTGCCAATGCAGGGAAATAAAAGATAAAAGGACTATAAACAGTTAAAAAGTAACCTGATTCCTGTGAATAGAGGCAGGTGGTTATGATCAAAAGGCAGGGCAGGATTTAAAGCCACACTCCCCCAGCAGCAAGAGAGAACTGGTTTGAGTCGCACAAGGCAATTGCACCACCCCTGAGATCCTGGGATGTCTGCAGGAAGCTGGGACCTGCAAGGATCTCCAGGGAGGAACTTGGCAGGTGGAGGGAAGCAAAGCCAGGCCCACACCCAGCTTGCTGAGGTTTGTTTTAAGTCCTTTCTTCCCTGGTTTGGTTGGAAATCAAACACCTGTCTTCAGAGAAGGTGGTTAATGGCTGTGGATTATTGGCCATGAAGCAAAGCACAGATGGTCAATGGAAGCTGAACTTCCTGCAATAGTCAGAGGGAACCACACCCCAAGACCCAGCAGGGAAGAAGACCCTACACACAGAGACTCTGTCTAGGGCAGGAACCCACAGGCTGTGCACTCCAAAACAGAGGAGTTCAGGACAACAACTTTTATTTGACAACCTTGGAGAAACTGTGTAAATGCCAGCAAAGTCATGTGAACAGTCCCAAAGCAACGATGTGGTCAGTAGGGCAGAGGTAAAATGGAAATGACCCCCCAAATTTAGTGCTTGTGGCCTGGATTCTTCAGGAAAAGAGAAGAGGCAGCAAGCTCCAAAACTGGGATTTCCACAGTCCAGTGTGTCTGAGATTTCTCATGGTCTCCACAGGAAACCAGTGACCTAGAACTGTCCAGTCCATAGGTGATGGGGATGTCTGGACTGGCTGGGACAGAGAGGAAAGGCTCAGGGATACCAGTGGTTTCAAGAACAGGATTATAGGAAATGCACAAATGAGTACGTCCATCAAAGTCTGAAATCCCATTGGCTTAATGCCACCTGCTGCAAACAGTGCAGCTGCCCTTCTCCAAGAGTCCTGTGCTCCTGCCAGAACAGAAGGCAGGCTGGAAACACTGATTAGTGGCAAAAGGTCTCTTCCACTGTGAGAGTGGGAAAACCTTGCAGAGATTTCCACCCCAATGCCCACAGGGAACACTTTCAACACTGGCTCAACCAAAATGTGACATACAGTGATGGAGAACCCCCTGTGGGACGTGCCCAGCACACCACCATGTTCCCAGGGAATGCTCTTTGCCCTTCCGCATTGTGATGCTCCCAAGCTGCACTTTGGGACTGCCACCTCTTGCTCTGCCATGTGCCACTGCCAGAAGTTTTACTCCATGCCCTTTGGGAATGCCTTGCCAGCAGCTGGAGCAGATCACCCTCCAGCTTCTCCTGCTCTGACTGAACGAGCCTCGCTCATTCCCAGACTCCTGAGCCTGCAACAGCTCTCCACTGGCTAACCCCAGCTCCTCACAGAGCTGAACATCTGCCTGAGTGTATGAAAACTGTGGCTCTTATGTCAAACTGAGCATTTTAGAGAGGAGGACTGACCAGAAAGACAAACCCACAATGGATGGACCTGCAGACTCCCAAATGTTTTCCATGAGGAAGAAGAGCCACCACATGATAAACTACCTGAGTCAGCATTTACAGTTCCTGCTAGCTCTGATGTTTGGACTGTATTCCCTGTCCAATTCCAGGATGTGAAAGGCAGAAAGGAAAGGGATCCAGCTCATACTGTGATCAGCCTGGGGGCTGTCAAGGCCAGGAAGGAGGATTAGCTGGAGTTTGCCTCACCCACTGCTCCGCATGGGGATTACCAAGGGAAAAGGAAGGCAAGAGGAGAGCGGGAGGGGCTGTGATGAAACACAAACACTCACTTGTAGTTGTTGTTGATGTCAGAGACACGCCAGGCGTTCTGCAGGTCGAAGCCCATCCTCGCCAGCTCCATCTCAAAGCGGAACCTCACGTGGTCCCCTGGGGAACAGAGCACAGGAGGTTACTGACAGCACACAGGAATCTGCATCTGTTTGTGGAACTCCACAGCAACTGGCACAGGCTGGAGAGAGGCACAAAACCACAGAAAGGTTTGGGTCAGCAGGGACCTGAAGCTTATCCTGTTCTACCCCCTGCCATGGCAGGGACACTTTCCACTGTCCCTGTCCAGCCTGGCCTTGGGCACTGCCAGGGATCCAGGGGCAGCCACAGCTGCTCTGGGCACCCTGTGCCAGGGCCTCTCCATTCCCTGATTCAAGAATTCCTTTTAACATCCCATCTAACCTTGCCCTCTGTCACTTTAACACTGTTCCCCCATGTCCTGTCACTACCCACCCTTACAGAAAATCTCTCCCTCTTTTTATAATCCCCTTTAGGCCCTGGCAGGGGCTCTGAGCTCTCCTGGAGCCTTCTCCTCTCCAGGTGAACACCCCCAGCTCTCTCAGCCTGGCTCTAGAGCACAGGAGCTCCAGCCCTGGGAGCAGCTTTTTGGCAAGGAGAAACTCATGGGCAACTGTATGGCAGAAATAATTGTGCTTCAGAAGCCAGGAAGACTTGACCCTCACGGGCTCAAGTTCTGCTTGTTTTGTCAAGTCAGACAGGTCTAATCTCAGGGCACATAAACAGCCTCTCCATGTCAAGGGGGTGTATGGGGGGTTAATTTAACCTACCTATGCCCATCTGGCAGAGACAGCTTCCAAAGTGGGTGTCAGGAACCCTATGGCAAGGAGCACTGAGCACCCACCTGAGGCAGCTCCTTCCTCCAGACTGCTCTCAGACGCTGACTCAAGGTTTCCTCTCTCATGTTTTAGCCTTGCCTCACTAATTCTGGATGTCTTTGTTGCTCCAGTGTCAAATCTGGTTAATAAATAAATACTGCAAAGCTCTTTACCTCAACCATATCCTGCAGCAACAACTTGAATCGGTGAGTTTATTTACACTAAACACTTTCCCTAAAGGAAACACAGCAAATATCTCTGCTGGGGTTTGGGGTATGGTAAGGAGACAGAGCTTACCTTTCCTCTATCAGCTTCTCTTGGAATAGCTGTATTACTGAACCCCACCCCTCCATCTCACCTGTCTCTGGACATTTGATTCAGGCTACTGTTGCTCTCCTCTAGGATAAGCTCATTTTTCACTCTAAAGCCAGGTTTCTCACTCATTTTAATTCTGTTTTTAAACACCCTCATCATCGATAAGACAAAGCAACTGCAAGCAAACTTTGTGTTCCAGGGAAGGGAAACTCCCAGTCCACACGAGGGCACCAGCACTGCTCTGGTTTTCTCTTAATGGACTCAAAGCTTTGATTTGCTTTGATTTTCTCTTCATGGACTCATCCTGTGTGAGGATGTGCCAGAGCTCTCCACCGACCTGATCCTGGCAATGTCACAGCATTTTTGGGTGTTGGTGAGGGGATGCAGATGGGCTCATAATAATTAGGCTGCCTCAAAACCGATGCTGTTTGCCACTCCAGGACAGACTGCCTGAGGTCTCTATCACTGTGATTAAAGAACCTAAGTATGGGATGTTTTCTCTCAAGGAGAAAGGGAGAAGCTGCTTCTGTGTTGCTGGTTCAGAAAGTTTTTTGCTGTGTTTGTTACTAATTCCTTTAATTATGCTTCTTATCCAGCAGGATATGGCCATCAAGCTGGATCTCTAGGCCAGACACAGGATGACCCAGGGAGGCAAATCTGAAACTGGACAGGGTTTATGAACAAGAGCTCAACTGCAGTGCAGGAAGGGCCAGGCCAGGAGCTCACCAGGACGGCAGAGATGTGCATGTTGATCCTCCTCATCCACACACACCCCCAAGCACCAGGCGTGGTAGGCGAATGCAAAGAGGTCCTCAGGCTTGGCAGGGCGGGCAATGGCTCGAGTCAGCCTCTTCAGCCACTCCTGGCACTGCTTGAAGGTGGAGAAATGGCACCTGCAAACCCAAAGGCAAATCACCCTTAGTGGAGACATTTACCCAGCCAGGACTGAGACAGGAAAAGGAACACGGCCCCAAGCCTTAGAACCCTGACCAAGGGCAGCTCAGTTCCAAAGGCATCATAGGGGGAGCCACCAGAGCTGGTCCCAGCCTGCAGCACCAGCAGCTGCACCACAGCAATAAACCAGATACCTGATCACTTTGGAGTCTTTGCAGATGATGTGAAGCTGGAACATATCCCGACACTCCACACTTTCCATCATCCTCAAAGGCACCTGCAAGGGAGGGAAAGATGTAGGGCATGACACCACAGGCCAGAGCAGCCCCGGCAGCCGTGCCTGCAGGCTCCTCACGCTGCAGACAGTTCCACCAGTCACGAGCTGCTTCTGTGAACTACAATCCCACTCCCAGGGTTATGGAGCTCCATGAGTCAGCACAGAGCTCTTCCATGATTATTATTCTGATTTCTGTTCTCTCCCTTGGTGATCTCCCACTTGGGGCCAGTTCCTGACTCAAACACATCCAGTCAAGCACAGGTAACCGAGCCAAATAACAGCTGCAGTAAGGGACAGCAAATCAAGGCAGTAAGAGAAAGCCTCAAGCTCCCACTGTCTGACTCGGCATTGGTGAGATGTCTCATTAAAATCGGCCTGCAAGAGACCTCAACAGCCTTAAAACCACCAAAGTCATTGCCTGAATTTAAAGAAAACACCAAAGGAAAGACCTAATTACTATCCAAAGGAAAACCCCATCCTCACACTTAAATACAGTAACCAAACAGCAACAGCACACCCAGGCCCGGCATCCTCCAAGAGGCACCTTCCTGTGCCACAGCCCCCAGGAACAGGGTATTCCCACCCCTCCCTGCTCTGAAACCCTGGGAGAGGTGATGGTGCAGGCAGAGCCAGACTCACATTGATCACAGAGTCCTTGAATTTGATATGCAGGCGGTAGTTGGAGATGGCGATCACAGCGTCGTTGGCATGGCCCAGGTACTCCACCCCTTCACCCTGCAACACAGTGAACGGCACCTGCAAGGGAGACAGCACCAGTCAGGTCACACAGGCACCTTGTGCACTGAATTCCCAGAGCCACTCTTCCCCCTGCCTCCACAGTGCATCTCCCAAGTGCCCCCCATGCCCTGAGAGCAGGACAGACAGCACGGGCACCGCTGCCCAGCCCCGCACACGGAGCCAGCAGCAGCTCCTGAAGGATCACCTGTGTGCCAGGCACACCTGGCAGCGAGGGGGGCCGGGGCACAGAGGGACAACTGCTCTTCAGAGAGGGGAAACCAGCCCTGGCACAAGAGGCGTGGAGAGGGACATGACGGCAGGACAGCTCAGAGAGAAGAGGGCAGTGCTCTGCACAGCTCCTGAAAGAGGCCAGCTGCATGGGGAAGCACTGCAAGGGGCTGCCCAGGGAGGTGGTGCTGTCACCATCCCTGGAGGTGTCCAAGGAACAACTGGATGTGGCACTCAGTGCTCTGGGCGGGGTGACAATGTGGGGATCAGCCACAGGTTGGACATGATGGTCTTGGGGGTCTTTCCCAGCCTCAGTGATTCTGGGATTCTGTCCCAGGGCAGTGTCACTTATGTGATCCTGCTGTGCCATTTAAACATGGGGTGCCCTCAGATGCCCTGTGAGACTCAGTAGTACCATCCAGGTAAACAAATGAACCAAAGCTGTACCCAGTTTCTGCTAACAAGGCTCTCAGGGATTCTGTGTATAGTTATTTATATGACTGAGGAAGCTTGTCCTGATTAAACTGCAAGAAAGCTTCATTAAAGTTACCTCCATAATCAAGTATCTGTTTTTCCCCATCAGTCTGGACACGTCATAGTTGTTTTTAAAACACGGGATCCTGGCAGACAGTCAAGTTTGACTTTTTTTATATTAAAAAAAAAAAAAAGAAGGCAGAACAGCCTAAAACTCACCAGGCCTCTTTGTCCTTAGCTAATCAGGTTCCTCCTGCTCCCTGAATGCCACCTACACCAGGTGATGTTGGTACCCAATTATGCACAAAATGTCACGACAATTAATCATTTCAGCCAGAGCTGAAACCTTCCAGACAGGGCAGCTGATGACACAATCCATTACACTGTAACCAGTACAAGCCAGACCACCTTCTCTTTATTTTGAAGTTGTTTCTATGGCTTGGGTATAGAAACCTGAATTTCAAACTTCAAGTGACAAGTGTACTAACAACTTCTCCTTTCTTTGTACAAAAATAACCACCCTGGCCTGGCATCTGTCCGAACACTCTTGAAAAATATTAATTATTTGCCTAAGAGAATATCCTCTCTTTATTTCTGCAGTTGATTTCTGCAGGCTTGCCAGAGCTGTTTTTATCTGGCATGTGTCTCTCCTGCTAACGTGGCTCTTTCACACAGCAACAGAAGGAGACAGAACAGGAAGGGGCTGGTAAGGGAGGGAAATCCTGGAATAAACCAGAAGGTGCCCCAGTACAGCTTGTTATCAACTGATGGCATCCCTCTAGAGCCACAGGATCCCGGAATGGTTTGGGCTGGGAGTGAAATCCCAACCCAAGCTCATCCAGTTCCACGTCCTGCCATGGGCAGGGACACCTTCCACTGGGCCAGGTGCCAAGTCCCATCCAAGCTGGTCTAGAACACTCTGCTTTACAATAAATTAACAATTTACTGAAGGCAAATTACTCTTGGGAGGGTAGAACTTTACTTCTCCAAACAGCAAACTAAGGCAGAGTGTGCTCTTCTCCAGAAGTCTCAGCTCAGAGTCGCCTCAGCAGCTTCACCCCCAAAGCCCTGCAGGCCTGACCCTGCACAACCCCCCAGCCTGCAGCTGTTCCTTCAAGCCAACAGCTCTCAGTCCTTTTCCCCAGCATTGTTTGCCAAGGCAGCGACAGTCTCAGAACAAACTCAAAGCACTGCAGCAGCAAGAACAAGGTGAGCCTGGCTCCAGCCCCAGGACGGTGAGCACCAGAGGATGTTAAAGGAAGCACCAATTCCCAGGAGGGAATGCTGCCCTTGCTGCACAGCAGCAACAGCACCCAGGGCTCTTCCCAGGGCTCTCTGCAGCAGGAGGCTGGCACCATATGGAGGTTCCTTCTTCCAGCCACCATGCAGCAGGAAAACGCCAGGGGCAAGGTGCTCGAGGGGAGAGCAGGCAGTGCAGCTGCACAGAGCACGGCTCCCTGTTCCAGAATCTCCCTGGATGCACGCTGCAGGGCAAGGGCAGGCAGCAGCACCTCCCCCAGGGAATGCCAGGGCCGGCTGTGCACTGCAGCAGCTCCAGCTGCATCCTGCCAGGGCAGGGCAGCCAGGGCCAGGGCCAGGGAACAGCCGGCCTGGCCCCCACGCACAGGGAGCTGCTGCCCCGAGTGTGCCCCCAGCCCGGGGCCTCCAGGACGTGCTGGGCTGCAGAGCTGCTCTGCAGGGCCCAGCCTGCCACATCCCAGAGCTGTTTGGGTGTTTTTACTTCCTTACCTGCAGTGACTCCTCCTCCTTTATGAGCTCCTTCGGGGGGAACAAGTCCTTGGCCTGGATGTACTCCAAACTGGGAGGGCCTTCCTCACCCTGCATTGCAAACAGAGCACACAGTGAGCCAGCCTTGGCCAGAACACGCCGTGAAAGCCAAAAATTGAAGCTGCTGGATACTCTTGGCAGCCCAGGAGCTTGGGGGTACCTGTGCATGGGAATGCCTGTTCTTCCTCCAGGCCCCAGCAGTTCAGAGTGCCCACAGCACAGTGAAACGCTGAAGCCTCCAAGTGCCACCTCTTCCAGCTGAGTGGTGTTTGGAAAGCCAAGCAGACACACCTTGGCCACGGGGGACTGATGTGACAGTAACTTGTCACATCAGCTGTTCCCGTTACGTGGCACCAGAGCAGACACACCATGACACAGAGGGTGTCCATCCACAGGCCAGTGTCAGCCTACTCTTCCTCCTCTTAAGGACTGCTTTGCTTTAGGAGTTTTCTTTTCACTCTCACACCAAAGAAGTCTGGGAAGAGCCTGAATCTTCTGCAGGAGAAGATACAACTGTGAACAACCTAAAATCCTATAACAGCTGCACCCCAGTACACATAATTCACTACAGGCACTACTGATTGGTGCCAGCACCAAGGCCAGGGCAGGTGGATATGTCCAGCCTGTTCGGATGGACACCCAAAAAAACCCACAGAGGCTTCAGGATGGTCACACAGAACCTGCACATCCCATCCTTGACAAGTGGAGAGTATGTCTCAGTTTGGAACACGAGAATCTCCATGCACTGATACAATCAGAGTATATTGAGCTGGAAAGAATAAGGATCATCAATTCCCACTCCTGGCCCTGCACAGGACACCCCAAATCCCACCACGTGTCTCAGAGCATTGTCCCAATGCTCCTTGAGCTCTGGTGTGAACTATTGGTAACAATTTTCACCAGCCCTCACCCAGGCCCTGTCACATCAATGAACTGCTGCCAAAGGAGTGGCACCCAGACATTCAGCTGCAGATGCTCATTGCTGGGAGTCCAGGATGCTGCTAATTCCACATGGATTTGGTGTGGGAAGGTTTTCTTCAGAAGGCTGCTTGCTCTCTAGCTCTAGGCTTTACCATTTACCAGGAAACACTGTGTTCTGTAAGCACTGAGTAATATTTTAAAATGAATAATAAAAAATCTTTCTGGGTATGTCACCTAAGCCAGAATCCCAATTTCAACCTGAAAAAAGGAGATCCCAATCCTTCTGGCTCAGGAATATTTCAAATTATGCTGAATTCTCTTGTGTTTCTGACAGGGCCTGAAACCTCAGTGCCTGCAGGAAGAGCCTGGCCTGAGGCGCTCCCTGGACCTCAGACAGGGCCAGCCAGACCCCTCCCACCTCACATCCAAGGGACCTGCACACATGTAACATGCTGTTAGAGCCTTCACAAAACTCAGCATGAGGGAAAGGCACTGGTCCTGTCACTGCGCTCTGAGGAACACAGGGCACAGCACCAGCTCCAGCAGCAGCCAATGCTCACTGGAGACCACGGGGGGCCCGGGGCCCTCCTGCCAGTGGCTCCCTCCAAGGCTGAGGCACCAGCTCAGGGGAGCACAAAGGGAAGGTGTATGCCCATGTGCCGGTGCAGCAGCCGGGAAGCAGAGATCCTCTCGCATCCTCACTTTGCAGTTCGCAGAGAAATCCCAGGGAGCAGCAGGAACTGGAACAGGGCGGCCCGAGCTCTCCCCCCGCCTGGGTGTCCTTGAGTCCCTCCGCGCCTGCAGCACAGGGCAGGCGGAGGCCGAGAATCCCCTCCCGCCACAGCCCCATCCCCGGCACCGGCAGGGCGGGGGGCAGCGCCCTGCGCTCTTCACAAGCCCTCGGAGCCCATCTGGCCAGGAGTGCCCTGAGGGGTGGAGGGTGGGTCTGCAGGAAGGGTCAGAGCAGGGAACCCCCCCTCGCTGAAGGTATTAAAGGTGCCGAGTGCAGGACCCCTCAGCTCAGCACCGCACCGTGTGCAGGAGCCCTCAGCTCAGCTCAGCACCGCACCGGAGGGGTCCCGCACAGCCGCGGCCAGGGAGGGGGCGCGGGGCTCCCGGGGCTCGGCCGCTCTCGCACGGTAATTCCCCAGCTCCAGGCAGGGCGCGGAGCCTGCGGGGCCCAGCAGAGCGGCCAGGGCCTGCCGGGGCTCAGCCCGCGGCGCCGGGCACGGCTGTGCCCTTGGGCCCGGCCAGGGCAGCGGGGACGGCCCACGGTGTCCTCCGGCGGCATGTGGGAGCAGGGGAAGGGGATCCCCCTTCCCCCCGGACAGATGCAGAGGATGCCTCCACCGGCATGTGAGCTGGAGAGCGCAGCTGGCTTATGGCCCCGCTTCCATGGAGGAGAGAAGGGGAATAAAAAGCAGCACTTACAAAGCAGTTGAGCATGGAGCAGGAGACGCGGCCTGGCAGACTCATGTTCATTTTCCGAGACGGCAGCAGGGCCAGGCAAGCACAAGCAGCATCTCCTCCCTCCGGCTGCGAGCTGCGGCCCCGGCACTGCGGCAGCGTCCCCGCTCCGCCGGGAAGGGCAGGAGCATCCCGGCCGCCGGCGGCCCGAGCAGGTGCCGGTGCCGCCGCCGACAATGGAGGGAGGGCGGGCGGAGGACGGGCAGACTCCACCTCCCTCCCAGGGCCGCCGAGCGCGGCTCTGCCATCTGAGCGTCTCCGTGACGGGCGAGACAGAAAATGGAGCGGGCGGCGGGATCGCGGGCGCTGCCCGTTCCACGGCGGGAATTCCCGGCCCATGGCGCTGCTCCCGCCGGCGCCTGCCTCGTGCCGCACGGATGGCGGCACCGGGAGGGCCGGGAACAATAGCGGGAGGGCTGCTTCGTGCCCCGGCACCGCGCCCTCTGCCCTAAGCCCTCCACCCTGGCATCCCGGCACGGAGCCTTCTGCCCCGAGCCCGCTGACCCCACACCAACGCCTCCACAGCAGCACTGAGGCCTCTGCTCCGAGCCCTCTGCCCCAGCCCTACACCCTCTGCCCCAGCCCCATGCCCTCTGCTCCAAGCCCTCTGCTCCAGCCCTGCGCCCTCTGCTCCGAGCCCTCTACTCTGGCATCAAGCCCTCTGCCCTGAGCCCTTCAGCCCTGTGCCGACCCCTCCACCCCAGCATCAAGCCCTTGGCCCCAAGGCCTCGGCACCAGCACTGACCCCTCTGCCCGCAGCCCTGCACTCCAATGCCAAGCCCTCAGCCCCGGCCCTGCTCCCAGAAGCTCAGCCAGGATGTGCCCCTGCACCCCTGAGCCTGCTCTCCTCCAGCAGCCCTCCGTGCCTGAAGCGGGAGATGAGGATAAAGGGGCTGCCTGCTGCATCTCACCACTCAACGCTCCCAAGACTGTAAGTCCTCTGTTCCAGGAGCTTCATGTGCACAGAGACTAGTCAGATGTGCCTGGCTCCCACCAGCACCTGTGTGCTGGAGCCTGTGCTCTGGAGTGGACAAGGCTCCTCTTGCTGACCACTTGGACACTTAGCTCCCATGTGAAGTTTCCCCAGCTCCCGTCAGAAATGCTCACAGACACAGGGTAAGGCCATGGGCATAGGAAATGCTGTGGTTGAGCACCCACCTCCCCACACCAGCCCCCTGCCTACGAGCTCACTTTCACTACCTGCTGTTCATCAAGCCCAGGAGCAAACAGCTCCCAGGTCCCAGTCCATCTCAGGAGCCACAGAAGCAGCTTCTTGGGCAAACCCATATCCATTTCTACCATCAGCTGCTGCTCTGCCCCCACCACTGAGCCAGAGGGAGAATCTCTGTTAAAACGCAAAATTAAAACCTGATCCTTCATCAGTCCTCAAAGGCCCCACTATCTGGCTCAAATCACATCAACTTTTTGCTCCCAAAACACAAATCCAAACAGAGCATAGCCTGTAGCCACTGAGCTCCTCTTAGATGTGTTTGCCCCACAGACACCACAGACAGCTCTCCCCAGCAATACCAATGGGATCTCAGAGAGCTTTTCTCAAATCAGATAAAAGACTTCAGCATTTCTCTGCAAAATTGTTCAAGATTAGATTACTCAAAGCTGCCTTGGCTAAAGGGACAGCTTTGTGACACCCAGACGTGCTGCCCACTGTCCCTTGCAGAGCAAAATTCAGTTCCATGAGCTCCCTTGCTGACAAAACAATCCCACAGACTCACATGGTTACACTAGTTTCACTACTTAGGATTAAAGACTTAGAGGAACACACAGCCACAGCTGCAGATAAGCCATGAAATCCCATCTCACCCTTGTGTTGCCCCACTCCACCATTTACACGGAGCACAGAGGGTGGGTGGTAGGCATTGCTCATCCTCGGGGCACCTGAACCAGCCAGCACTCACAAACCGGAACACAAGAACAGAGGGTTATGGACACAAACAGAGGATTACACCTAAGGACAGAAGGTTATGGATGAGGTTACAGATTTGTCTTGGCCAAAAGTGAGTGGCAGGCGAGGTGCCCTGCTCCCTGCAGGTGACCTTTGCCTGGTCACTGGAGGGAATGCTGAGAGAAGACAGAGCAGCTAAAGCTGAAGGAACTGTTTATACTAGAGAGAAAGTGTGGCTAGAAACACTGTAAAGCCAATATTATTGGGGTTTTGACATATATCAGGGGAAAAGCAACGCAGCACATTCGGGGAACAGCTGAAGTCCGGGAGTCTCTTGGGCAGAGTGTGAGCACACACAGCACAAGACCAGTCTGTAACACACAAAATCACTGACAAGGTAGGTAAGAGGTTTGCTCCAACCAACAGTAAGATTTTTAGGGGTAAGTTCAGGGCCTGGCACAGGAATTGTTTGCATTGTAACCTCCCTAAGCTGCAGCTGTGCAGAGTTAAAGGGCTGCTCGTCAGATCAGTACTCTGAATTTCCAACCAAAGCTGACCTGAACGTCCACAAATAGAACTTCTGCTTTCACTGAAATATTTCTGCACTTTTAGTATCAGAAAAAGACTCACACACGACTTAGAAACTTCTGCCCAAGCACTGAGCCTGCTGCAGAGCAGAAACTTTGTTCTGAAGTTCAGTGGCTTCACAGACTTTCAAGAGGAACTTGATTCAGACTCTGCTTTCACTTCCTTCAAGAGTTCCCAAAATACCTGCCCTCCTTTCCCTCCAGTGACCCAGGCAAAGGCAGGAGTGGTGCTGGGCAGCCCAGCACAGGACTGCACAGTGCTCCAGACTGCTTAGCTGGCTTAGCCAGAGGGAATTCCTAAATGCCACCCCAGCTGGGCTCTCTTCTCCACTGCCACAGAGGAAGAGAAGGTTATTTCACAGAACTGGGCTCCTCTGAGTGTTCTCAGTGTGTGTGTGTTCATGTAGGCAGAGAGAGAAATCTCCTTCATCATCTCCCAACCACCCTTACAAGTGTTTCTCAGTTCTGAGGAAGAGGAGCTGAATATTATGTGGGCAGCATGTTCTTAAGGGCAGCTGGAAGTGATTTGCCCCTTTTCTCTCCCATAGCAATGCCCACTGTTCCTGTGCTGCTCCTCCCACCCCTCCAGACATCCCTGGGTCCACGCTGCAGGTAAACAGCTTGCAGCCTTCTCCTGAAGGTCCCAAAAGGGATTCAGAGGCTTGGAGATGATACAGTGCTTGGCAAAGATAGGACTGGCACTCAAGGGGCCATCCTGCAGCCTCCAAAGGAGAGGATATTCCTCATGGAGACACACCTACATGCACAGGGTTCACAGGGAACATCTGCTCCCACTTGCCCAAGGAATCTGCATTGGAGCATGGGATAGGCATCAGGATGCTGAAATCTCTCTTGTGGTCTGGAGCCAGTCAGCATCCTGAAATGAATCATTTTGCCAGTGGCTGCTCCAGCTTTCTGCAAGAAAGTGGGGGCCAGGGAGCAGCTAATTCCCACCGGGCCAGGTCCCTTCTAACCCAAACCATTCCATGATTTTAAGAGAAAAACTGGTCCCATTCACTGCAGGGAGCTGCCAGCACACCTGACTCAGCCTTCCACAGACATGTACACCCTTCCCAGCCCTGGCGTAGCTTTATCCTCTTTTTGGCACCACAAATAAAATTGCTCTCTCCTTAGAAGGCACCACACCCACCACTTCTATAGATTAAGGGTGGGCTCTTCTCACCCCAGCACAGGCCATCATCCTGCAGATGGAGGGGAGGGAAGGCAAGGGCTGGCAGGAATGTGCATGCACAGCCCTGTCCCTGGTAGCACATCCACTGCACAGACTGCCCTGATCTGCCTCCAGCTGGAGAAAACCGACAGAAAAATTGGCAGGAGGAGGAGACTGCCCTGGAAAGGGAATTCCAGGACATGAGAAGTCAGCGGGAGCCAGGGAAGCTCTGTCTGACAGCCAGGGCACCAGCAGCACAGGGGCCATCAGGATACTCTACTTTAGATCCTTCCAGGTCTGAATATTTATTTTCAGTGAAGATCAAACTAGGAACTGGTTATCTAGATCTGTTTTTCCAGGCAAGATGGGGACTGGAGAGACTTGCATCATTTATCTTATTCTAAAAGTTAAAATTTATTCTCTTTCTGCCTGGCACATGCCTACATTGGGTGAGATGAGCTGCCCTCAGACACGTATTTCTCTCTCTCCATAAGCTGATGCTGAGACTGATGAGCTGTGGCCAAAGGCACTTCTTGTTCTGCCTCCCCTGCTTCTGTCGCACAAAGGGCATCTTTGTTTCAGGTCCCCTTACATAAATAGTTAATTTCCTCAAAGGCTAGGGAGGTTTGTGGGTGAACTGAAAGGCTGCTGAGCCTGAGGTATAAACAAACCCTTAAACCTGTGCAAAGAGAAGTTACTGTTTTATACCCCATAAATCAGGACTAGGATGGTGGGTGTCATCTTTTAATCTTGATAGGATGATAGAATAATTTATAGACCTGTAATACTGCATTTGGCATTCAGAAAGGTGCCCAGAGGTGAGCATGGAATTGAATATGCAGCAAGAAACCTTTGAGGAGGGGGATAAAAGGGCACAAGCCATGGGCTGTCAACTCCATGCAGCAGCACGAGGGGATGAGGGGGGGCTGCCAACGCCCCCCTCGGGTGAGCCATGGGCCCTCCACAGGGTAAGAACCAGACACACACAGTGCCAGTGCCCCACAGCCAGGAGAGGGAATGCTGCTCTGGGAGCATCCCAGCAGCCAGGAGAGGGAATGCTGCTCTGGGAGCTGGGCACTGAGTGCCAGCACAGCACCTGCACCAACCCACCTGCCAGATTCCTTTTCAGTAATGGATTAAGGTACTAAGTGCTTGTTGGGGCTCCATTAGCCAGAGATCAGGATTAAACCTGATCTCTGTCTTCAAGGTCATCCCCATCAGCAGCTGGTTTTGGGGAAAAGTGGGAAGAGTTATGCAATCCAAGCTGTTAACACTAGACCACGAATGTGGAGCAGCAGAAAGGGAAGAACAGGTGATGAGGCACATCTGGGGTGCTGCTGAGTAAGGGCAAAGCTTCTGGGCCTGCCCTTGCTAACCACAGGACCCTGGTGCTGTGGCCTGAGCCTGCCCTGAGCACAGGGAATTAAGGCAGCACTCAGTGTGGACTGACTGAGGAGCCACAGCCCCCTGGAGAGGTCACAGAGGGACTCCAAGGAGGCTCTCAGGAGTTTCCATCAGCTCTCTGCCTTCAGCTGCTGGCAGAAGCTCAGGTAGGGGCTGAAGGTAAGTGCTTATTTCTACAGCTTGCAATTACAAGTCGCTTTCTCTCCCTTGCCATGGGAGACAAAAAGCCCATGGTCTCTTCCCAAAACAGTGGGTGAAATGGGAGGGGCTTTTGGTGGTTGGTTTATTTTTTCCAAAATGAAAAAATAATTTTCAAAAAATCACAGGGGCATTTTAATGAAATATTTAAAAAAACAAAACCAACCTTCTCAGAAGATCCTTTGAAACTGTAAAGTTATCTTAGGGTATTGATAAGGTGGCATGGTTTGAGACATTGACAGGAAGTAGGTTTTGTTTTTGGATATGCTGTGGCCACCAACAGGTGTTCAGATTTTAATAAGGTTCTCATTTTCCCTGTGTGTTTTTTTTTTTTTCTTTTCTTGTAGTTTAGTTAATAAAGTTTTCTTTATTTCTAAGTAGGAGCCTGCTTTGCTTATTCCTGGTCACATCTCACAGCAGACACCAGGGAGAAGGTATTCTCATGGGGGCACTGGCAAACCATGACACAAACCATGACATAAGGAAACCCTTTCATGCAGAAGAAATCAAACAATGATTACACCTAAGGGTGGGCAGGGCCAGGTCAGGGTAAGGTGTGTCCAGACACAAGAAAGGAGTTCAGGGAAAAGCAAAGCTTTCATGTTTTAGTAAATCCAAAATTCCAGTCTCTGCACTCAAAAAACCAAACAAAAAACCCCAACAAAAAACCAACAAGAAAAACAACAAAAATCCAATCGAGCAAACCAAACCCAACCCCTGTCCCCAAAAAAACTCCAAACCCCAAAAAAACCCCAAAAAACCACAGGTCAAGGGAGGGGTGATGAGAACTAAAGATGGCTTTGCTACAATGAATTTAAAAGGCTCTTCAGATATCTATGGGGAATGTGTGGAGATCTGCAAAAGGGGAGGAGATGCTCACAGGCAGCACCACACTTTATTGTTATTCCCAATACAAAACCAGCCAAAACAAGACGGGGCTGGTTCCAAAACAAAGCAAGAGGTGCTCGGCAGCACAACTCTGACACAGCTGAAAATATTCACCTGGTTTTTAAAAGCCTGATGATTTCATGGAAGGAAAACCTACCAAGGGCTCATAAAACATCAATAAATAGTTTCTGCATTACCAAGGCCCTGAGCTGCAGGTCCTGCCAGGTGAGGGCACACAGCTGAGTCACAAACCCCTGCAGCATTCACTGGGCCCTGTCACTCAGCTGTCTGACCAGCCTTGCCCTCAGGGCACTCGGCCTGGCCTCTCCGTGTTTCCTGGGGAGATTTCTGATGCATTTTCCATGTGTTTATTCCCCTTTTTTCATTCATATCTGGTTACACCTGCATCCCTCTCACCTCACATTGGGTTTCAGGTCTCCAAGGTGACACCAGGGCAGCTCCAAGCTGAAGTGTGAGGCCTTTCTCAGGTTCTGACAGATGAGGACTTTCACCTCCCCAGCCCAGACTAAGTTCCTCACCGTGCAGTGTGGGGATCAGCTCTCCCAGCAGAAGCACAGGAGATCTTGAGGCAGCACCAGGGAGCATGAGCACAGGGGCTGCAGCAAAAATGCTGAGTGTGTAGCTACTAGAGCTGAGAGCTTAACTCAGGCAGAGAGCACGTTTCCTTTCCTATTCCAGTTGTTAGCAAAATACATCCAGGACAATCCCTCAGGACACGTCACCATTTCCTCAAGCACTCTGTCAGATTTTTATCTATTTTTTTTTTCTAATGTGTTTAACCTAAATTTTCCTGTCCTCAGTGTGAATTTCCAGCCCTTTGTCTGTCTCTGCAGTTCTCCTCAGCACCCCATACCAACACAAAGCTGGTGCTGTCTGTGTCACTGCAGCAAGTTCAGGCTCTGCCCACCCACAGCCCACATGCAGATCACCCCTCTTCAAACCACCCTCCTCAGGACACTCCCAGCACATCTTTCAGCATTCCCAGTCTCCAGCTTTTTCCTCCCAGCAGATCCCTTGTATTTTGGGTTATTTCTTGCTGGTGGTATTAGAGGCCCTTTATCCAAGTTTATCAGCAATCTGGCTGCTTTGGCTGTGGTTCAGATTCTTTGCTACCACATTTTTCTGTGACTAATTCTTGTGAAATTTCTGCTTCTTTGGTGGCACCAGAGCTGTTATTAACATGGTGTGAAATCCTTCACTGAGAGGCGAGAGAGGAACACAATGAGAAACCCCAGCAGTAAGTTTTAAAGGAAAAATAAATCAGTAAGCCATAAAAACTGGATGACTATGTCAGTAGTACAGGGAGACAGAAGGGGGTTTCAGTCTTACTTTTTTTTCCCAATATATTCCAATAAGAGATTTAGGAATAAATTTTTCCTGTTAACAGCATCTTGATGACAGTGATAAATCCCCTCTATTATATTATTGTATATAATACACAATACTGTTGCACTCATCTTGCCCATTCTTGTATTTCTTCTCCTACATTTAGGAGCAGTACAAGATTTGGACACACAAAGAACAAGGCCACCCAGAGAGGACAGAGGCAGACCAGACCCATGAAATCATTAGGGCTGGAAAAGCTCTCTAAGATCAGTGAGTCCAACCATCCCCAAAGCACTGCCAAGGCCACCAGTGCCCCATGTCCTCAAGTGCCACATGCACAGGGCTGTTAAACCCCTCCAGTCAGAGACACTGACACTGCCCTGGGCAGCTGTGCCAGGGCTGGACAACCCTTCCAGTGAGAAATTTCCCCAAAATCCCCCCTGAGCTGCCCTGGCCCAGCCTGAGGCCGTTCCCTCTGCTCCTGTCCCTGTTCCCTGGAGCACAGCCCGACCCCCCCGGCTGTGCCCTCCTGTCAGGAGCTGTGCAGAGCCACAAGGGCCCCTCTGAGCCTCCTCTGCTCCAGGCTGAGCCCCTGCCCAGCTCCCTCAGCCTCTCCTGGGCTCCAGACCCTTCCCACTCCTCAATGTCCATCCTGTAGAGATGAAATAGGACATGGACTCACCATCCTCAGACACCGTCCAAACCCTCCTGGTTCAATCACAGCTCAGTCTCTTCTTGTTCTTCCACAGCAACAGCCTCACCTGCACCAAAGAGGAGACAACCCAGAGCAGAAGTTTAGCTTACACGAATTTAGTTAAGAAATTTAATTTACAGGAATGGTACTTCAGTGTGAACACAGAGGGGAAAAAAGATCAAGCCCCCCGAGGCCAGTGCCCAGTCTCTCCCTATCCCTGCCAACCTCTGCTTTGTGCCCTTTCCAGGAGCTGCTGGAAACCAGATTCAGCATCAGGGGGAGCCACCAAATCCTTTTGGTCACTCACTCACACAGCACCCAGGACTTGTCACATAAGCCTACAAGAGCCTGTGCCCCCCAAGCACAAAGCCCCCACTTTGGGGGAACACAGGAGGGAGCTGAAGGAAGACAGGCTTGGTCATTGTGGTTCAAGGACCTGGGGAAGATCCTTCACAGGGAACTTGAGTGTTTGGAGAAGATCACTGTGGTCCTGGGAGGAAAACACCTCTAAAACCCATTGGGTCCTGCCTGGGAGGTGGGGCAGGATGCAAGCACCCCAAGTACCAGGAAAAACCAGCAAGTCCTTCTGCCAGCTTTGCCCTGCTTGAGGGAGGTCACAGGGGGCCATCTGTAGGAAGAGGAAAGCCAAGCAGCAAGACTTGAACAAGGTCCTGCTCCAAGATCTTTTCCAACAGGACCAGATGCTCCCACAAGTGATCCTGGGAACTCCATGGAGGAAGAGACCCTTCCTCAAAGCTTTCAGGTGTCTCCAAGATCAGTTGGAGACTGATCCAACATCTCTCTCATCTGCCCACATTTTGCCTCTGTTTTGCTCTTCAGCCCCCCAGAGGGGATGGAATTATCTACAATAAAACGCTGGGACCAAGGATGGGCTGAGCCCTGGGCACTCCTGTGCCTGAGCAGCCTCCCACTGCCCCCATCCCTGGCAGTGCCCAAGGCCAGGCTGGATGGGGCTTGGAGCAACCCGGGATAGTGGAAGGTGTCCCTGCCCATGGCAGGGGGTGGGATGGGCTTTAGGCCCCTTCCCACCCAAACCATTCTGGGATTCTGTGAAACAGCACAGAAATCTGCATGTGTGTCCCAATGTTTTTAAATACAACATTTTAAACAGGATCTTCAGTATTTCAGTGTGGGTTAAGGATGGCTCAGAGCTCACCAACCCAACCTGACTTCTGCCAGTTCCCTGTAGCACGTCAGAACTCCTGGAATGCTCAAAGTCTTCCATAAATTTTGCCACCATTAATTTTAACCTTTCTTCTCCTCAGGTGAAATACAAATGCCAACAAATGTGCAATTGGAGATTATCTAAACATCTCACACAACACATCCCAGCTGGGAATCCCCCTCCTTCCACCACTCAGGAATTGTGTTGGCTACAGAAGAGCCCTGAATACCTGCCCAAGGCTTTCCTTTGCTCAGGGATTTCCTTCCCAGCCCATAATTCAGTCAGGTTTGATGGGTGTCAAACACACATCACAAGGCCAAGCTGAATGCCAGCATGGAGGAGTCATTGCTGAGATGTGATTCCCACAGTGAGGCAGCTGCTCCCACCCTGCAGTGCCAGGCTGGAATTGTTATCCTTGGCCTTTCAGATCATCTCTCACATCCCACCATGCGCTTGACAGGAAAGGACAGCAGAAAGGCATGGCAGGTCAGAAGGGACTCCAGTCTTGTGCAATAGATCTCTGCATTTGATTCTTATCTTTCTGGGGCCATGGAGCTGCTCCAGGGCTGGAGCCAGGCAGGGAGAGCTCAGAGCCCCTTGCAGAGCCTGAGGAGGCTCCAGGAGAGCTGAACAAGGCATGGAGGGACAGGACACAGGGAATGGTTTCCCACTGCCAGGATGGGATGTTGGGAATTAGGAATTGTTCCCTGTGAGGGTGGGCAGGCCCTGGCACAGGGTGCCCAGAGCAGCTGGGGCTGCCCCTGGAGCCCTGGCAGTGCCCAAGGCCAGGTTGGATGTTGGGAGCAGCCTGGGACAGTGGGAGGCGTCCCTGCCATGGCAGGGGGTAGACCAAGATGGTAAGCAAGGTCTCTTCCAACCCAAACCATTCTGTCACATTACCTTACATTTAAAAGCAGATCACCAAGTTCCAGGAAACAATGAAACTGTGATTCCCACACATTGGGAATCAAATTTCCTATGAAAACAGAAAAAACCAAGCAGTGCACTATCACCCTTCAAACCCAGATCAGTCTGGCTCTTTAGAACTATATAAAGGCTTTTTTCCCACTACTTAGCAAATAATCTCACATATCAGACTTGACAGAGGAAAGAGCCTCCAGCAGGAGCTACCAGGAGAGTCACTGCCAGCCAGTGACTTGCAAGTGAAGTGAGAAGCACAATCAGTTTGTAGGTAAGAAAGGGAAGAAAAATGTTAAATATGCTTTTTTTTCACTACATCTGAAGATACTTGAATTATTGCCAACACTGAACAACAGGAGTACTGTTCCTGCAGTGTGCTTTGGACCAATGCATGCAATCATTGCTAATGGCCAGGGCAGTTTCTCAGCTCCTTCCTCGTACAAGTGAGTAATGACCAGAAACTGAAACTGAGGCTGGTCACGACTGAGGAGGCTCCTCCTCACTGCCATCCCCCAGCTCTCTGGACAGCCACTGCCCAAGAGGAAGGCAATCCATGGCAGCAGGACTCCTGGCCCCATGAGCTCAGCCTGCTGGAATGCTGCTGCTCCTGTGTCCCCAGGGCCTTCCTCCTCCTTGGGAGCAGGGGCAGAGCTGAAGGGGTTCCTGAGGATCAATGGGGTGAGAAAAAGCCAGGAGACAGCACAAAAATCCAAGTGCTGCTGGAACCTCTGGGGAGCCTCCAGCCTCCAACCCGAATGACACCCAGCCCAGGCCACCAGGCAGTCTTGCTCCAGCACTTGTGCAGCTCCAGGTGCTCCTGTGCTGGATCTCAAAGGCATCCCTCTGTTTCAGGGCTGGCCATGGCCATCTTCCTTTCACAGGCTGCTGTGTCCCACTGGCTGCTGGCTCTGCCCCTGTGGCCTCTAGCCAGGGTCTCCAGCCCTTGGGAGAGAGGTGCTAGCACTGCACCCAGCAATGGTGTCCAACACCTCTCTGGGCTGCACTCACCAACCTCTCCTGTGGAAGTCAGGTTTGGCACCTGCTCAAGGAGCTGCCTCCCATGCGAGTGGCTGGATTACCCTAAAATCCAGGATAGAAGCTCTCCTTAAAATCCTGGTGATGGGCTGGGGATGGCCACCTGCTATGCCAAGGTGGAGGCTGATGCTACAGAATTAAATGAAGAAGGGACCAGGGACAGAGAAAGCCAAGACAAAAAGGATGGCACTAAAAAGAAGATAAAAGAGAACAATGACCTTTCACACACAGATGGAATCACTTAATCACAAAATGCTTTTGGTTAAAAGGGACCTTAAAGGTCATCTTGTTCCAGGGCAAGACCAGGCTGCTCCAAGCCCCATCCTGCCTGGCCTTGGACACTTCCAGGGATCCAGGGGCAGCCACAGCCTCTCTGGGCACCCTGTGCCAGGCCTGCCCACACTCACAGGGAACAATTCCTTCCCAATACATCGAACTTAAATTTCCTCTTTCGGTTTGAACCCATTCCTCCTTGTCCTGTCACTGACACACCAATAGGTCATGTCGAGTTTTTTCATGTTGAGTCACCCCAAAGCCCAGAGGCTCAGGCTTTTCTGCTGCTGTGCAGTCACAGGCAGAGCATGGGGCCAGCAGCTGCCTGCCCTCCCCACAGCTCACCGGAGGGAGGCACTGGTGCTGCTGGTGGGGCTGGTAAGGTGATGCCACCTGACACAGCTGGGCTGCGGGAAGTAGAGAAAATAATTGATTTCCCTTGAGCATTTTTATAGCTTGTAACCTTCTCTGGAACTCTCAGTCTGGGAGACAAACCCTCAGATAACAAAGCCGTGTCAGAGTTGAGAACACTCGTAAACTCTTCATTTGCTCTGCTGCTCGCGTGACTCACACCACACTTCCTTATGCAACCACTCTGCTGCCTCCAGGGACCTTCGGCCCTCCTGGTGAGAAACAGAGAGGGAGGGACTGGAGCAGCGTGCAAACCTCTGGCCCCGCTCCCTGCAGGTGGAAGATGCTGCTGGAAGAACCTGGCCAGGACCACCAAGCTCTGCCTGCATCCTCCAGGATGCTCAGCCCTCATCCCAGGCCAGACTGTCACACACACACCAGGAAAGGACTGCTCCTTTCCAAACTGCAGCTCTGGCCTGCAGCACCCAGGCCCCCTCTCAGCTGCAGTCCAAGCCAGGTTGTGACAGGAACTGGGAATTGCAGCAATCCCCACAAACAACTGGGCTGTCAAAACCCAGGAGAATCACTTCCTATCCCTCAGGTCTCACGGAGCTGCAACGAAAGCACAGTGCTGGGAATTTATAGGAACCTCTGGAAAAAGCTGAAAGTCCTGCCTCTAGAACAGTGGGATGAACAAGCGTGGGGAACACAGAATATTGAGGAACAGCTCCCTGCCATCACTGCCAGCACAGCACCAAGAGGGTCCTGTGGGGAGGAGGGAGGGTGCCCACACACACACATGGAGCTGCGGGAAGCTGGGAAAGGGAGCAAGAGCTGGCTAAGGCTTCCTGGTTGCAGGAGTGCCATGGGTGCCCCAGGCGAGCTGGGTGGCCCCTGGCAGCTCCTCACTCCCTGCTAGGAGACTCAATTTTAATTGCTCATAAAACTCCAGCCATTGTTTGCAGTTGGAGCAGAACTCTTGGCACTCAGCATCTGCCCCAGGCAGAGATTTTTGCTTTAATTTCAGCTAAAATGGTAGAGTTGGTCCTGGTACACTTAAAGGGGAAGAACAAGTCCAATATTAAACAGGGGACGTTAGAAGGGAAAAACCAGGAAACCTATTAGCCTTATTGTGATCCCAAGTGAAACAGAAACAGCCATCTCAAGCCTCCCACTAATTAGAGGCTAAAAATGTAATTGTCAGACCCCACAGTTACACGCAAAGCAGATCTTATGGGGTGGTCTTTGTTATTTTAAACAAAATCACAGCTAAGAGGGTTGTTTCTAATGATGGCCATGACCAGCTGCTCTTCAACAACAAAACTCTTACTGCTGAACAACTATTAAAAAGAAAAGATTGGGCTACCAGGGCCCCCGAATGTCACAGCACTACCAGATGATGGTGACAAGTTGCCAAAGTATTCAGATTGCTCTGCAGCATGGAGGGATTATAATATATGGTCTAACCAGGGGGAAGGGCTGAATTCCAGGATGAAGAATTACCCATGGATGAAGGGCTGCTGGAAGTCCAGATCAGAGGATCTCACAGGCATCCCCACATGAGCTGCTCAGCAGGAACTGGCAAAAAGCCCACTGCAAAAATATATAATAGCAGTGATGAGAGAGGGGACTGATGGGTGGCACTCCTGTCCTCAGCACTGCTGGGACCATGGCTACAACTGCCAGAGCTCAGCCAGCACACTTGGAGCACGAAGAACAATGCCATATACTGATCCAAAGCAAAACCAGCTCACCTACGCAGCTTAAAAACCCAATGATAATAAAATATAAGAATTCTTCAATATACTGCAGTGTTTATGCTAAGTATTGGTCCTGCTGACAAGGACAGATCTCAATCCAATTGCTGGTAGATGAAGTTTCAGAATGGAATCAATTCCATCAAGCTTATGGGAAAAGTTGTCCTTTTTATTGCTTGGAGTGTTTAAAACTCCATGAAATAGCTGGTTTAATCCAGGTCTGGATACATGAATCTCCCCAGGCTCTGGGTAAGCAGAGCTGCCCATGGTGGCACACCCCAAGCACCCACCTGTTCCCAGGACCAGTGACTTGGGCTCACAGACTGACTCTCATGTTCAAAGTTATCCCACCTGGGAGATGTGGGGAGGACAAGAGGAATCACCCCAGGGGACAAGGCCACCTGCCATTACCCTGCATGGCCCATGCTGAGCTCCAGGGCATGGCCTCAGGCCAACGCAGAGCAAGGCAAGGCCACTGCCTCACTCAGCCCATGGCACACAACCACATCCCACCCACCTCACCCACAGCCACCAGGACAAGGTCACAACTTGCAAACTCTTCCTGGTCGTCCAAGCCAGGAGTCAGGTCATGATTAAAATACCCTGAAAGCATTTTTCTTCATATTTCAAAGTAATCATGACTTCCTGAAGGCTACTGAGGCTTCAGTTGCATTCCAAGGGGGAACATCCAGGTTTCAAACATGGAATTGTTCCCAAGAGGTCAGGCCAGGACACATAAATCAGCTCTCTGCAGGACTGCAGGGTTCAGGGAAAGGTGCCATAGCCAGGAATGCTCCTGACTGCACAGCACCATCCTGCAGGAGAAAAGCCCTCAAAAACACCCACATGTGGCCAGTGCTGGGCTGCTCCTCATGCCCATGCCCAGGGCAAGCACACACAGCTGCACAGGGAGGATGCTGGAGGCTGGGCTGGAGGCACAGAGGGACACAGGGAACACAGGGACAGATTATCCAGCCTGTAGCTGACAGCCAGGCACAGAGGGACAGAATATGCCTATGCCAGCTGCAAAGCAGGGCAGGAGATGTGTGAGGATAAGGTTACACAGGGCAACAGGACAGAAACCAGAGCCCTGCTGGGACAGCAAATCCCCAAGGAAGAGCAGCAGAGCAAAGGAGAGAACGGGCAGAGCGAGTTCAGGATTTCAGGAGCACAACTGCCATGGAGTCAAATCTCCCAAATGGTGAAGGTGGGGAGAATATGGAGATTTAGCCAAGCTCAGGGTTCTGCAGCAGCAGTTCCAGCTGAGGAGATGAGGGACTTCACTTTGACTGGGCTGTGTCCAAGAGACTTATCATAGAAGTGGGAAAAAAAATAGGCATAGGAGGTGAGCAGGAGCAAAGGTGAGCTTTGCTTTTAACAGGGGAGAAGCTACACAGCATGGAGAAGGATTCAGAGGCAGCTGAGAAACTGAGCAAGGGGGCAAGAATAGTGCAACAGGGAGGAACAGACAGCACAAGGGCAGAGATCAGAGGACAAACCAGAGGAGAACTTGTGCCTGGTGCAGGGAAAAGAGCAGAGTGCCAGGAGGAATGCAGAGAGGCAGGAGGGAATGCTGACACCGTATTTTGTCCTTCCCCCTCTAAAGAAATAAGGTCCTCTGCAGTAAAAAAGAAGGGGAAAGAAGGTTGGAGAAATCAGAGGGGTGCCTGGAGCAGCCACAGACTTAATGCACAATAAAAGCAAAGCTCTGGTTTAGTGAAACCCAGAGCAGCTCTGCCAGGAGCTCTGAGCCTGCACAGCTGTAGGCAGGCCTGGACCCCAGAGCTGCCATGGATGCACCACTGCCAAAAGGGAGAATGAACAGGAGTCATTTTGGAAAAGGAAACACATGAGGTAGCTGAAAATCACAGAGCTTGGGAAGAACAATGCAGACCCTGGGGCAGAGTTGCTGGTGGGAACAGGGGTCACTGAGCTGGGCAGGCACCACTGGGGCAGGAGCAGCACTGGGGTACAGGCAGTTTTGGCGTTTGTGCTGCTGAACAATGTAGGACTGAGGACTGCTCAGGATAGAAGAACAGTGGAAGCTTTGGAAGGAAAGATGCAGGAATGTAGAAGAGGGTGTGGAAAGAGCTGGAGGGGGAAACAGGCAAACAAGACTAGATCTTGGAGGAGGAAAACACCACTAAAATTTAAAAAATGCTGAACTCGATAGGCTGGGCCAGGGATACACCTGGAGCCAAGACCTGCCAGCCAACTCTGTGTCAGGCTCAGGGGACAGCTTAGCCGGGGGACACTGTCAAAGCAGGGTAATGACTACTTGTTTTGCAGAAGAGTGAAGGAACCGGGGAGGGGGAGATCCTTATGGTGCATCCAAGCTCCAGTACCATGTTCCCAGCAGCATTTTGTCTGCCCCATCTTTTCCTCTGCCACATCTTGCTCAGCCAGGATTCAGGAGAGATGGATACACACATGAGCCAGAAAACAGTTTATACCATGTGCAAGATGGAACAAAATTATCTTTAAGGTCCTTTTCAAACCTTGCATTATGTGAGTCTGTGAGATGGGGGTGCCCAGGCAGATTCTGACAGACCCCAGCTGCAGGGTCCAGCAGGGTCACCCAGATGCCATCAAGGTGTATGGGATAATGAGGGAAGAGAACAGAGCCCAGCACTCTGCCAGCAAACGAGCACTGCTATCCATCTCTGCAATGGTTTTAAGCATAATTAATTTCAGCAGCCTGCTTGCCAGCTGACTCTGCTGTTTGCATTAATGACAGTGAGATCGGAGTTTCAAGGGGAACACAATGACGGTGAAGGAAGCAGAGGCAGGAGCAGGAGTTTCGCAGCTCATCTCCCCTCTCCTCCCGGGGCTGGGGCAGCCGGTGGCACCAGGCGGCAGCAGCACACCGGGCACGGTCCCCTGCCAGCTCCGCGTCGGGCTCGGAAGGAGCAGAGCCTGGCGGAGGCGCTGCCATCCCCGCACGGATCCTTCCCTTCCCACCCCAGCCGGCCCCAGGCACCGCAGACAGGGACAGAGCCCTCGGCCTTTTCCACGGGGGCGCTGGAGGAGCCGCGGGCCGAGAGAGCGCTGCTGCCCCCGTGCCATGCCCACCTACAGGCCTTCCATCCCAAGCTGCCAGAGAAGGAATTAAAAGCCAAGGCCCCAAGCTGAACTCCATAACCAAGGGACTGACAGAGACAGGAAGCACAGCTTTGGCAAACATTTTCAAAGTTCCCTGTAATTCCAGCCTGTTGTTCTCCAGCTTTGTTTGCTTTTCTTTAAAAAAGCAGTTGGGACATCTCAAGGCTTTATTCAAGTGCAAACAATTGCCTGGTCCCTACCCAAAGCAGTGCAGCCGGACCCATCGAAGCTGCCATCCAGGCTGCCCCTGCTCCCGGCGTCCTGCGGCTCGGCAGGGAGGGAGGGATGGGCCGGCCGGGTTTCCCCTCACGCTGCCCTGGCCCTCCCTCCCTCCACACCGGGCACTGGCTCCCCCTGCTCCCGGCGTCCTGCGGCTCGGCAGGGAGGGATGTGCAGGCTCACACGCAGGGATGTGGCAGCCGGGGCTCCCCCTCACGCTGCCCTGGCCCTCCCTGCACACCCTGCACTGGCTCCCCCTGCTCCCGGCGTCCTACGGCTCGGCAGGGAGGGAGGGATGGGCAGGCCGGGGCCCCCTCACGCTGCCCTGGCCCTCCCTCCCTGCACACCCTGCACTGGCTCCCCCTGCTCCCGGCGTCCTGCGGCTCGGCAGGGAGGGACGTGCAGGCTCACATGCAGGGATGTGCAGGCCGGGCTCCCCCTCACGCTAGCCTGGCCCTCACTCCACAGCGGGCACCGACTGCAGCTCAGCCTCTGCAAGGAAGCGGCAACAGCTTCAAGGAAACGGTGCCTGCACTGCCGTGGTCACATCCCAAATCGCCAGGCCAGAGAAGTGCAGTCTAAACTGGTCTTTATGCAAACACTCGGTTCTCATTATGCACACGGACAATTCAACTTTAACTCCCATCAGCCTGGGGAGTCTCTGACAGCCACAGTTTTTTCTGAAAGGCAATCTTTGTGACTGCAGAAAAAAACTGAGATATGTGGCCAAACACACCAAAAGGCTCTGAAATCCAAAGACAGAGTCCTGAAGCGTGCCACTTTCCCTCCCTACCCCACTACAGCTCAGGGCTTTTCCAAGCACCCATGTCTAACACCCTGGCAATCAACATGTGGGTACTTTAAAATAATTTCAACCAAACAGCAGCAACACAATGTCAGCCCTGTTATTATTACAACAAATGTAACTATTATTATTTTTTACATGTGCATAAACACACCCGTGTGGCATTACTTTAGGAGTCCTAAGGTTTCTGAGGCAGGTTCCTGCAGCCAGAGGGCAGGATGGATGGGGGGAACCAGGTAAAGGGCAGTCAGGACACCTCTGGCATTCAAAGTGGTGCCTGCCTGCAAGGATCTGGAATCTCCCCTGGGACAGTCAATAGAAACAGTGTCTGAAAGCAGAAAATCCTGCTTTTACTGCAGGTGATCACAGTAACACTGCTGTGATTCACAGTCCTGTGACAGCCACACTCAGGTCCGGCTGAGGCTCCTCAGCTCTGGAAGCTCATGTTGCTGGCTGGAGGCAGACCCCAGGCCAGAGCTCCAGTGCCACCATTCACCACAGGCAAAATTTCTAGGAAAGCCTGTGTTCTCCAAGGGTAGTTTTCTTCCATAGCAATAAAATGAAGCATCTTTTAGTAACCCACATAAACACATATGTGAAAAAGCTGTGACCGAAACCATCAGCAGGTCTGAGAGGACAAGGAAGCATCAGGATTTATTCTCTTGACTCACCCGGACCAAGCCCAGTTTCCCCAGCAGCCTCCTCACAAGGGACAAGGAGGATCCTGTGCCAGGCCCTGCAGCACTTGACCCTTGAAACGTGGCTGGGAACACACAGCTCTGCTGAACACCCCTCCCCACTCCTGGGGGAAAGCCAGTTCCTCCCCAAAACTTGCAATAATTGTGCCATCACAGGAAGAACCTCTCGAACAGAGCAATGAACATCTGCTCAGGGCTTCTACCATCAAGCTACAGAAGACCACAAGAAGAGATGAAAACCCTTGAGAGTTATTAATAAGCTAAGAGCTCACTTTCAATTGCATGTCCAACCTGAGCATGGTCAGAGCTGTTTGCTCCCATGGAAACCCTGAGTTTGCAGGCACTGTCTCCTGATGGTTTGTTATGTCTACAGCCTGAACATCCTCCTTCCCAAGGAACCTTCTCAGGGTTTTGTGTTGCCACAGCTGCTCTTCACAACCAGGCAATGAGCTCAAACTCGGAAACTTGGCCTTCATGAAGCTTTTCTGGAGGTGGCATCCCTCCCAAAACCAAGCAAAACCTCACCTGGTGTTTAACAACTCCCCTTTCCCACCCCAAGCCCCCAAAGTTTAAGAAGGTTAAATCAGAGCCTTTGGTCTTCAATTTCCAAGTATCTGGAGCCTTTCAAAACTGGTTTGCACTTCAGCAATGGAAAATCCCATGGAGGTAGTGCCTTGCACACTGACCTACTTTCATTAATAACCTCACCTCAAAGGATGTAGGCAGGTCAGCAAGTTCAGCTGAGCTTAAGTGCTCCCATCTCGTGCTCTCTCTAAGCACGAGCTTAACTGCTTCTAAAAACAGCCCTGGCCACGCCGGCTGCTGCACAGGCACTCACAGAAAGGGAAATCCCCAGCCAATTGATACAGGGGAAGAGAAGGCAATTTGATATATATAGCAAGTGCCCAGCTTATCTAGCAGCAAGAGCTGCTCAAATTCACACACGCTGTCCCTTCCCTGCTTCCAGCAGCATGAGGGATGAAGGTGGCCACATGCTGAGCTCAGTACTGAGAGGACCAGAGGATTTAGTCTCATCTGCTGCAACTCACAGAGGGAACAGAGCCTCAGATTTCTTCCCCTTCATAATTGACTATAATAAAACTCATTAAGGATCAAATTCCTACCTCTACAAGGTTTAGGACAAGACTGCAATGCATCAGACTTTATCTAACCCAAAGACAAATCTCAGGAAGCACTGGGATTTTCATCATCTTTGCCCAAACACAGTTCCCTTCCTCCTGACAGTGCATCACTGACATGCACTGATGGAACCCCACAATCACCACCAACACCAGTGGCAGCTCTATCAGCAATTCCAGCTGAATCCAGGCTTTCCCCAGCGCTGTGTTTGGACTCCAGCCCCACAGCTTCTGGAGAACAGGCAGAATGGAAAGCTGGGGCTGCAGCACTCAGTGAAACATCCCAGCTCCTATTGCTCCAGTATGAAGCCTTTGCTGTAGGGAGGAACAGGAGTGGCAGCACAGGGGCAGTGGGATCCTACCCACTGGGCTGCTGCTCCCCAGGGAATTCCAAGGAGGAACTGGCTGCTCATTCCAGCTTCGGTTTTGAGTGCTTTGTCATTAGTAAAACATGCTGAAAATGTGACTTCCTCTGCCATGAGGCCTATTGAACCTTTTCACAGAAGTCTAAGGAACTTCCTCTTGTATTTCAATAAAAGACAAGCTCACAGGAAGAACAGTTCCTCTCATGCTTCTGGGAATTCCTCTAGTAAAAACACCTATTGAAGAAGGAACAACACAGTGGAACAAAGAGAAAGGGAGGTGGGGGATTCACTTGTCCATAAGTCTGTAGTTTATTATAAAACAAAACTATTAATCCACTTCACAGCACAGAACCACTTTTACTTCCTCTTTTGCCTCATTTAGCAATGGCAACAAAAGCTTTCTGCAGAGTTTCCTAATGACCTAAATCTGCACAGAACCTCTGCATTCAAGAGCTTCACATTAAAAAATAATCTCAATTTGATCTCCTTGCTGAACAAAACTGGCTCTGTCTAGGATCATCTTAGCCAGATCCAAAGGTGCTTAGCTACCCACTTTGGTTTGGAAATGCAGACATGAGACAGCAGAGAGGGATCCATCTGCTCACTGGCATGCTGGGAAGAGTGGCACTCCCTGGAGAGCCCTGACAGATTAACTCTGCAATTCCAGAAAGGGGAAAGAGCAAAGAACAGGGTAAGGAAGATATAACCTCGAGGCAGCCCAAGGAAGTGCAAAGGACAGCAGGGAGGGATATGAATCTCTCACTGGCACATCCAGCCCTGGCATCCACTTCCCATGGATCTGCCTCCAGCCTGTGCTGGCTGCCTGCCGGTACCATGGCATTCCCTCTGGCTGCAATATGGCTCCAGGCTGCCCTGTAACAAGCACAGTACCTTGGATGCTGGGAGCCACTGGCTCCCCGAGGAACACTCAGGGGTATGAGTCAGCCAGAGGCACCAGAAAGGACGTGACCAATTTTTCAGGCCCATTCATTCAGTTCTTCTAATCATGTATTGTCTCAAAGTCCTGCAGAGGTTTCTGTGCAGCCCCTGCTCCTCCCTACATCCATCAAATCTCAGCCTGAGGCAGCTCTACTAATTATCCCTTCCTGCACCAAGACTCATTCCTCACCTCCAGCAAGCAGCAAAGCTCCTCTCCAACACAGTTCTTTGTGCTCCCAATCAGCTGTGGGAGACAAAGGATCTGCTCTTCCAGGGCGATAATCCCCAGTATCACCACATCACACAGAAACAGCCAGCATCCCCGTGGAAGGTTTATGGCAGAGATGAACTGTGCCCAGGTCACCCCTTTGAAAGACGCTGCCCCAAACACCCCCCGTTGTTCTCACCGGGCACGGTGGACAACCACTCCAAGGATCCCAGGGGCAGGAGGAGCAGAAGTGGAGCTGTCACAAAGCAAAGCTGCTGCAGCAACAGCTCTGCTGAAGGGACCACTGCCTCGGCCCTGAGGGATGGTGCAATCCAGCAAAGATGCAGGGAATGCCTGGGACACACCCTCGGGGATTTCTGCACCCCCCTCCAGTGCCTGGGAGTCTCCCACAGCCCCTTCCCTCACCACAGCAGTTCTAAAGAAAAGATCCTCTATTCTTGTCATTATGTGCCCTTTAGGATGCACCACAGGTTCAACATCCCCTAGCAAACAGGGACTTCACAGCACAAACCAGCAGTTCTCCTTGGAAATCAAGGGACTTTCTCTTCCCACAGGCAGCTATTTCCAAACACGAACGCTCAGGGCACAGCAATAACAAACATTCAGAGGCCAATGCAATTTCACCTGAGTTGAGAGGCAGCAAGGCCCTGAGCAGGGCAGCAGTGAGGGAGCTGGAGTGCAAAGAGGAAGGAAATGGTTATCCTGGGTATGATAAAGCTCCCTCAACATAGTAACAAAATTACTTTATAAAGGCACTGTACCCTGTGAGCTGTAGCATCAACCAAGGCTGGCAGTGTCAGAGCTGGCATCAGTACCAAAATTCCCAATCAGCTGCTTACCAATCAGCTCAGCTAGGTTACAGCTTCTTTGGGAAGAGCCACTGCTGACCTCAACTCATCCCTGCTCCTGCACATGGTGTTATTCCCTCTTTCTGCAGAAGGGAAAGGGGCAACAGGCAGAGCCCCTGGCACTCAGTGGAAACCAGGTCTAGAGGAGATGTTTCCTTGCTACAAGCAAGATGAGAATTCTCATTGCCCAGACTCCCTCTCACTGCACCCACTGCCCCTGGCTGGGTTTGCACACACTTCCACGGCCTCAAGGCATCACCTGTTTGTTAGAGAAGGGTGTAGACACAAGGAACCTTCTCTTCTTAGAGAAGCTACCCCTTCTGGTGAAGGGGTGGATATGAAAAGCACAAGCCAAGACTTCCTGATAACAAAATATTAAGCACTGGCACTTTCCAGGAGCAGCAGATCTTCCCTCCAGGTGATGAAGAGCCCAGTGCAGGTGAGACAGATACTTGCAGAGGACTGAGAAGAACCAGGCACATTGTTTAGGAGCACAAAGGATCCAAACACACAGAAGGAAAAGCTGATACCCCAGAAAGAAGAGCCAGAGTTAATCCCTCTGCAGCCACGCCACGGTCCATTGGGATTGGAGGAAATGGCTGCCCTGGAGCACAGACAGACAGACATCACACCAGAAGTCAGCAGCACTTCCCCAAGTCACAAGGGCCACAGCTTTTAAAAAATAAAGCAGCACTGAACTATAGCATCAAAGGAAACAAATCCCACATAGAGGGGACGTAGGTCTCGGGCTGTAAGAAACCCCGAAGCAGCACTGGAGAGGGAATGTATGGCTGAAAAGGCTCCAGACCTACCCAAGGGCACAGGAAAGTTGACAAGAGGACACAAACCATGAACTGTACTTCAGCACAGCCAGAGGGAAGTTTAATACCCCAGGTCACTGGGAATGTACCACAGACACAGCATCCTCAGTGGCACATAAAGCAGCCTGAAAAACAAGTCTCTAGTGTTTCCAGAGGAGCTCACCAACTCCCACTTCGCTGTGTTTCTTCCCACTAAACCTCCAAATACTCCACAGCTGTCCTTCCCCCATCCCAGCACACACACTGTCCTGGCACATACAGGCTGCTCCATCCCACATCCAACCTCAGTGTCCCTGGGCCCTGTGCCTGAAGAGACTCA
This sequence comes from Melospiza melodia melodia, assembly GCF_035770615.1. Lineage (NCBI taxonomy): Eukaryota > Metazoa > Chordata > Aves > Passeriformes > Passerellidae > Melospiza > Melospiza melodia. Next base: position 3,596,461 of record NC_086214.1, read on the forward strand.
TTTCTACTGCCCCAAGCCTGAACTCCAGGGCAGCACAGGCTTTTTGGCCTGTGTCCAGATGCCATGGGCTTGCTCCAAAGTTTTCAGCAGGAACAGAACATTTTAGCCTTTGGGAAGTTCAGTCTGCCATTTGGGAAGGAAGGCAGAAGTGCCTCTGGCATGGGCACAGCTGCAGGCCTGACCTGGGGGAGGCAGGAAGGGGGTGCTGTCTGGCTGGAAAGCAGAAGTGAATACAAGCCCAAACGATGCTGACTGGGGTGAGAAGCAACAACTTCAGGGCTCCTCACATCCTCCTAAGGCTCCTCCTGAGCACCCCAGGTCACGAGGCACCTGCAGTGAAGCTGCCAGGTGGTGCTGGCAGCCAAGCTGAGCTGCAGGAAGCACGGGCATGAGCCAGGCTCCAGGCTGGCAGCCTGCCATGCTCTCCCAGGGCACCCTCAGTGAGACCTTCTCCAAACTGGGTGTAGGTGCCCATAAATGAGACACTAAACAGGACAGCACTGCTCTCGTTCCCATTAGAACAGTGAAACAGATCCCACCTGGCTCACACTGCTGTCCCTGAGTGCTGTGTGCCAGTCATGCTCCTGCTATAAGGAGACTTCTGCTGAGTCCTTTGAAAGATTGAAAAAAAAAATTATTGCAAATCCAGGCAGCACAGTTGAAACAACAGAGACAACTGAATAGATTCATGCTGGATTGCCACAAGGCACTCATCCACTTGGGGGAAGCTATCTTCTTCAACAAGTTTCCAGAATAAAACAAACCAACAAAACCCTGTGAAGTTTCCAGAAGGAACAATGCAAACTGCAACCCTCGCTGGCTTGGAGCGATCCCCAGCTTCAGCAGGGACCAGTAGGGAAAGGCTGGCAGAGCCCAAGCAATTGAACTGACTGTAGAACAGAAATGCTCTGAAGGTCCTTACCATAAAGCTGTCACTCACAGGCAGTGCCATGCCCAAGCACGTTCTGAGAACAATTCCACAATTCCATTTTGCAGTGAAGAACCGGTCAAGTTGGAAAAGGAACAAGGACTCCACTTCCCAGCCAGTGCTGTTCTGACAGCATGAAATGGCAGAAAGCTGAGCTCCAGAGAATACCCCACTGCAATTCTGGGCTTAAGTTCAGCTACAAGACTTTGCCCCCGAGCAGATAAGTTGTGAGCCATGTCTACCTCTGTCCCTGCTGCAGGCACAGGCTCCTCTGAAGCAGGGAGGAGCTGGCAGTGGTCAGCAGCCTCAGCAAGAGTCGCCAGATTTGGCTCTTGCTCCATCTCAGACAGAGGTACCCAACATGTCGCCTGTCCTTTTTTATCAGAACATTCCCATCTATCTTATTTCTAGCAAACCCCATTCCCAAGGCTTAGGAAATCCACAATCCTAACTGCCATCCCTCCTGTCAGTGCTGTGCCTGTCTCTGTGGCAGGATCAGACCCACACCCCTGCCAGAGACAGCACAGTGCTTCTGTCCCCCAGGAAATAATGTTGGCAAAAGCAGAACTCTGTCCTGCATGGCCGGGTCAGCCGACCATCCTGGGTGTGCAGGGCCTGGGATCAGCTCTATCTCACAGCTGCTGAGCAAACACTCCACCTAGAAGTGAAGCAACAGGATCCACGAGGGAAGGGAGATCAGGAATGCTCTCCACCAGAGACTAAAGGGAATAAAGCGCCTAAAAAGCTCACAACATAAAAGGAAAGCTCTGAGGCCAGAAACTTGATACATGTTGAAACAGAATATACTGACACATAACTCTCCTCTCTTGGGATAGGCCCTGGGGCAGGCTTCTCCCTCTTGAAGAAGAAATTTGAGGGCATCTCCCAGCTGAAAAACAGCAATACAAAGTAACAACAAAGGCCTTACTGCTGTTAAAAGCGGGAACTGTCGGATTAGTTCTGCTGGTGCTCTGTCCCACTGAAGTCACCTCTGTGTGGAAAGTCACCTCAGGCTGCTCCCAGACCCACACACACAGATCACTGCACAAGGACACTGCAAACACACCCCGTGAAAACCATGCCCACCCCACTGGGAAGAGGCAAACTAGGTATGTCAGAGGGACCAGAGGCTGCACATCAAACCTCAGCACGTGTGTCAGAATGTCTCAGCAGCCCAGCACTGACTAAACTAGAGAGAAAGAGAAGAAAGTTGGAAGGAAATAGGTAAGGGGGAATGTGCGCAGCTCAAAGAGGACTCCAAGAGCTCAGACTTTGATACAAGGGTGCCCCAGTAGCAGCACAGGTGCCCTGGCAGGAGCACAGGCTCATTTCAAACACGATTCAGGCACTGACCATGTCTCAGATCCATTTCAGCTCACACTCCCAGAAAACAGCCGGTTTCTAGAGCTGTGCCAGCACATCCAGCAGCACTGCTGCTGCCAGAGCCTCCCTGTCAGTCCCCCTCTGAGGCTCTGGCTGCAAAGCCAAAGCACCTTGCACCAGGGCAGCTCCTTCCACGTGGGAATTCACCATCCCCCTTTCCTTGGATTCAGCTCTGGGCCACAACGTGCAGATGCAGTTGTACTCACTGCTTTGGACAGAACAGGCACCAAACCACCCTGGAAAGTAGGCCTGAGCAGGCATTTGCTATTTATAAGCTAATCAGCTGATCTCTCCGGAGGGAAATCCTGCCCTTTGGGGCTGTTGGGAGTGTGTGGAACTGCGGGAATGTCAGGGAGGAACAGGAGGGAAGCGATTACACCGGCCCAGAGTGTGCTCCAAGTGAGCAGACAAAATTCCTCCCTGCTCCATCACAGCCCCACCATCCTCCTGAAGAACAGGCAGTGATTATGAGCAGGGATTAAAGTGTTATGTTAATTTGCTAAGAGCAAAGTAATTTTTTAAATAGCTCCCATCTCCATTCATCATTATCTAAAAAGGGCCCTGATCTAGTTCTGCAAAGAGCGACAAGTCTCACAGTAAGAGACCACTAGAAATCCAAAAACACACGGGAAACTGGCTGGCTGGAGCTGCCTTGGAAGGGAATGGTATCAGCTTTCATAACTCTTTGATAATTATTAATTCCTTGTGGGAGCATGTCCTGGAAAGTTGAGTATGATGTGCAAGTATGCAACACTGATTTCTTTCCTCCTGTTCACATTTCTCTCTCATAAAAATAACCTGGGTTAGATGACACTGCTGGATTTTCCTGTGAAACAATGCTCAGTCATTTCCAACACCACTGCACACACTCAGTGCAACCACACACACCACAAAACAATCTCAGTTCTCTCTACCCTCCTTTTTCCTCACCTACCAAAGTATTGCTGAGAACAACCCTCTCCCTCCACTGACAGCAGCCTCTGAAACAAACTGGAGACAGCAAAGAGGGATGGAAATAGCTCTGTCTCAAACAGCACAGACTAAAACAACATCTCTTGGAGGAGAGGGCCCAATTCCTAGAGCAATCCTCACCAACAGGGCAGACTGGAGTCCCCCAGGCCTGGCACCTCCTCCAGGTGAGCAGAGCCCAGCGAGACACGGGCACCAGGCTGAGGAAAGGCTGCTCACATCAGCCCTGTGCTCCCCAGCACTGCCACAAGGGACACTTTGAGAAGCCCCATGTAAACAAAAAACAAAAGCAGGCCAGTGCATATTTGGCAGATTGAGATCACAATAAAAAGCCAGCACAGCAGCATTCTCCAAAGTCTCTGTGGCCAGATCTGTCCCTAAAGCTTCCCTTGATTTGTTTTTTTTTTCCTTTTAGCTTGTTACAACCAAATCTGACAGGTAAATGACACTGTTGTTGAGACAGATGGGATGGACCCTGCCACAAAACACACAGCAGTTTGGGTTCCTCTGAGGAAATTGTCCCAGTCAAGGCTCTCTAAAAAAAATTAAACAGCCAGATAAACAGATTCCTGAGAATGCAGCAAAGAAAAGGGGAACTCAGATGTTCCTAGAAATGTATAAGTGAAACGTTTACATTTATTTCCCAGTTTACTTAGATGCCCATCTTCCAGCAAACCCCCTTAAGGACACCACAGCCACCTCACAGACCCCCAAGCAGAGCAGCCCCCAAACTCCTGGGACTGTGAGCCCAGCTGCTTTTATTAAAATAAAGAAAAACATGGAGCCTCCATGTAAAAGCTGGCAGCAAATACAAAGTCATCATGACTTAGGGAAGTTTGTGCTCAGGCTTGCATCTCAATCACCTAAAGATTTTGGATTCCATGTACATACCCTGACCAGCCAGACTGAATTCCCAGTCTCCAGCCTGTTCTGCACAAGCAGATGCAGACTGGCCAGATCTTCTCTCAAGTTCTTGCTGGAGAATGCAGATGGAGCTCTCTCAGCACCACACAGCAGCTTTTTTCACCTTTATCCCCACCTCATACATGTCCAAACTCTGCCCAGCTTTCCACCAGCTTTGAGCTACACACAGCCACCAAAGCTGAGCACAGCAGCTTTTGCACCAGCTTTTTTGTGGGATCTGAGTTAACACTCCCTCTCCTCCTCCTCATGAGGTACCAAAGACCCCCTCCAGCCTAGCTCCCTGTGTTCAATACATTCATGAACCCAGGCAAAAATTCCTGCTTCCCACTTCCCACAGGACAGATCCCACTTCTCCCTCCCTTGCTTCTCCGCTCCCATTTCAGACTCTTCCTGAAGAGTCTACTTCTTTGCTTTCTCTGGTAAAACATATGTGGTCTCCCCAAAGTCCAGTGCCAAACTATGCAGGCCAAAGTGTCAGATTCTCATTTCCCCCTTTTTACTCAGAACTCTGAGTTGCTCATGCAGTTTCTCAGCTTTTACCTGTCAGCTTCCTTCAAGTCATTGCCAAAATCACCATCAGGATCTTCAGAGACAGTTAACATAACATGCCCAATAATGTCCTAGGACCCTCATTTTACAATGGATTGTTTTGAGCTCATTCCACCAGTTAATTCAGAAGGAAATCCCAAAGGCATCACATTAGCTGTTTTAGGGAAAGCAATGTTTACAATACAGTTAGCTGAGGAGGTTCTAAATAAATGTCAAACCTGCATCACCATCTCCACACCAAACTTCAGCCAGCCACAGTTCCACACCAGCACAGAACCAGCACGGAGGGGAGGCACCTGCTCCGAACACGGCCGTGCGTGGCCTCCAGGGGGGCACCGAGCAAACCCCACCGCACGCGAAACAGAACCGGCTCCGAGCCGCTACTCCGGATCTCTGCGGCACAAGAATCTCCCACCCGCAGGCACTGCCAGGCGGGCTCTGCACGGCCCCGGCGCGGGGGGACGGGAGAGGCGGGCGAGCCGCGCCCGCAGCCCCGGCCCGGGAAGGGCTCAGGCCCCGCGGCAGGGCCGGCCCCAGCGGGAGCTCCGCGGCCCGGTCCTCGGTCTGACTGTGACCCCGCCTCCGCCCGCCGGCGGCACCACGGAAGCTCGGTGCAGCCCGGCCCGCAGGGCCGCCGCCGCCGCCTCAGCGCTGCTGCCACCGGGCGGTGCCGCCCCTCACGGACAGGCCCCGGGGAGGCCGCGCTCACCGGGCGGCGGGGAGAAGGAGCGGGGCCGCGGCGGGCGGCGGCCCGAGGAGCGGCGCTGGGCGCCAGGGCGGCGGGAGGGGAGCGGGGGCGGAGAGTCCCGGGCAGCCCCGGCCTCACCTGTCCCGGCGGGTCCCGCCCGGCTCCGGCCGCGCCGCTCCCGCCTCTGCCGCGTGCAGCTCCCGCCCGGCCCCCCCCGCCGGCCCGCGCAGCCCGACCAATCAGCGCCAGGCACCGCCGGCGCCATCGACCAATCAGCAGAGAGAACGCGTCCCCGCCCAGCGCCACCAGCCGCCAGGCCACGCCCACCCACACTCCCGCCAGGCCTATCCCGTGACACGAGAGGGGGCGGTGCCCGCCGCCCGACGGCCAATGAGAAATCACAGCGCGTCCCACCGCAGCCAATCGGCGGCCGCGCGGCGCCGCTCCTCAGACGGGGTGGGCGGGCGGCGGGAACGGGGGTGGCTGGGCCGGCCCGTCACGTGACCGCCCGCTGCCCGGGTCCCCCTCAGCCCCCGCGGGCTCCCGGCGCCTGGCGGAGCCCTCAGCCCCGCGGTGCCTGCAGCGCCCAGGAAACAGCATCGGTGCCTCGGCCGGGGCAGGGCGGCGCGGGGTCGCTGCCTCCGGGCCAGGCCTCGCGTTCTGTGGAAGCCCCCGAATAGTCAGGAGATCGTGAGGCCTCCCCGCTCTATGGCCCCACTCAGCCTCGGGCAGCTGCTGCTTCTCTCTGCCTGGCTGTGCCTCCCCCGGGGCTGGGTGGCCTCTGCCCCTCGCCTCGTCCCTGCGTTTCCCGATCTGTGTCGTTACTTGTGCCGTTCACATCCCCAGCCTGCCTGCGGTCAGGGAGCAATCTCAGGCTTCCTCACAGCCCGGGTTTTACCTTCCAGGACCCGCGGGCAGCATCACAGAGTAGCTGAAACGGGAAGGGCCCTGTGGAGATCACCCAGCCCAACCCCGCTGCCCACGCAGAGTCACCCAGAGCGGTGACAGGAACGCCTCTGGGTGCGTTTGGAATGTCTCCAGAGAGGGAGACCCCACGTCTGGGTGCCTTTGGAATGTCTCCAGAGAGGGAGACCCCACGGGCTCTCTGGGCACTGTTCCAGCGCTCCCAGCTCCCAGCACCGGGAGCTGCTGCCGGAGGCGGTGTCTCTGCAGCCTCTGGAAAAGATGAGCCTCAGACGGATCTGGAGGGTTTGGGGATGTGGACAAAGGGATGTTGGTCCTCGACAGAGAACAACCATCCCTGCCTGGTGCCAGCTGTGAGTGGGGCTGTCCCGGGCCTGCCTCTGGGAGGTGCAAAAGCACCTCTGCCTCCTTGTCCTGCAGATGTTGGATCTTTGCAAATGCATTGCTTTGGGCAATTTCCCCGGGAAAACTGTGTGGGAAAAGGGGGAGGTGAGTGATGGCAGGAAAAGCCTCTGGGCTGGAAAATGAAGAAGGGAGCAGCACCCTGGGTTGGCAATAGGGCCGGTGGAGCAGGTAGAGAGGTGATAGGGAGGAGGCAGCACCTGGAGGGAGCTAGGTGGTGGGGCAGTTGGAGCTATGGTGTGGGGCAGATGGTGCCATCCTGAAGAGGAGCTGCTCCAGAATGTGCAGAAAGAGTTTGTGGAGCATGTGAGCAACCCACTGATCTGTGGGATGCTGGACAACCTGCTGACCCAAGGGGTTCTGAGCCTCGGTCAGGTGGAAGAGGTTCAGGGTCAATGCAAGATGCACGTGGATAAGGCTTGGCTCTTCAAACACTGTGCTCCAGAAAGGGCACCAAGGCCAGCCAGATCTTCAGTGACAGCCTCAGGATGCTGGAGCAGCTGGGTGTGAGCTGGCTCAGGTGAGAGATGAAGGGCTGTGGTCTGCTCCTGGCCAGAGCCTGCAGTGGGATGCGGGAGCAGCCCTGGGGAGTGCCTGAGGCTCAAAGGCAAGGGGCAGTTGGGTATCACAGCCCCGAGACCCCTGTGCCACCCTGTGATGACAGAGCTCTGGGGGGTGGCTGTCCTCCCTGGGCTGAACAGGAGCCCCCAAGGGGCCCTACCCTGCATCAGCCCCTCTTGCCGCAGGCACTTCCCAGTGTAACTGAGGGGCTTTCTGCTTGCAGGGCCCTCTGCTGTGCCTTTCCTAACACTGAGGTGCCCCCTTAGCCCCCGCTGGCATCCAGGGCCAGCACTGGATCCAGCAGCACCCCCTGAGTGAGTACTGCGGCATCAGGGACAGAAGGAGCCCGCACGCTGCGGGCAGAGCGGGTGAGAGGAGGGCAGGAGCACAGCCCAGCCCCCTGATGGAGCAGGCATGGCTGACGGGAGGAGGGGTCTGCCGACCAAGGAGCAGGGCAAGAGATCACGGAATAAATGAGACTGGAAAAGACCTTTGAGGTCACTGATTGCAGCCTTTCCTGCAGGGAGCCCCACGAGCAGGGCAGACGGCAGTTCAGGACACCCGCACGTCCCTGCAGCAGCACCGGGGCCAGAGCTGTGTGACCGCCCTCCCTGCAGGCGGGGCTCCCACCCCATCCCACCCGCCCCGGCTCTGCTGCTCTCCCTCTCCTGCCAATTCCATCTCCCCCGCGAACCACTGCGGTGCAAACTGGCTTCTCCTGCTGGGTCTCAGATGGCTCCAGGCCATCGTGGCTGCTGGGAGAACAGGAAAGCAGAAGTTTGAAGAAAATATTCACATCACTTGTGTCTTCCCTAGGATGCCCTGTCCTATTTCCATGCTGTTGGCCAGATGGGCCAAATAGAATGATCTTGGAGAGGGTGCCCCAGTGTCCCGGTCTGGCACCCAGCATTAGTCACTGTTGCAGTGAGGGACGCCAGTGAAGTCACAGTGGACATCTGTCAGCCCAGATCCCGTGTCCCTCAGGTCACCAACAGGCTCTATTTCTACCCAATGCCTGACAGAGCAATTTTGAAGCCATGCCTGCAACAGCCACACAGAGGTCATCCTAAAGGTGGCGTTTGTGGTTCACTGCAGCTGTGCCACGGATCAGACATCCTGCTTGGAGCAGAGCTCGGCCAGGACAGGTCTGTTCTTGGCAGGCTCCTTGGGAGCAGGCTGTCAGCAAGGGCTCTGGTTTTGCATCTCTGGAGGCATCAGCAGCCTGACACTTGGCAGGCACAGAGCCCAGTGAGCTGGTGCAGCCCATGGCATCCCCTGTGCCACCAGACAGATGCCTGGACGTGCCCCTGGGATGTCTCTTGAATTCCCTGTGCCCTTCCCATGCAGAACAGAGCTGCTCTCATTTCTCCCTGCTGTCTCTCTCACCCCAGGTCCAACAATGCTTCCCTATGCTCCCTCCGCATTTGCCATCACAAGGATGGACTACAATGTAGCTCTACCTCTAGAAAGCTCTACCTCTGCTCAGGCCACTGATCTCCTGCCGTGGTGGGACTCTTCACCTTGCACCTTGTAGCTGCCTTCTGTCTGTGCCCCAAACCTGGTACCTGGCCAGCAGGAAGGAGTGGGGAGAAATCCCCCACAGATCCTGGGCTCCAGAGATTGTGGCTTAGTCCAAAGGTCTTGTGTGCTGATAGCTGGGGCCAGACCCCACCCCCAGCTGGCTGGTGGCACCCAAGGACCTCATTTCAGTAGCTTGTGACTCTGGAGCTTATTGGTCTGACATTCTTCACAGGAAAAAAGTAATACATAGAGAGCAAAAGTGTTTGAATTTGAGAGTAATATAGTAGAAAACTCAAGGCCAATGCAGCCCAGCTCCGGAGAGGAGAGGGAGAGGGAAAGGGACAAGAACAGCTCTGCAGAAACACAGCAAACCTCCAAAGCAGTCCCTGGTGTCTGCTCTGCTAGGCAACTACAGCCAGACCTGGAATAAAGCATCCTCAGTCTTCTGCCCTCCCTCCCTTTTGGGGCCTCCAAACAAGCCCAAATTAAGCAGACTCATCCCAGGGAGCAGCAGACACCTGGCTCTGGAGCAGCAGAAGCAGAGATGGTTAGTGTGTCTCCAGTTGTGACAGAGATAATTTGTCACCCCCATGGTCACTTCTGCCCTGTCCCTGGCTTTACCAGCTGTCCAATAAAGGGATTTTTGCAGCAGACACCCTGCTCCTCTGCCTCCAGCCCATGGTGGGTGGCTGTTACGCTGCCTCAGGGGGATGCACAGCAGGTGAGAGGGGAGAAATTGTCGGGAGCACAGGGATGAAGCAACACCTGCCTTTGGGACAGCCTGGGCAAACATGCTCCTTGCTCAGGAGGCGGATTCCCTCACTCCCCAATCTTCACGCTCCCCCAGGCATAGAGCAAAGTTGCAATTTCCCCTGGAAGCCAAGAAAGATCTTCAAACCTGTGTCTCACATGCACTGCTCCCACAGCTTGTCCCATTAGGGCCCAGTCCAGCTGTCAACTCCCACCAGCATCCCTGCTGCCAACTGAGAACCCCCTCCTATGCCCCCCACACATGCCCTGCCCACCATGGCCACATCCAACCCCTGCTCTGCCTTGGCATGGATTCAGCTTTATTGCACATTCTGCAAAGTCACAGCCAGATCCATGGGAGGGTCTGGCAGCAGGAAAACAAGAGAGCTCTCCTGCCCCTCTGTGTACCTGACACCCCTGTGCAGGCAGGACAGTCCTGAGCCACCGGTACCCCATTCCCTGAGAGGTGGCAGGAGATCTCAGCAGGATGCAGGTGCCTCTCTGCTCTGGCTGCAGGAGAATCAGGATGGGAGAAGGTCTTGCAGGCAGGATCAGACTGCAGTGAGGGCAGCCAGTCCCAGCTGAGCCCATCCTCAAAGCCTGAGCCCTGCATCACTGTCCAGAGCTCCTCGGGACCCACATGGTCCTTGCACAAACCCTGGTCCCCAGTGCTACAGCTGTGGCAGGAAATTGAGGACAGCAGTGATGAATTCTTCAAATTTATCCTGATGGACTATGTGGCCTGCACCTTTAATGTACTGGATCTCTGCCTTGGGGAAGAGACGTTCGATCTCTGGGTAGTCTCTGGAGCTGCAGGACAAGGGAACATGCCATGACCAGAGGTCCCTCCTGGTGTCTTCCCTCACCCTCCCCAAGCAGAGGATGATCCCAGATATGACTCCTTTCCTGCTGGGAAAGCCCAGGAGGTCCCCAGGTTCCCCCTTGCTCCAGTGTGTCGGTGTCACTGGCTGCTGGAGGAACAGCCCTTGCTCAGAACCTTCCTCATCCCACAGGCTCCTCCCACTCTTGGCAGCTGCAAAGAGCACAAAAGGTCAAACCACAGACCTGGAACCGCTTCTATCCAGTCTCACCTGATATAGGGCGAGTCGGACCCTCCCAAGAAGAGTGCAGGACCAGGATATGGCTTTTGGAACACAGGGAAGTTCATGAGATCTGTCAGGTGCCGGGAAATGGCCTCCAGGTTCACCCGCCACACGTAGCAGCCCTCCACCTCCACCAGGTTGGTGAGGAGGAACTGTCTCAGCTGTGGGAGCTGCCATGGAAGGGGATCATGCACTCTTCAGTAAGAGCAACAAAACAGGATGTCCTGACACCCTCCGTCCTCCCCATCTCCCACGGGATGTCCTACCTTGACCACGGGCTGCAGCTGGTCATCGGCCAGCTGGCGTGCTGCCGAGCGGGACAGCCCCGCCGGGACCTTCACCTCCTTCATGGCCGAGATGTAGGCAGAGAACTCGGACACGGGGGCTGTTGGGGCAGGACCAACGTCTACGGAGATGAGGCGCTCCACCAGGTCTGGCTGGAGACACAAGCAGGGGAGATCAGATGCCAGGACCTTCCAAGATCTCCCCAATGAGAGCGGGCACAGGGCTCCACTCCCAGTCAGATTCCCTGGAGGCTCTTTGCTCGCTCCTGTCTCAGTAGAGACCTCCATGTGCCCTTCCCAGAGCTGTCCTCAGCACAGATCTCCAAGCTCCCTCACAATCAGTGCTGGAGGGACAGGGCAAGCATGGCCTGATGGACATAGATTTGCTCCTGCAGCCTGCAGCCTGGCTTACACCACCCACCTAAAACAGACAAGTCCCTGTGGAGCTGGGGGCAAAGCCAGCCCCGGTGAACAGTCTCAGAAGGTGCTATCCCCTTCCTACAGCCCCCCCTGGAACTTCCTGAGCCTGTGACCCCACTCCCAGCCCCGTGCCTGCTGACCCGCTGCAAGGCCAGCGTCATGGCTGTCTTGCCCCCCATGCTGTGTCCCACGAGGATGCACTTGGTGATGCCCAGGCGGCTCAGGAGGTGCTGCACGTCCAGGCTCATCGCTTCATATGTCATCACGGGGCTGTGGGGGCTGCTGCCGTGGTTCCGGGCGTCCACTGTCAGCACCTGCCTGGGCAAGAGCAGCGTGTCAGCCCAGGCACTGCCCAACATGACCCTGACCCCTCCCTGTGTGCTGTGCCTCCCCCCACGCCCTGGGTCTCACCTTGCCGCTACCACGGCGCGCCAGTGTCTTGGCCACCGTCTGGAAGTTGCTGTGGCTACCAAAGAGCCCGTGGAGCAGGACGAGGGGTGGCCGATCCCTGTGACCTTCCACCTCCACGTGGGTCAGGGGCACTGCACTGCAGTGAGACAGGAATGGGGTATGGCCAGAGGTGCAGGGGGGAAGTGAGCCTTGCCCCTCTGCCCAGCTTTGGTGAGGCACATTTGGAGTGTTGTGTCGAGCCCTGGGCTCCTCAGGAAAAGGGAGACACAGAGCTCCTGGAGCGGGGCCAGCTCAGGCTGTGAGGATGAGGAGGGCCTGGAGCATCTCTGTGCCCAGCAAAGGCTGAGGGAGCTGGGGCTGCTCAGGCTGGAGAGGAGCCCCAGCTGAGAGGGGCCCTCAGGCCTGGCTGTCCCTGTGTGCAGGGAGGGGCAGAGCAGGGCCCAGGCTCTGCTCCAGGCCCAGCAGTGGCACCAGAGCCACGGGCAGGGCCTGAGCCCAGCACTGCCCCTGCCCAGGAGGCACAACTTGTGCCCTGGGCAGTGCCCAGCCCTGAGCAGGCTGCCCAGGGAGGGGCTGGAGTCTCCCTCAGCACTGGGGATCCTGCAGAGCCCTGTGCACACAATGCTGTGCCCTGTGCTCGGGGATGGCCCTGCCTGAGCACGGAGGCGCCACCAGGGACCCTCTGCGCCCCGCACAGCCTGTCCCGCTGGGACTGAGAGCGCGGCCCAGGCTGGGCCAAGGGCAGGCAGGGAAGGGGGCGTGGCCATGGGGAGGGGCCAAACCCGTCCACCACCCGTGTGGGGAACGGGGGTGCAAGGGGCGTGGTTTGAGGGAGGCGTGGCCAGCTCCCTCGTGGCGGCCACGCCCCTGCTCGCGGGATCCCCCCTCGGGACCCTTCCCGGGACCGCTCCCGCCGCCCCCGTCCCGCCCCGCGCGCAGCCGGGCCCTTACGTGGCCACGGAGCGGGCGGCAGCGGCGGCGGGCTGCGGGAGGGGCGGCGGGGCGGGGACGCGGAGCAGCCGGCGGAGCATCATGGCGGCGGCGGCGGCGGCGGCGGCGCGCGGGCCGTGACGCGACGTGCTCGAGTCGCCCCGCCCCGCCGGCGGCGGGCGCCCCCTCGCGGCAGGACGGCGGCAGCGCGCGCACGGGGAGGGTCACGGCGGGGCCGCTCCCGCCGCTGCTCCCGCGGGCCCCGGAGCGGGCAGCGGGCACGGGGGTTGGGGCTCGGGAAAGTGAGCCGGGCGGGGCGGGTCCCTGCGGGCGGCGGGGCTTCCGCACGGCCCTTCCGCCCGCTGTCGCCCGGAGGCACAGCGGGACCGGCGGGCTCGGCCCCGCACTCACCGCCCCCGGCCTCGCTTTCCCCAGGACCGGCCCCGCGCTCCTGCGGCGGCTCCTGCCCCTTTGTCCCTGGCCGCTGGAGCGTGGCGGCGGGCGGGAGGGAGCGGCCGAGCAGGGCGGCCTCGCCCCAGCGCGGCTCCCGGGCGAGGGAAGCGCCTCGCGGCCCCCCCGGCGGCCCCAGACTTTGGACTGCGGGCAGGGAGTGTCCCTGCGGCATCCAGCGGCTCCTCCGCTGCTTCCCGCCCCGACCGTTCCCGGAGAGCTGCCCCTGGAATGCGGGGGGACAACGGGTCTCCACCCCGAGCGGGGACGCCCGGCGCGCTGCGGCCGAGCCCTCTGTCCCCGGCCCGGTGCCACTCGAGTGCTGCCGTAGCAGGTGCCTTGGGTGGCTGGGCCGCCGTGTTCCCCCTCCCCGTGCCCACCTCGATCGTGCCGCACACCTCAAGGACACTCGGGTACCAAAACAGGACACGTTTATTGACAAATGTAACCGGTACAGACCACGCGTAACAGGGACAGACGGTGCCGGGCCAGCAGCGATGGGGGGACACAGCAGAGGGCCCCGTCCCCGTCCCGTCCTCATCCCGCCCCACCGGCATGGCAGGACCTCGCCGAGTGCCGCTTCTCCCGCCGACCCGAAACTGCCTCGTGTTTAACCGAAACTGTCTCTATTTACACAGCCCGGCCCTGACCCCGCAGCCGTCCCCGTCCCCTCCTTCGCGCCCCCCCCGCCCCGGCGCTGCCGCCCCCGGGCCCCACGGAGGGCGATGAGGGTCCCAGGGTGGGTGGGTGGGGTGGGGGATATCGAGGGGGGCCGGGGGACCCTGGGGGGGCTCAGACATAGTTCCTCTTGTCGTAGCTGGTGACGGCGGAGCGTGGGGCGGAGTAGGCCACCTTGCTTGTGGGGTACCTGTCGTCTTTGGGGGGGCAGGAGCAGCAGAGCAGGCCCCCCCCCAGCAGCAGGAGTGCGGAGGCCGCCCAGCCCACGTAGAGCGAGGTGCCCAGCTCCCGCTTCTGCGCTTCGATCACCAGTGGGTTGTAGAAATCCCGGATGATGGTGTTGGCCGACCAGCAGACAGGGATGAGGGTCAAGACGCCAGAGAGGAGGAAAATGACACCGGAGACGATGGTGATCTTGGCTTTGGTGCTCTCGTCCTCCACGCAGCGGGTGCACTGGGCGCCCACGATGGCCACCATTAAGCCCAGCACGGCCAAGATGATGGCCACAACCAGCAGGGCGCGGGCGGCTTGCAGGTCCTGAGGGAGCGCCAGCATGGAGTCGTAGACCTTGCACTGCATCTGCCCCGTGCTCTGCACCACGCAGTTCATCCACAGCCCTTCCCAGATGATCTGGGCCGTCACGATGTTGTTGCCGATGAAGGCCGACACCTTCCACATGGGCAACGCGCAGCAGATGATGCTGCACAACCAACCCAGCACGGACAAGGCCACGCCGCCGATCTCCAGCCCCATCGACATGGTGGACGGTTCAGTGACGCGCTCCAGGCGATGGCGGAGAAGAACCCACGGACCGAGACCGTCGCCACCACCCGCCGCCGCTCGCAGCCGGGGGATCGGCTTACACCTGTGCGCAGTGCTATTTATATGGGCTGGCCCCGGGGTGGGGTTTCGGTGCTGGCTGCTGGACGCTCCTCTCTGCTCCTCCGTCACCGTCACCTGTGTCCCACACCCTCCCCTTTGTTTGCAGAGATGGCGCCGGGTAACCAGAGAAGGGCGGGAGGAGGAGAAACGCCACCTGCCACGGCCATCGCCTGGTTTCGGCCGATGGGTATCAGGAAGCACTACCACCGTGCTCCTTCCCACCAAACCCTGTCTGGTGAACCTGGAAATCCCAAGGGTTCACCTTTCCCCCCTGGAGGAAATGTGGCAGGTCAGGGTTTGATTTCTGTAGTGTTGTCAGTGCTCACGTTTAACTGGGGTTCGGTGAGCGTTGGGCACCTTTGCATCACCGTGCAAAGTGCAACCCCTCCGCCATGCCGTGAGTTTGTGTCACCATTCCAGGGAACCTGTGGGTGCTCCTGGCCCTGCAGGAACCCCTTCAGCCTGGCCCCTCCTGTTCCCACCCTGCTGGGCCAGGAGCACAGTCAGAGATCCTCTGACTGACTGATAAATATCTTTACTCATCCTGCACAAGTCTTGTGACCTTGAAGGAAGCAGATAATGCACGTAACCAGCCCAGCAGCATCACCCTGACAACCTGAGCTGGCACCCGGCAAAGGGAAAAATATCCCAAGGCATGAGCAATCCCTTCAGACCTGGCAGCAACAGCCCCATGGCTGTGAGGTGCATGTTTCCCCCCCCAGCCTTGTATTCTGGGGGTAGTGCCAGTGCTTCCAGTCCCCCTCCCCCAGGAATGTGGTTGCTGGACACAGGCTTGCTCCTACCTGTTCCCTGCCTGCTCCAAAAATCTCCTCTACAACTTATTAACTACTCAAGAGCGCGGTGGGATGCTGGCAGCTGGCGCCGTGCAGTTGGGATGGGGGGAACCCTGCAATGCCTGGCTGTGCCCCACAGTGCCCTGATGTCCCACAGCCAGAGGGCTTGGGGTTGGGTGCCCCCAGAGTATGCCAACACCCCATAGCCAGAGGGGTGTATGTGGGTGCCACACAGTGCTCTGATACCCAGTATCTGGTGGGACACCTTCTATTGCCCTGCAGCACCCTGAACCCCATAGCCAGCGGGGTCACCCCACAGCACCCTGATACCCAATATATGTCTGGGTCAGCTGTTGTCACCCCGTGTCACCCCAGCACCCCATATCCACCCAGCTTGACCTCCAGCCCCGTGCAGCACCCCATGTCTGACCTCCACCACACTGTGACACTCCAATACCCCCATTTCCAGCCTCTGCCAACCACGGCATCCCAAAAATATCCTATACTTGGCTGGGTGAGCTTGTGCCACCCCACTGTACTGTGATCACCCCCTCGAGGACACCAAAATCCCCACAGCCAGCCGGGGGTACCCGGGGCAGACCCAGCCCGTGCAAGCCGCCCCCAGGGTTCCGTGCCCTTGCTGGGGGCACTGGGGGTCCCGGCCCTCGGGGGCACCTCGGGCTGGGTGTGCACGGTGCGGGGCTGCCACGGGGCCGGGCTGCCAGCGGCCAGCACAGGGGGCCGGGCTGCCCAGGGGCCCACCCACGGGTGCAGGCAGGGGAGGGTCTGCAGCCACGGGGGGCGGGAGTGCGCACACGGGCAGCTGGACACACACAGACAGACACACAGACAGGTACACACACACACAGACAGACACACAGACAGGTACAGACACACAGACACACAGGTACAGACACACACAGACAGGTACAGACACACACAGACACACCGACAGGTACAGACACACAGACACACAGGTACAGACACACACAGACACACAGACAGGTACAGACACACAGACAGACACACAGGCAGACACACAGACACACAGACAGACACACAGACAGGTACAGACACACACAGACAAACACAGGTGCAGACACACACAGACAGACACACAGATACAGACACACAGACACACAGACAGGTACAGACACACACAGACACACAGACACACAGGCAGACACACAGACATGCAGACACAGACAGGTACAGACACAGAGACACACAGACAGACACACAGACAGGTACAGACACACACACACACACAGAGACACACAGACAGGTACAGACTCACAGGTACAGGCACACAGACAGGTACAGGCACACAGAGACACGGGTGCAGGCAGAGACAGGTACAGGCACAGACACAAAAACACAGGTGCATAGGTGAACACACACACACACACAAACACACACAGGTGCAGGCACACACACACACACACACACACACACAGAGACACACACACACAGGTGCAGGCACACACACACACACACACACACACACACAGACACACACACACAGGTGCAGGCACACACACACACACACACACACACACACACACACACACACAGAGGTGCAGGCACACACACATACACACACACACACACACCACAAACACACAGGTGCAGGCACAGACACACACACAGACACAGAGACAGACAGACAGACACACACACCACAAACACACAGGTGCAGGCACACATACACACACACACACACACACACACACACACGCACACACACACAGGTTCAGGCACACACACACACACACCCACACACACACACACACACGCACACACACACACACACACCCTCTGCTGGCAGCAGCGCCCCGGCATGCAGCTGCGCACAGAAACACATGGACACAGACACACAGCGACAGACTCGGACACACAGACACGTGGAGACAGACAGACACACGGACAGATTCACAGACACACAGACTCACAGACACATAGATTCAGAGACACACAGACAGACAGACTCAGACTCACACAGACAGACACTGACGCAGAAGCAGAGGCGAACAGGCAGTGGTACAGGTGCACTCACACACACCCTGCCCCAGTGCACATGAGGCTGTGGGCAGGGTTCTCCTGGCAGGGCTCTGGGCCAGGAGGGGACCCCAGGCAGGGCTGGGGTATAAGGAAGGAGGGTTGGCACCCCAGACAGGGCTGTGGGGCACAGAAATAGGGGCAGGGCTATACCCCCAAGTCTGTGGAACAATGGGAATACTCAATAGCAGGGCATGGGGCAGGGAAGATAACCCACATAGGAGTGGGAGATAGGAGAGAGGGATACCTCTGGATAGGGATATGGGACAGGGAAGATATTCTAGGTAGGGCTATGGGGCAGGGGAAGAGTGGGATACTCAAGGCAGGTGTATGGGATAGGAGCTACTGGGGCAGAGCTGGGGTGGGACAGGGCAGTGGAACACCACAGCCCCCGAGCCTGCAATCAGAGCCCCACACGCGGCGTCCCCACTTTGTCATCCCAAATTGCCCAAACTACAGGCTGTGCCCGCTGCCGTGCCGGCCTGGGGCAGCTGCCGCCGCCTGACTCACGACGGAGGAAGGGGCAAATCACCGGGGTTTCGGGGTGCTGGCCACCCCCGGCAGGGCACATTCTTGTGGTGAGCAAACCAGTTCACTGGTGTTTACTGAGGAGCTGAGCAGGACCAGCGTCCCTGGGGGATTCCTGAGAGCACCCCCATCCCAAGCACTGCATCTCCCTCCCCAGCGCAGTCCCTCTGCACTTCCACACAGCTGGGGAGGGACGAGGAGTATCCAAGTCCCTCGGGATGGGGACAAAGTGTGGTGGCTGCAAGAACTCTGTGGTGACACGGGGACAGGTTTTCTCCGCTGTGATGCAGAGACCGCGAACAAATGTCAGACTCAAAGGTCACGGCAGCATCACCGGTTTGGTGGCCTCAATGGAAGGACACCTGCGGTGACAGGGGGGCACCCACTGCAGCATCCCCCATCCCCGCACCCGCAGCACCCGGGGGTGCGCGGGAGGTGACGGCAGAAACCGCCCCGGGGCCGCGGGGCCGCGTCCCGCTCACGTGTGCGGCGGGGCCGGGGTGTTCCCGCCGCTGCGGTCGGGAATGCCGGCGCTTTTCCCCCGGGGCAGCGGGGCCGGGGCGCTAAATGCCGCCTCGGCTGCTTATATTTCAGGCGCGGGGCTGCTGGCTCTGCCCCGGCCAGGGCACACAGGCAGCCCATTGTTGGAGCCCCTTCGGCGCGGCGGGAGCAGGTGAGGCGGCTCCGAGCATCAATGGCAGCTCTGTCTGCGGCGGGGCGGGGAGGCGGCTGCGGCGCTCGGGGCTGGGGGCGGCGGGGACACGGACCCGCGGGATGTGTCGGGGGGCTCGCTGCGGGATGCTGGACCGTGCCCCGGCATCCCCACCCCGACAGATCCCACCGTGTTCCCCAGGGCTTTGCCGTGACATCCCGCTTCCTCCGAGCGTCGCCCGTGGGGACACCCCCATTGCACCGCCGTGACCCCTTCCCGATCCATCATCTCCCCCGTCCCTTCGCCAACCACCCTGGCAGCGCTTAGGGGTGTTTTCCCTGTCGGGAGCCACTTGTTGCATAGAAACTGGACAGAGTTTTGACTTTCAGAGCGACTTCGGGCCGAAGGTCCCTTCTCTCCCTGCAGGGACCCCACAGGTCCGGCGTGCGGCTCCCCTCCCGATAAGACTTTGCTTTCCCCCAGCGACAAACAACCTGACTGTGCATTTTTGAGTGGGTCGGAGGGATTTATGTTGGGCAAGGATGTTTTTTGGGAACATTCAGTCTCTGGGCTGTCGGTAACTAATCCTCAGCCTCCAGCGGGGAGAAGCTGCCCCGCTCCTCACAGCCTGAGTGGGAGGGTTGTTGGCCGTGCCTTGCTTGGCAGATGTGAAGCCAGAGATCCCGGTGGATCATCATTTGCTGGCAAGTCTCACCTGCCTCTTTGGGACCTTGAGGTAGCCAGGTTGGTGGGTCCATGTGTGGGTCCTGGGGAATGAGGGGCTCTCGGCTCAGTGGTGTGGGCTATGTGAGGTGGGACTGACACTCATGTCCTGGGTGGAGGTGTCCCCAAGACATTTTTGGCAGGAGATTCATGCCCCAAGCCCTCTCCCTGCGGGGTATCCTCTACATTGAGCAAGGCCAGGGTGACACAGCCTCTGCTGTGCACCCAGCAGTGCCTGGCATTGTGGTGACGCTGTGTTTAATGTCACCTTCCTGCCTGGGAATGGCCTCACTGCCCAGCTGAGGGGCTGTAGTGTGTCCCCATGCTGGTGAATACAGGAAAAGTGTCAGAAGGTTTTCCTGATGGATGTGCCAGAACGGGAGCTCTGCCCTCACAAACCCTGTTAGTGCAGTGTAACAGGGATGGGAACCCAGGCTCCTGCATGTCCTTCAAATCCCACTGCATTTGGGGCAGGGCATCCACGGCTGTCTGGATGCTGGGGCAGGTGCTGGGTGGTGAAGGCTCAGGATGGGTTGAGTGTGTTGAGCAGCCTGTTTTGGGGTGGAGGAGCTTCCTGCTGGGCGAGTGGGCTGTGGTCCCACCAGGACGTGTGCCTGTGCCATGGCTTCTTGCAGGTGACACTTGGGAAAATCTGGGACTGGGGTCCTGCAGGATGCACTGGCAATGAGCATTGGGATAGGGCTGTGGGGCTGGTGTCCGTGTGGGGCTGGTGTCTGTGGAGTGGTTGTCCTGGATGGCATGTCCTGAGGCACTTGGTGGTCCCACCTGTGCTGCACCACCATCCTCAGGGCTCTGGGGTCGGCTGCTGCTCCTCCATGCCAAGCTGGTGTCTGTCTGTCCGGCAGTGCTGGGGACACAGGGCCAGCAGTGCTGTCCGGGTGGGTGTGTCACTTGGGAATGTGGGGAAGGGCACAGGGGCTGCCCCTGCGTGGCAACTGCCAGGTGGAATATATGTCACGTTCCAGCATTAATTACAGTAATTGGCTGTCAGAGGCCGTGCTGGCGCCTGCTCTGCCTCCGAGGGGGAGCGCGAGCTGCTCAAGCTTTGATGCTCCGTGCGCGGGGGAGTCCCTGTCCCCACCTTGCCATTTGTCCCCAGCCCAGAGACATGTCCCCACGTGCCTGCGGGGACACCGTGCCGCTGGGAGCCACACACACACACACACACACACACACGCGGGCGTGTGCCTCTCTCCAAGCCCAAACACTGCGGTGGTTACAGCAGCTGGCTGGGAGGTGAAAGCCTCAGGCAGAGTCTGGCCCCGGCGGGGATGCTCCGGAGCCTTGTAGATTAAAGGGAGCCCTTGCCCACAAGGTTCTGGCCGCAGGGTAGACCCTCTGGTATGTGAACAATGCGGGCGTTCCAGCAGGACAGAGGGACGGAGCCTGGGCAGCTCCTCTGGCACAGGTCAGGCAGGCAGGACTATGGTCATGTCCCTAGGCTGGGGTCTGCTGTGAGACGTGGGTGTCCCCAGGCTTCCTCCTGGCACCACAGTGCATGGGCCACCAGGCTTGTCCCACCACACTGGGACATGATGCCCAGGGACATCCTGGCACGAGCAGTAGCAGCTCCAGGGTCCGTCACACCAAGCAATAAGAACAAACGATTGAATCGTGATGGTAACCCAGTGCTCAGGAAAACTAAGATTATTGCACTGCCTCTTATCTTTTCCTGGGGCCCAGGATTAAGCTAGGGTGATGAAACAGTGCAATGTCCGTCTGTCTGTCTGTGCCATCTGTCTGGTGTTGTGCTGTGCCTGCGCAGGGGCTTGCAGGGAGTAGGGAGGGAGCCCGTGTGGGAGTCATGCATTTAAAGAGGACAGGTCAGCATCAGCATGGCATCAGTGTTGGCATTGGTATTGGCACCAGCATGGCATCAGTATTGGTATTGGTACTGGCATCAGCACTGGGATCAGTGGGTATGGCTCTGGGACAGCTCGAGGCTGCATTTGCCCCTTGTAGCCCCAACCCACCCAACCCCACCACGCAGGCAGTGGGACACAGGCAGAGCTGGGGCTGAGGGTGGCTGTGTGAACCCTGGCTTGGCGCTGGGGCACAGGTGAGCTGGGTTTGGGGTCTGCCCCCCTGTAGCCCCAGGCAGTGCCGTCTCTCCTTTGTGGGGAAATGGCAGCCGCTCCAACCGGTTTGTGGGTGTGGGCGGTGGAACCTCCTGCCCGAGGCCTAATGGAGGCCTGCAAGTGCTGGTGTGGATGCCAAGGAGCAAACAAGAGCTGCTTGTGTCCTGCCGGGCATGGAGCCCAGCAGCCAGAGGGAACAATGTGCTCCTCCCCCGGCATGGGGCCATGGGGGGCCAGAGGCTGGCCTATGAGCTGGAGGGAAGTTGAGGCATGAAGGCGTGAAGGGACCCCATCCAAGTGAAGGAGCAGAGGGTTCTGGCAGAGATGGCGGAGATACCCTGGTGCCTAGACACTGGCTCTTCCCCTTTAGCATCCCAGCGCTGCCCTGGGCATGATGTCCTGCCTGCCCACAGCAAGGGGATGCACTCCTGCACCTGGGTGGCCTGGTTCCAATCCCCTGCATCCTCCTCCGTGGGAGCAACCGGGATATTAAGTGTCATCACTGCAGGGAGAAATACAAGTGGAAGAATCCCGGGAAACTGGTTCTACCCCTCCGTCCGGTGCCGGCGGCAGGCCGGCGGCTGCGGCGGCGCTCCTCCCTCGGCAAAGGCATAAAATGCCTGCCATGGTCCCGGCAGCCGGCACTGCGCGGCGGGAGGCGGGCGGGGAGCGGGCGGCGAGCGATGGCCTCCATGGGGATGCAGGTGCTGGGCATCGCCCTCTCTGTCATCGGCTGGCTGGCCTCCATCCTGTGCTGCGCGCTGCCCATGTGGCGGGAGACGGCCTTCGTGGGGAACAACATCGTGGTGGCGCAGATCATCTGGGAAGGGCTGTGGATGAGCTGCGTGGTGCAGAGCACGGGGCAGATGCAGTGCAAGGTGTACGACTCCATGCTGGCCCTGCCGCAGGACCTGCAAGCCGCCCGTGCCATGGTGGTGGTGGCCATCGTCCTGGCCATCCTGGGCACCCTGCTGGCCGTCACCGGCGGCAAATGCACCAATTGCGTGGAGGATGACGCCGCCAAAGCCAAGGTCATGATCTTCTCCGGCATCATCCTTATCGTCGCCGGTATCCTCATCCTCATCCCCATCTCGTGGTCAGCCAACAGCATCATCCAGGACTTCTACAACCCGCTGGTCTCTGACTCGCAGAAGCGGGACCTGGGCTCGTCCCTCTACGTGGGCTGGGCGGCCTCGGCGCTGCTGCTGCTCGGGGGGGGGATCCTGTGCTGCACCTGCCCCCCCCGCGGGGAGAAGCCCTACTCCGCCAAGTTCACGGCTGCTCGCTCCTTGCCAGCCAGCAACTACGTGTAGGAGCCGCCGCGCCTGCCTGGAGCCCCGGCCGCTGCAGGGCGCAGGGACCTCCCAGGACACGCAAAACCTCCCCGGCCGGGCTGGGGCTGGCCGGGCGCCGGGGCGGTGCGAGGGGAGGCAGACAGAGCCGCCTTTGTTCCACCGGGGTTGCAGCCGATTCTCTAATCTCGGTTGAGACAGGGGACAAGGAGATCCTGTCCTGGCTGTCCGCGGTGGGGGCTCTGCTCCCCCCGGAGCGCCCAGCTGAGGCATCTTCTCCGAGACATCACCTGATCTCCTCCTCGAGCATTAGCTGGCTCCCGGTATCGGGGTGTGCCGTGTGGTGACACAGCTCCCAGGAGCCCGTCCCACGGGTGGCACGGGGCTCTCTTTCCCCGCGTGAAGCTCCCCGGGACGTGTCTGTCCCTCGGGGTGGGTGGCGGTGTCGGTGCTGACAGGGACCGCGAATCTGTCCCGCGTGGTCACAGGGACGTAGTGGTTCTGCAAACCCCGGCAGGGTCTTGAGGGGTGACAGGGGCTGTCACCTGCCTGCTCTCTAAATTATGACTTTGACCTACTTTCGGGGCTCGGAGCGGCCGTACAGAGTGTGATTTCTCGCGGCAGCTCCCCAGGGCGGGGGCATCATTATCCTGGGAGTGGGACGGCAGCAGCCGGGCTGGGAAAACCGGTCGGGGAGGCGGGGCGGGAGCGGGGCTGTGCCCCCGCATGGTGGGGGGCGTCCCCCGGACCCGACCCCATCCATGGCCCCAGCGTGGGGCGCCCGGGGCGGGAGCGCAGTGTCACGGTACCCCTGCCCGTGTTCGGCCTTCCCGCATTAAACGGCAGCTGCTCTCACCCCGCTGTGCCTCGTGTTCTTTGCGCTCTCAACACCCGCCTCGGTGGTGGGACAGCCCGCTGCTCCTGTGCCCTGGGCTCTCCCGAAAGATCACCCAGATCTCTTCTTCGGAGTCTCCTGAGATCCCCGCCGCCCGTTCCAGCCCTGGCGTCCCCTCCCCGTTCCCCTCCCGGGGGTGACAGCGGCACAGAGCCTTGGCGGCGCCGGACGGGGCGCAGGGCTGTCCCACGCCTGTCCCGCCGCGATCTCCCCACGCGAGCCGGCAGAAGGCGGCGGGCGCCGGCTGGGGCGGGTCCGGGTGCGCTGGCCCCGGTGCCATCCCCGAGCCCCGGCCCCGGGAGCGCCCCGGGCCGGCGTGGGCAGCGCCCGCTGCTTTGCCTATCTCGCTTCCTGCACGGCAAGTGCTGCTCTGCTCTGCCTTGGGAACATCCATCCTTCCTTCCCTGCCTTGGGAACATCCATTCCATTTCTTTCCTTTTCCTTTTCCTTTTCCTTTTCCTTTTCCTTTTCCTTTTCCTTTTCCTTTTCCTTCCTTCCTTTTTGGGGGACGGGGGTGACCCCGCCTAGCTCTGGGTATCTCTTCTGGATCTGAGAGCTAGAAGGCTCCCAGCTCCTCAGTCCCTTCACGGTGCGCAGGAATGGTGGAAAACATGCCTGTGACCCCGTGGTGCCAGTGGGCAGGTGGGAATGTGAGCTCAAGGCTCTGCCGAGCATCCCCGGGGGTCCATGGAGGCACCACTTGTCCCCCTGCAGGCGCTCGTGGGCCCTGTTTGGGATGTCTCGTGTGGCCAGGTCCCGCTGGCTGGGGAAGGTGCCTGGGATGCTGCCCACCCCCCCGGCCCCTGCCCGCCTGCAGCACGGGGGAAGGGGCCGTGATTTTGGCCCAAAGGGTCTTTCATGGCCCAGGGGATGCCAAGGCCAGTGTTGGGATAAAAGGTGCTGGGGTAAGGAGTGCGGATACAGCGGGAGAGGAGAGGCTGGAGAAACCAAAACCGAGACAGGGGAAATGATGGTGAAACCTCTGGCAGGAGCCGCAGGGTGTGCCAGGCACAACCGATACCCGCTGAGCTCGGGGCCATAAAACCCCGGCTGGTCCCAGGTGCCAAGCACGGCACGGGCACCCAGGGGTGAACTCTGCTCCGCGAGGGGCTGAGCTGGATGTGGGCTGAGCCAGGGCCACAGCCGTCACACGTGGTCATGGTGGAGCTGCCAGTGTGCCCAGCATGCGTCCCTACACCAGCCACCCCTCTGCCAGGGATGCCATCTGTGGTGATCCCATAGCTCCTCACCAGGGCTTGCCCTCTTGGGGCTGCTCCTGGGGCTTCTCTGGGATGGTATCACAGAAGCTCTGAGCCCCAGAGCTGGGATCGGGGCAGAGCTCAGCTCTGATCCATTTCCCTTTTCTCCTGGAGAGGAGATCCTGGGTCCAAAGGGCACTGTGGGATGGCTGTGAGGGCAAAGCCAGAACGGGAGCAGGCAGTGCTGAGTGCTGTGGGGGGCTGCCTTCCCTGCCGTGCCCTGTGCCCTTCCCTGTGCCCCTGTCACGAGGCTTGTGGCCGGGGAGGCTGAGCACCCGTGCTGGAGGGGGACATGGGGTGGGCACTGGGGGGTGGGCACCAGGGCAGGCCATGGGATGGGTGTGAGGTGGGGCGTTTGCACTCTGCAGCACTGGGGGATGGGCCCACCTAGCCCCCCATCCTGCCCCCCATAAGCCATGCCTTCCCTGACTCTTGCCATGGCCAGGAAAGGGGGGATGACAGAGGCTGTGCTGCACTGTGGGGACAGTGTAGGGGCCAGTGTGACACACGGGGGCTCCTGCTTGGGGCCTGGCTCCTCAGTGCCACATGTGTCCCCATCCTGTCCTGCAGCACCGCCCCATGCCACTCAAGTGTCCCCGTGCCCTTCAAGTCCCCGTGTCCCCCATGCTGTCCTGCAGCCATTCCCATCCTGGGGGGGAGCAGGGCAGACCAGACGAAGCCCACGCTGTCCCTGGCTGTGGGCCGTGCCTGTGACACCCGTGCCTGTCCCCGCAGGAGCTGTTGATGGCGATGATGACGATGCAGACGGGAGGACTGATGATGGCCGCCCTGGGCTGGCTGGGCTCCATCCTCACCTGTGCCCTGCCCATGTGGAAGGTGACGGCCTTCATCGGCTCCAACATCGTGGTGGCCCAGGTGTTCTGGGAAGGGCTGTGGATGAACTGCGTCTACGAGAGCACGGGGCAGATGCAGTGCAAGGCCTACGACTCCCTGCTGGAGCTCACCTCTGACCTGCAAGCTGCTCGTGCCCTGGTGGTCACCTCCATCTTCGTGGCCTGCCTTGCCTTCTTCATCGCCCTCTCGGGAGCCGACTGCACCCGCTGCGTGGACGACAGCGGCACCAAGAGCAGGATCTCTGCGGTGGCAGGCGTCATCTTCATCATGGCCAGCATCATGCTGCTCATCCCTGTCTCCTGGTCTGCCAACAGCATCGTCAGCAACTTCTACAACCCCATGGTGCCTGAGGCCCTCAAGAGAGAGCTGGGGGCTGCCCTCTACATCGGCTGGGCCTCCAGTGCCCTGCAACTTTTCGGTGGAGGCGTCCTGTGCTGCTCAGGATCCCAGTCCCAGCAGGACCCCTACCCCAAGAAGTACAGGGCAGTGAAAACCTGCGGCCCAATGGGCTATGCCATGAAGGACTATGTGTGAGCCACTGTGCCCAGGTGCCAGCCCAAGGCAGAGCACCGCTGTCCCTGTCCTGCATCCCCGTGCCACACCCTGCCCCTGCACTGCCTCCCCCTGCCCATCCCCACGCTGGCTCACCCCCAGCACGGTCCCCACATGTGCCCTTCCCCAGGGCAGGGACTATAAACATCCTGGTGCCACCAAGGCTGCCTGGGCTCATTCTGAACAGCGCGGTGTGGGGAGGATGGTGACGCGTCCTGGGGTGCTGTGCCTTGCCAGCTGCTGTGCTCCAGCACCTACAACATCCCCATCTTCCCAAGGGGATCAGCAGCAGTCAGCCAGCTCCTGGCATTCCTTGCAGCAGGAAACAGGGGCAGGGAGAGGATGCTGAGCTAAGAGAGGCACGGGGGGACACCAGGTGCTCTGAGCCCCCATGGACGGGGAGGGGACCCCAGAGAAAGGCTGAATCCCCCCTCCCAAGCTCCTGGACACCCACCCTGGAGGGGGCACATTCCCACTGCTCTGGGAACAACACACAGCCCACAGACAGCAGGGACAGAGCTTTATTGAACAGGCAAGTGTAGGGCTGGGCACAGCCACAACCCCCAGCTGCCCAGGGAACAGTGCTGGAGACAAATGGGGAGGGAGCAGCAGGACTGATGGGCACAGGGACCCCAAAACATGGGGGACAAAGCAGAAGGGTGACAAGAGCCATGGAGAGGATGAGTGTGGAAGATGTGGGATGCCCTGGGTGAGGAACAGGGACAGACACAGCCATTGCCTCACACTGAGAACAGCTCCTGAGGGGAAGGATGCAACCTCTTCTCCAGGAACATGGGAACAGGATAAGCAGGAACAGGTCTGAGGGAAGGGAAAAATGAAAAAAAAAAAAAAAAAAAAACAAACCAAACAACCAAATATTCCAGGAAGAGATTTGGGTAAAAAACTTCCCAAGGGAGCCGTGGAGGAGGAATTGTGAAGGCAGCCCAGCAAGGGGCTGGGGGAACAGGCTGGGCAGGCAGTGCTGGATGGCTCCTGGGTGGGGACCAGCTGCCAGCTCCCCAAATCCCTTCCAGACTCATTTCCCCTCCCTGAACATTAACTACAAAGCTGTGGGAAAATGAGATTCAAGCAGCTGTTGTGGGATGCAAGGCAGATGTGGCACTTGGAAAGCCTCTCCAGCTGGGAGCCACCTTGGCGTTGCTGCTTTGACTCTGGACGTGGAGGCTCCTGCACCTCAGGGCTGGCTTGGTCCCTAGGGAGGAGGAGAGGCCACAGGACACAGCAGTGGGGACCCACCTCCAGCAGTCCCCAGCTAAACACTCTGGGGGTAGGAGATGGAGAAGGATCCAGATTTGACCATGAGTGCTGAGATGGGGAAAGTGGGAAGAAATCCCAGACTGGACATGCCTCAGAACAGCCATGTGGGTCTGTGAGATGTCATGGTGAACGGTGAGGTGTTGGGGTCAATACGTAAATGTCAGAGCTAAAGGTGGCACCCAGGAGACGCTGGTGAATCCAGAGACCCTCCCCATGCTGTGCAGCAGACAAGGGCCCCAACCAAGCCCAGACCTCGGTGAGAAGGAACCAAGGAAGGGAATGGGGGAAATTCCCCCAGGATATTGTCGCCCCCAGCAGCTGCCGTGCTGCAGGAGGGGGCCACTGGGCTCTGTTTTACAAAGGGTCCAGTGCTCACCCCCCCTCCAGAGCCATGCTAGCTCTCAGCCCTCCTCGAGGTTGGGAACAGGGCACTTCTGGTAGATGTAGACCACCCCAGAGATGTAGCCAGTGCCCTGGGTGCTCTCCTCCTCGGAGGTGGCCCTCTCCCAGTACTCCACTTCCTGGGCCTGCAGCTTCTGCCAGGCTCCTCTCTGCTCCAGCTGCCCCAGCGCTGCCTCCAGCTCCGCCTTGTACCGCAGGTTCGAGGGGTTGCTCCTCGTCGTCAGGCACAGGAAGCCGCCTGCGGGACAGGAGACAGGTAACACTGACACAGAGCGGGGACACGGGGAGGCACCGAGAGCCTGCCCGGAGTCAGCGGGCACGGACGGGGCAGCGGACGGGGGACAGGCAGGACAGCAGGCAGAGATGGGCAGCACAGGGGCCGGCAGGGCATGGGCAGGATGACCCGCCTGAGCACAGCTGTCACACACCAGCACCTTCACTGCCACCTTGTCCCGCTGCCCAGCCCTGGCAGCGCGCAGGGTCAGAGACCCCATGAATCGCCCGTGCATGGCAGCAGGGACAAGGCCATGTTCCAGCTGTGCCACGGGCCCAGCGGTCAGCAAGGGACCCACATCCACCGGGGCTCGGTGTCCCATCCCAGCCCGCCGGGGGTCCCGGCGCGGAGGGGAAGCGGCCCCACCTTACCCGGCTTGGTGACCCGCAGCAGCTCCGGCAGCACCGTGCTCGGCACCTGGCCCTCGCCCAGGGCCCCCACCACCGTCACGGCGTCGTAGTGCTCTGCGAGGACACGGCGCATCACCGGGGGGACCCTCCGGGGCTCCCCCGCCCGGTGCCGGCCCGTCACCCGTGGGCGTCACCGAGGGGTCCCGGGGCCCGCCCCCTCCCGTTACCTGCGGGCGCGGGCAGCGGCTCCCTGCCCAGGACGCAGAGCCGCAGCTCCTGGTAGAGCCCGGTGCTCCGCGCCCGCTCCAGCATCCCCGCGCTGCCGTCCACGCCGTCCACGCAGCGGAACCCGCGCCGGTGGAGCTGCGGGGACACAGGCACCGTCACCCCCGCCCCGCCCCGTCCCGTTACCCCCAGCCCGTCCCGCCCTGTCCCGTCCCGTTAGCCCCGGCCCGGCCCGTCCCGTTAGCCCCGGCCTGTCCCGCCGGTACCTCTCGCGCTACGAGCCCGGTGCCACAGGCCACGTCGAGCAGCCGCGCCTCCGCACGCGGCGCGGGGAAGGCGAAGGCGAGCGAGGCGGCGGCGAGATACGGTGCCCGGTACTCCAGAGCCGCCACATCCTGCGGGGACACGGCGGTCAGCGGGGACACCCACGGCCCCGTTCCCGTTCCCTCTGTGTCCCCGGTACCTGCTCGTAGAGGGCGGCCCAGCCGTCGTAGAGCCGCAGCCGTTCGGGCAGCGCCGAGCCCCGGTGCACCGCAGCCACGCGGTCCCGCACGGCCGTCGGCGGCCCCATCCCGGTACCGCCCGGTACCGTCCGGGCCGACTGACCCGCGCCGGGCCCGCCCCCGCCACCATTGAGCCGGAGGCTCCGCCCCGGACACGCCCCTAAAGCACTTGGCCCCGCCCCCCGCTCGCGACGCGCCCCCAGTGCCTCATTGGCTTCTCTGCTCGCCCAGGACACGCCCCCAAGCGAGGTTCCACAATGACCCCGCCCAGGAACGCCCCACAGAACACGCGACCCCGCCCCGGCCAATTGGTTGGGGGCGCCCGCCCCGGCCACGCCCCCGCGCTCCATTGGCTGCCGGAGCTGCCCCTCGGGGCGTTGGGAGCGACCAAGTGCCCTGGGCAGCGGGGGGGGGGGGGGAAGGACCCGGTGTCCTGAGACCTGACCAAATGTCCGAGTGGTGACCAATGGCCCAGGGAGGCGTCAGATATCCTGGGGGGCTGGCCAAGTCCAGTAACGGTGACCTCAAATACCCCAGGGCCGTGACACCGAATCCCCGCGGGGAGCGGCACCGGCGGCCCCAGGGCGCCTGTCTCCAGCAGTGTCCCCTGTTCCTGCTGCTGTCACCTGCAGGGGTCAGTGCCCATTGCGTCACTCATGTCCCAGGCGCGGGGACAGTGTCCTGGACAGGTCACCTCCTGCCCGGGCCCTGGCCCCAGCCCCACACGGCCCCAGCGCTGCGCTCTTCTCCATCCTGCCCCCGCATCTCCTTCCTCCACTCCGACCGTCACCCAGCGTGGCGGCCCCCCGCCCCCGCCGTGTCGCACCGTGTGCGGCAGTGACAACCCGGGACTGCCCCCGGGGAGGGGGCCACGCACTATCGGGCAGCTGCTGCTTGTCCGTGCCGCCCCTCGGGCCGGGGGTCATGGTTGGGCCAGGGGCCAGGGGCCAGGAGCCAGGAGCGGGCCGTGGCGGGGAGGGAGAGGCGCGGGCTGGCTCCTGCGAGGAGCGGGGAGCTGGGTTGATGATGGCGGCCGGCTCCTTGCAGCTCGCGGGGTGCCATCAGTGTGTGACCTGGGTGAGGTTGGGGTTTGGCTCAGAGCAAGAACAGCCCTGAGACCCCGCGCGATGCACGGCGGGGGCAGGATGTCACCTCCAGGTCACAGCTCTCCGGAGTGCCTGATGCAGGTGCCCAACGTTTGTCAGGTTCCGTACCCAGCTGCGTTATCCCTCCAAGGGCGAGGTCACTGCGGGAGTCCCCGTTAGCCTTTGGTGTCGCAGCGAGGCCGAGGGACAAGCTCTGGGACAAGCCACAGCTGTGCCCGTCGCCTCCGGCTGTTCCCAGAGCGAAACAGACGGATCCAACCGCTAATTAGTGACGGATTCAGCTGCTAATTAATGACGGGAAGAAAATGCGGTGCCCTGACGGAGCCGGTGGCCTCGTCACCTCCTGTGTCCCTCCCTGGGGCCCCGTCGGTGTCACAGGCTCAGCCCGCGGCCGGTCGGTCAGTGCTGGCCGGGACCCTCGAGAGGGAGCCCTCCGCCCGCGGGACGGACCGGCACGGCCGCGCTGGGGTTCCTGGCGGAGCCGCAGAGCACAGCGCGGGGCTGGGGGCGCCCAGGGACAGCAGCGACCGTGCCACCCACCCCAGGCACAGGGATGGCTCCCGGGCTGGGGCTGCGGTGCTGTGACAGCTCCTGCCACTGTCCATGGGCATTTTGTCCCCCCTGCTGCCACCAGCGTGGGCCCAGTCCTGTCCCTCGTGCTTGGCGTCCTTAGGAGGGCTGTGGCCTCCAGCAAGGACTCTCTCAGTCTCGCCATGGTTGCCACCACTAAGTGAACTTCCCTCAAGGAAGCAGTGCCAGGATGCACCTCCAGCACCCCCTGTCCCTGCTCTGCTGGCCCCAGGGCCCACCGGACCTCGCCTTCTGCAGCCTTGACCTGTACAGATCAGCCCCGAATCTGCCGGTGCTTTCTCCATCCCCTTGCCGTGGCTGGCTGGCTCTGTCACAGCACAGCTGTGTGAACACCTGCACCCCGTGCCACCCCCACAACGCTGGGCTGGCTGGGGCCCAGCATGGCCCTGCTGGGGTCTGCGCAGGGCCTGTTGCCAGCGTGGGATGGCCTGGGCCATCCCTGCTTGGGCAGGGGACAGAGGTGGCAGCAGGTGTTGGCAGGCTGGAGCGTCCCACGGCCGGTGCCGGTGTGAGGCTGGACTTTGTCCTGACATGTGGCCTGGTGCTGGCGGGCTCCCACTGGGTCACAGGACGTTCCTCTCTGATGGTGCAGTTCCTTGGGGCGCTGTCCTTGTCCCCTGCCAGGGGACACGGCTCTCTCTGTGCCCTGATGGGGTGCTGGGACACTGGAGCTCAGCTCAGCTGCCCTGATGGAGTGTCCCCACCGCCCCTCGAAGGGACCTGGGGGAACGTGTGCCCCCAAGGCAGGGGCTGAGCCCCCCGAGCCCACAGATCTCTGCTGGGGCCTCGCCTGCCCTCCCTCCCCAAGGAGTTGCTGTAGGGGTGGAAGCGTAGCTTAGGTGGGGCCCTCGCCTCCGAAGCTGCCACCGAGCTGGGACAGGAGTTGGCAAAGGCCAGACCTGTGCTGCGTTTGGGCCAGGCATCTCCAGGCTGGGCAATGTCACCTGGCACCAAACCTGCCTGCAGGTCCCCCCTCTGAGGCTTCCTGGATGCCCAGGTGAAGTGTGGTGGCATTGGTACCCAGGGCAGGTGGGCTTGCATGGCCCAGGGCCTGTGCAGGGCAGCCCTGGCACATCCTTGGCCCTTGGGGTGGGACTGATGCTGTCCCCCTGGACACCCCAATAATGTTGGAATATCCCTAAGCTTCTTCATCAGGCTGGAGTGACAGAATGCTCAGCCCCGTGGCCTTGTGTGCCTCAGAGACTTCCTGGGTGGCCCACACAGCTCCTGGGTCCGGCTGTGGTGTGGGTGTCCCTGGGGCAAGGGACAGATGCTTGCAGGGGGACAACCGTGGACTTGGCAGCTTCTGGCTCAGAGGACTTTGGGGACAGTCATGGTAACTGTCACTGGAGGCTGTCACGGTCATGAGCTGCATCTCTGTGCATCGGTCCTGACTGCAGTTTCTTGGTGGTGCAGGAGCCTACCAGTGCCAGGGAATGGCTTCAGGGCATCCCAAGACATTTCCAGCTCTGGGAAAGGGCCCTTCATGGTCCTCTGAGCTGTCTGCTGCATTTCCTGAGCTGGGAAAGCATGGACAACCATCCCATGGGGCACTTGAGCTACACAAGGTGGAGGTGGAATGCTCTGCTGGGTGCAGAATTGGGCAGAGCAGGGAAGGAAAACCCTGTGGGGTGACAGCCAGGTGGGATCTGGAGAGCCCCCATGGGGAGACAGAGGGAGGAGGGAGGATCAGGTTGGAAATTAGGAAAGATTTCTTCACAGAAAGGGCAGTCAGGCCCTGGCACAGCCGTGCAGGGCAGGGTGGAGTCCCCAGCCCTGGAGGGTTTAACAGCCCTGTGCATGTGGCACTTGGGGACATGGGGCAGTGGTGGCCTTGGCAGTGCTGGGAGAATGGTTGGACTCGATGGTCTCGGAGGGCTTTTTCCAGCCTCAGTGATTCTGTGATCTCCCCATGGCCGAGGGGCTGACAGACAGCAGGACAGGGCCAGGGTGGCTGGTGGGGCTTCACACACCCTGGGTGGGATTGCTCTGCACTCACATCCTTAGAGGAAGGAGCATTTTCCTTTCCTCTCACCCCCATCCCCGCGGTGTTCCAGGGCCCCACTCAGACACATGGGCTCGCCTGGGTCCCTGGGCTCCTGCCCGACTTCTGAGTCTGCAATCTCGGCGTGGCTGGCACTGCTGGTGCCCGGGGCTGCTGTCACCAACCCTCCTGCCCTGGTCCCACGGCCCGCGCCGCTCCGGGCAGGTGACAAGGAGGTGACAAACAGCAGAGCTGGGTGGCGATCGGGGTGGGTGGCGCGGCAGGAGCGGCTCACGGAGCTCATTCTAGGAGCTGGAAGAGCTGCGCTGCCTCCAGTGGGCCACGCTGTCCCCGACCCGCCGGGACCCGGCTATTCCCTGAGTGACCCGGCCATTCCCTGAGTGACCCGGCCATTCCCCAAGTGTGGCTGTCCCGGCTGTTCCCTGAGTGTGGCTGTCCCGGCTGTTCCCGAGTGTGGCTGTATCGGCCATTCCCCGAGTGTGGCTGTCCCGGCTGTTCCCCGAGTGTGGCTGTCCCGGGTATTCCCTGAGTGACCTGGGTGAGTGTGGCTGTCCCGGCCATTCCCCGAGTGTGGCTGTCCCGGCTGTTCCCCAGTGTGGCTGTCCTGGGTATTCCCTGAGTGTGGCTGTCCCCGCCATTCCCTGGATATGGCTGTCCCAGCCGTTCCCTGAGTGTGGCTGTCCCGGCCATTCCCCGAGTGTCCCGGCCATTCCCTGAGTGTGGCTGTCCCGGGTATTCCCTGAGTGACCTGGGTGAGTGTGGCTGTCACCCGCAGGGCCCTGGCCATGGCCGGTGCCCGGGGCCAGCAGCAGAGGCCATCCGTGCCATGCTGGGAGCGCTCCCTGGCCGCTGTGCTCCTGCATCAGTGCCAGCCCCTGCACGTGTGTCGCCTGCATCCCATCCTCCCTCCCTCCCGCGCCCCAGTGCGTGGTGCTTTCATCCTTCTTGCGTCCCAAATCCTTCATGCTCCTTTCCCCCGAACTCCCAGCGTATGGACTCCACCCTCCCTTTGTGCTCCTGCTGCACAGAGCTCCACACCCCCTCTGCCCCTCGGCTCCACACGTTCATAGGGGCATGGTGCTCCCACACTGCTGACATTCCCATTTCTCCTCATCCCCATCCCAAATGCCAGTGGCTTCATTCACAGTTGTGTGCTCTGGCTGCAGTTCCTAGCTGAGCTCAGCCTCTTCCTCACCTCTGAGCAGCCCCACAAACCACATCCACACCCCCAGCCCATGGACTTCACTCCTTGTTCCCCTTCCCCCTTGTTCCCTCTTGTCTCCATTGTCACCTGCTCCTTTCCCCTGACTGGGGACTTCCCATCCTGACCATACCCAAGACACCCAGAGACCTCAGGTTCCACCCACCCCACGTCCCCCGTTTCTCTGTCACACCCCATCACCTCCTGTCCCTCACAGCCCTTCCTGCAGCCAGCTGAGTTTCCCTGGGTGCTGCCTCCCTGTTCCCATTCCCACAGGCAGTGGGAATGACATCACTGACACCTTGGCACACCTCAGGCCAGTGACTCAGTGTCCCTCCTGGGACAGCACCTCTGGAACTCATCACCTTCGTGGAACAGCACCCTCCTGACTCAGAGTCCTTCGTGGAATAGCACCCTTGTGACTCAGGGTCCTCAGGTCCACCCCAGGAGCTCCCCGTTCCCACCCTGGGACACAACGTGACTCACTGGTCACATCCCTGCCACTCCTGCCATTCCAGGCGTGGCTGCCCCACAGTCCCTGGCTCGATGCAAGCCCACCCCACCATGTCCCCAGATACCCCCGGCCACCTGCCCTGCCACCAGCCTGGCTGCCCAGAGCACTCCTGGGCGCCGCTCCGGATCTCCTCCCCGGGACTCCCCTCTTTGGTCCCTGCACCGTGGGCAGTGACTGCCACCTCCTGGGAAGAACGAGGGACAGGGCGGGTGAGGTGGCAGAGGTGGAAGTTGCGGTGAAGCCCAGCCCAGCAATAAGGTACAGACTTTCACTGGAGCAGGAATTAATGAGTGGATGGATTAGTGGCTAGAAATAAACAAAGGATTTCTTGTGACTTGTAAGAGATGACTCAGTGGTTTCGGGAAAGCTGGCTGCTCTGCAAGGGATGTCGGTGATCCCAGGGCAGTCTGGACCTTACCTGTCGGGCTCATCCTGATGATCCTAAAGCACTTCTGGACCTTTGGTGATGTCCAGCCACCTCACCTCTGTCTGCACAAGGGCTGAGGTGGTGTTTGGGTATCTGAATCCTAAAAAGCAGTTTGTAACTTCCTCCACCAACTTCCAACTCTATAGATAGTCAGGAAGGAGGATGGGCTGCTGTGCCCAATTGCTGCTATTTGTTTTATCCTCAGGCTCTGGTAGTATTTCCTGGAGACCAGTCTTTCCTTTCTCAGGGACATCCCTGAACCCCAGCTGTGATGTGGGCCCAACAGATTGCCATTGGCAGGAGAGATGGAGAATCCCTATGCTGCTTCATCCCCTGCCCATCCTTCCTGCCCAAATGAGGAGTTGAGGGGGAGCCCCTGTGGGAGTGAAGGCAAAGAGGTCAAACCATTTTCACCTTCTTGAGCTAAGCTGAACCTGAGCTGAGCTTTGCCAATTCCAGCTGGAACCAAATCACCAGACTTGGACCGTGTCACCCAGGCAGGGAAAGCAAGCTGAGAAGTTACACAAGGGATTTGGAGTGAATGGAGTGGGAAGGTGTCAGTGGGCTGGGTGATGATGACCATGGACTG
Organism: Melospiza melodia melodia; assembly: GCF_035770615.1. Lineage (NCBI taxonomy): Eukaryota > Metazoa > Chordata > Aves > Passeriformes > Passerellidae > Melospiza > Melospiza melodia. The sequence goes on from NC_086214.1 coordinate 3,632,390, forward strand.
AGTGTTCCTAGAATCCCAGAAAGGTTTGGGTTGGAAGTGACCCTAAAGACCAACTTGCACTCCACCCCTGAGTTCATCCATCCTAGAGCCTGATGGCATCTGTGCTTGTTTTGGAAGTGATGCCAGCCAATTGCTGCTGGCTGTTGAGGCTTGCCCTCCCTGTGCTGAGCATTTCAGCTTTGCTGGAGGATTGCATCCTTGGGTTTGGTGGCTGGAGCTGCTGCTCTGAACGCTCCCCGGCCTGTGCTGATGCCTGGCTGGGCAGGCTGGTGCTGGGTGTCTGAAGGGACAGTGCAGCTGCAGGGGCTGTGCAGGGACAGTGCAGCTGCAGGGACAGTGCAGCTGCAGGGACAGTGCAGGGACAGTGCAGGGACAGTGCAGGGACTGTGCAGGGACAGGGGCTGTGCAGGGACAGTGCAGCTGCAGGGACAGTGCAGGGGCTGTGCAGGGACAGTGCAGGGGCTGTGCAGGGGCTGTGCAGGGACAGTGCAGCTGCAGGGGCTGTGCAGGGACTGTGCAGGGACTGTGCAGGGACAGGGGCTGTGCAGGGACAGTGCAGCTGCAGGGGCTGTGCAGGGGCTGTGCAGGGGCTGTGCAGGGACAGTGCAGGGACTGTGCAGGGACAGTGCAGCTGCAGGGGCTGTGCAGGGACAGTGCAGGGACTGTGCAGGGACAGTGCAGCTGCAGGGGCTGTGCAGGGACTGTGCAGGGACAGTGCAGCTGCAGGGGCTGTGCAGGGACAGTGCAGGGACAGTGCAGGGGCTGTGCAGGGACAGTGCAGCTGCAGGGGCTGTGCAGGGGCTGTGCAGGGACAGTGCAGGGGCTGTGCAGGGACAGTGCAGGGACAGTGCAGGGGCTGTGCAGGGACAGTGCAGGGGCTGTGCAGGGACAGTGCAGGGGCTGTGCAGGGGCTGTGCAGGGACTGTGCAGGGACAGTGCAGCTGCAGGGGCTGTGCAGGGACAGTGCAGCTGCAGGGGCTGTGCAGGGACAGTGCAGGGACAGTGCAGGGACAGTGCAGGGACAGTGCAGCTGCAGGGGCTGTGCAGGGACAGTGCAGGGACAGTGCAGGGACAGTGCAGGGACAGTGCAGGGACAGTGCAGCTGCAGGGGCTGTGCAGGGGCTGTGCAGGGACAGTGCAGCTGCAGGGGCTGTGCAGGGACAGTGCAGGGGCTGTGCAGGGACAGTGCAGGGACAGTGCAGCTGCAGGGGCTGTGCAGGGGCTGTGCAGGGACAGTGCAGCTGCAGGGGCTGTGCAGGGACAGTGCAGGGACAGTGCAGGGGCTGTGCAGGGACAGTGCAGCTGCAGGGACAGTGCAGGGGCTGTGCAGGGGCTGTGCAGGGACAGTGCAGGGGCTGTGCAGGGACAGTGCAGCTGCAGGGGCTGTGCAGGGACAGTGCAGGGACAGTGCAGGGGCTGTGCAGGGACAGTGCAGCTGCAGGGACAGTGCAGGGGCTGTGCAGGGGCTGTGCAGGGACAGTGCAGGGGCTGTGCAGGGGCTGTGCAGGGACAGTGCAGCTGCAGGGGCTGTGCAGGGGCTCTTGGAGGAGGCAGAGCAGCAAAGGCGGCGCTGGAGCTCCTGGGTCAGGGAGGGTCCTGCTCCTGCAGAAACAGAGTCAAGGGAGTAAGTTCAGGGAGAGGCCAGGAATCCGGCAAAATGGAAATCTTGGGAATTATCTCAAGAACAAGGAGGAGGAGCCCAGACAGCGGAAACAACTTTAAATCATTCGAGACAGGGTAACAGGAGTGTGTGAGCACAGGCAGCACGGCCTGCTGGGGTGGCTGATGGACTTCCCAGGGTCCAGAGGGAAGGGAAGGTGACCCAGGGTGATCCTGCTGACCCAGGGCGGTCCCTGTGGTTCTGGGGAGGTGTGGCCATGCCTGGGACTGGGGTGGCTGCTTGGTCACCTTCCTTTTCTACGCTGAGTGGGGAGTGCAGGTAAAGTCCTCTCTCTCACAGGGCTGAGCTCAGCCTAGGCTGGGCTGGAGGCACAGGGAGCCTGGCTAAGTCCCACATTTCCAAAAGCCTGGTGATGGACTTTTGTCTTATGGCACTTTGAACACTATCTGAAGAAATCTCATCTGTGGATTATCTCAAGTAACAATTAAACTAGGAGCTCACGTGTGTTCAGAGGGTGGGTTCAGTTCGAGTTCATGGAAGAAAAATACCTCAAGGATTATCACAGCCAAAGGCTCAGCTCTGGCTCAGGATGCCCATGAAAATTGCTCTAAGCTGGGAAAGTATTTGAGGCTGTGTCACCCTGTGTGGGTGCTGGGGTTCTGCTGTTGGGGGTGAAGTGCAGGGGAGCTCTGGGCACTGCTCCCCCACTCTCTCAGGACAGGGCAAGGCAGGGAACCTCCTCCTCCAGCACTTGGAAAGGCGGCTGGGAAGGACATGGGTCTGACCCTTGACTGCAGGAAGGGGTTTGGTGCTGTTTCACAGGACCATGACTTTCCTGGGGCTGTTATAATGTGTGTGCAGGTGTGGTTCCCACAATCCTCAACACCCTGGTATCCACAGCCATGTGAGAAGCCTTGAAGGACCAACTCAAAGTGGGCCTGACTTGTCGAAGAAATTATATTTTTTAAAAAGTCACCCCCACAACCCACCTCATTAAGGGAGATGCCTTAAGAGGAAAATCAGGCTGATCCTGGTGGAGAGCAGGGGCTGGAGGAGCCCCACAGAGGCTGGAAAGGAGGAGCAGGATCAGGACCAGGACCAGGACCAGGACCAGGATCAGGACCAGGACCAGGACCAGGACCAGGATCAGGATCAGGACCAGGATCAGGAGGAAACTTGTCTGATCAGCCTCAGCAAGGGAAGGACAATTGCTCTGCTGGTAGAACAAGGATTTGGGGGTCAAGATGGCACAAATTACCAGTGTCAGAGAAGATTTCTATGCCAGGACACAGGGAATGACTCAGAGGCCAGGGATGGATGGGATATTGGGAATTAGGAATTGTTCCCTGTGAGGGTGGGCAGGCCCTGGCACAGGGTGCCCAGAGCAGCCCCTGGATCCCTGGCAGTGCCCAAGGCCAGGCTGGACAGGGCTGGGAGCAGCCTGGGACAGTGGGAGGTGTCCCTGGATGGGCTCTGATGTCCCAACCCAAACCATTCCATGATTCTGTGCTTCTCAGCCACCCAGGTCATGCTGGTGTCACTCTCTACCAGTTCCTGGAGCCTTGGGGGTCCTTGCTGTGACCTCCCAGGTGTGCAGACCCCCCAGCCCCAGGTGCCTGCAGGCTCTGTGTGCAGCACAGATGCTCTGGGCCATGCCAGATCCTCTGTGTTTCTTGGCCCCTGGCTCCTCGGCCATCTCGCCAGGTATGTAACTATCCCAGCTATTTCCTGCTGTACTGCAAGGAAAAATGAAAAAATTAAATCATCCAACCTTTGCCCTTTCTGATCCAGATCCAGGCTGCAGCATTGCAGACGGATTGCGTGTGGTGGCAGCGCCGCCAGCACCCCGTGCCCTGCCTGTTCCCTTTGGCAAGGGGAGCACGAGGGGCTGCCACGGCCCTGGCCTGCAGCCAGCTCCCATCACAGCCCCCGTGATTTATGGCCTGCATTCCTGCTGCTGACAGGCACATCCTGGGATGCTGTGCTCCTGGAGAGAAGCACTGGGGCTCTCTGGGGCTGCCCGTGCCCCCTGGAGCTGCCCTGGCCTTGGCAGAGAGGGGCAGCTCCCACCAGTGCTGCCAGCGGGGTCTGGGCTCAGGAGGGACCCCTCGTTCCCAGGGATTTGTTCTGTTTTCTGTCTCATGATGAGAGTGCCGGGGTCCAACATCCCAGGATTACACTCCATAATCCCAAACTGGCAGCCCCTGCTGCCCCGTTCCCAGGCTGGTGTGGTGGGTCCTGCCCTGCGGAGGGGCTGCCAGGCTGTGCCAGGCTGTGCCAGGCTGTGCCACGCTGTGCTGCATGGGCTGAGCTGGGCCTGCAGGGCCCAGAGCAGGTCCTGAGAGCCTGAACCCCCAGATGTGCAGCTGAGGGCAGCACAGCCCAGCAGCTGCTCTGCTCCTCTCCTGTTCCATGGTTCCTGGGGGGATTTGCCATCCCTGGGCCCGTCCCCTCAGCAGGTGTGGAATGGACACGGCAGTGGGGCAAGGCAAGCACTGGAGACATGATGGCCACTGGGTTTGCTGGTATTTTGATCTGGTGTTGGTGGGAGCAGTGGTTTCCTGATGCCCAGACATCCCATGGGAAGGCCAGGCCAGGCTGGAGGCAGGGCTGTGTCCCTGGGTGCTGTGAGGCTGAGGGTGGGGTGTGGGACATGGTGTTTCTCCCCATGCCTCCAGATCCCCTCCTGCCAGCACCCAGTGACAGGGGCTTGGTGTCCTGCTCCCTCCTGGCTGGGCCTTCAGCCTCCTGCTCAGGCAGGGATCTCTGCACTTGTGTCTCTACACAGCCCAAGAGAGGGAATTGCCTCAGCTCCCCTCCAGTGGCCAGAGCTGGGAAGCACCAGGGATGGATCTGGCCAGGGCTCTGTGGCTGCAATGGCATCTCATCCTGTCCCAGGCTGTGCTGGGATGTGTGGGACCCCAGGGCCTGTCTCCCCAGTCTGTGGGATCCACCCCAGGCTGGCAGGAGCCATAGGGACCCCACAAACCCCCCTGAGTGCCTCCAGCCCCATGCAATTGTGGGCACAACCCCGTGCCCCTGGCTGCTGCCACGGACCAGCTCCCCAGGGCTGTGTGCAGCAGGCAGGACCTGGTGCTTGTGAAAGGTTCTTTGTTATTTTTTCATCTTTTTTTCCCCAGCAAGAGCAGGCAAGCCACGGTCTGGATTCCAGTTTGGCTGTAATTGTGCTGTTATCTCTCCCCCAGGGCCTGGTTTCACTCATGCTTGGGGTCCCTGTGAGTGAATGGATGTCTCCATTAGGGCTGTTCCAAAGCATTCCCTGCCTCTGCCCTCTCCCACTTGCCCTTGCTGACCTCTGCACTCCCCTTGGCCCTGAGCCCCAGGCACTGCAGGGCAGAGGTTCTGGAAGCACCTGCAGTCCTGAACCTGAGTGTCCCAGCAGCCAGTGTGACAGCTGTGGCTGGCAGCACAGGGAACCCCTCGATTTCTCCTGATGGAATTTTTCCCCCCATGACAGTCACAACATGTG